>NC_141993.1:34601121-34917549 GCF_049901715.1 Pseudonaja textilis
TTCCGGGGTAGCCACCCTGTCAGTGAAACAAGATTTTTGCATTTTCTATTCTGGCAGAGTTGTCTTTCATCAAGATCCAATCTTCATTCCCCAAATTAATTCGACCTTCCACAGAGCTCAGGAATTGATACTCCCCAACTTCTGTCCTAGCCCATCTCATGGTCTAGAGCAACAATGGCATCTATCAGATTTGAGATGTGCACTCAGAATCTATTTAGACAGGATTGCATCTTTTAGGAAGTTGGAGGCGCTCTTCGTCTCTTTTCAACCAGCTACTCAAGGCAGGAAGGTCACATCATTGACAATGGGCAGGTGACTACGAGCCACAATTGCAAAGATTTATGAGACTAAGTCATTGCCTGTACCTACAGGCATTACAGCATATTCAACTATGAGTGCCGCAGCATCGGCTGCTTGGGCTACACAAGCGTCGATCGAAGAAATTTGTTGGGCAGCAGCATGGGCTTCACCGTTGCCTTTCATAAGGCACTATAAACTGGATGTTTTTGCTTCCGCTGAAGCAGCCTTCAGCAGACGTGTATTACAACAGTTCCACACATAACAAGAGGGACTCCAATCAGACGGAGACCCTCCTGTAGGACACACCAAGCTTTGGTATGTTCCATGTCTGAATGCTCTGAACAGCTCATCTGGAGAAGGGGCGATGGTGCTTATCTGATATGCCCATTCTCTGTGAGCTATGAAGAGCATCCAGCCCCACCCAGAGTCCGTCTGGTGTGGTCCAATTCCAGCCAAGTCTACAGAGCAGGGATGAAGGAGAATGACAATGAACTTATCACTTCGACTTTGCCAAAACGGGGCGCTAAGGAAGAGCCTCAAGAGGAGTGTCCTCAGAAATCAGCTCAGCCTATCAGAGGAGAGAAGGAAGCACCTCCCATGTCTGGAAGCTCTTCACAGCTCACAGAGAATGGGGATATCAGGTAAACACCAACGCCTCCTTTTACATTTAAAATACTTAATTTTATTATTATTTTTCTCATTTGTACTCACCTGCATGAGAATGAGCCTGCATGAGAATAAGCATGTCAGTGCAATTTACAAGTGAAAAGTATTGTTTAAATTTAAAATGAAATCTGCATGTAAATTATCAAATAAAATATTTGGTGGGATCTTAAATCTTAAATCCGTATTTTCCCCAAGACCAGCACGACGTAATAAATATTGATATAGTAGTATTCAGATTGAGAAATTGATTAGCTGCATTTTCAGCTGTTTAAAAAAAAACAATAAAATCACTCTTTTTTTGTAATGCAAGTCCCTACAGCTTGTGTATAGCTTGGTATGGATCTGCTGTAGTCAATTTGTTCTAAGATGAATATTGTTGGCTAAAATAACTTGTTTTAAAGAATGAGTATCTAAATAAGGAAAGGTCATTATCTGAATAAAAACAACTACGTTATGTTGTCACGTGGGACTTAAAACTTCAAAGAAGAGGTTTGAAAATTTTTGCTATATTGACTTTTTCTTAAAGTAAAAAAAGATGGATTTGCCATACATTCTTAAAGAAAATCTTTGAGGTTAGTAGGAAGTAAATTAAGCCAGAAGGAGAATCTGTTCCATCTGGGGAAGTAATCGTTTAGCCTTGCTTTACTGTTATTTTTTTTTAGTTTTAATTGACAAGATAGGAACTTTTGAAGTCATGGCTCTGACCTATAGTTAGTTCCCTCTTTCTTTGAGTGTATTAATTGACCAATCTTTTTTTACTTTTACTTTTGCATGTCCTACTCATGTTAGATCATAAATATCACAATGAATTGGCCTTTCTTATCTTTAACTTACATTGACCTTTTGTTTTAATAGAAAGTAGATGAAATGTGTTCCCGCTATTGTCTGGAGTAACCTTTCTCTAGAAACATGACCTTTGTTTGCCTGTTTCTTCCCATGATACCTTATTTCTGCATCGTATATTCCCAGAGTCACCAACTTTTCACACTTGAAAATAGATCCTTCTTAAATTTCTCCAGTATAGTAGTCAACATTTTGATCTTTGGCCACCAAAAACCCCCTAGAAAGCAGACTAGATTGCGTTCTACAACACTGTTTATCCTGTGTATTAGTTTATTCTGCAGTAGTGCCATTATCCTTTAGTTACAGAACCAAATGAGGGTATTTTTAAAATTTTTGTTTAAAGTTGCACCTAAAGAAATACGTTTTTTCTTATTAATGCAATTATATCAGAATTCTGTATTCATGAAAGCACTGACACGTTATAATTAGCCAATCAATATAAACCTAAGCAGGAATTGAGTACTCTGTGGAAATCTCTCTAGGTGTCACTATTCTTATTTCCTCTGGGAGCCTGATGCTGTTTGCCATTTTGGGCTCTGATATTCAATTTTGTTGACTATTTAGCCGTTATTCATAGGAGGAAATTCTAAGTGAAATAATGTTTTGAACATAACTCCATTATGGATCACTGGCTAGCAAGATTCAGACTGAAAAAAATCAAGCTTAGAAGTCAAATTTAGATATATAAGCAATCCAGGTAAATACTCAGGACTGTTTGGAAAGTGAAACAGTATTTGCTGTGTGAGCAAGAAGGACACAGCAAGGAGCCTGGGCATGGCTTAGTTCAACTGTTCTGTACTAAAGCTGCTTGGGGCTCTGAAAGTAAAACTGAAACCGAAACTCTTCTGCTTGTGTTTTGCATTTGGAACAGATTTCTTTTCAAGTGGGGAGGGGGAGTAAATGGGCGTTGGTTCTTACCTGACACGCCATTTCTCTTCAAGCTGCGAGGATCATCCAGAGAGTGGGAGGTGCTTCGGTCTGCGTCATTGTAGGCTGAGCTTAATTACTGAGGAATGCTCCGCCTTCCATCACGTGGCTCCGTTGCCGGCATTCCCCAGTTTTTGCGAAAGCGAGAGAAAAGAGAAATTCATACTCTCATCTTACTAGACTTAAGGTTCATTGGCCGAAACAAGACCCCACCAGACGGTGAAAGAATAGGGTGGGGCTGGATGATCCTCGCAGCTCGAAGAGAAATGGCGTGTCAGGTAAGAACCAACGCCCATTCTCCTTAGAGCTGCTCGGATCATCCAGAGAGTGGGACATACCAAAGCTTGGCTGTCCTACGGGAGGGACCCCGTCTGGTTCATGAGCCTCTCCGTGTCCTGAGGACCTGCTATAGGACCTGTCTGCCCAACTAGGCCCCCGCCGAGGCGATGTGCCAAACCTGTAAGGTCTCCTGAAGGGAGACGAGTAGGCCCAGATGATGACCTGGCAAATGCCAATGACTGGACCCTTGGTGGCCCAAACTGCCGAAGAAGCCTCACCTTGGCGAGATGTGCTGATATTCCGATGGTCCTGGCGGGGCCTGTGACAAGAGAGCTCTAGCGACGGAGGCTGGAAGAGGCTGACCTGGGACTTATGCCCCCACGTGCGGAAGGATTCCGAGTGGTATTGTAGATTCGGGTAATTAATGACCGACTGGCAGCTAAGATGATATCACTAACCTGGTCAGAGAAATTCTCGCTTCCCGGGCGGCTCCATTCAACCTGCCGACGGCTAGGGGAGCCGCAGGGGATCCGGATGTAGAGGGGCCCCTTGAGGAGGGGAGGTCCCATTCGGAGGGATTTTCCCGAGAGGAGCCACCAATAGGTTGCGGAGGACCGCAATCATGGGCACCTGACCAGAAGAGGGCCACCCGAAGCAGTTCTGCTGGTTTTTTTTTTTTTTTTTTTTGGTGGAGTAGACCTAGAATGACTGCGTGACTAGGCTTAATGGAGGAAATGCGTAGAGAGGCCTTGGGCCCAGGGTACCGGGGTATTGTAGTTTTCGGCCCCTGGGAGGGGTGCCTCGAGAATCTTGGGAGACGTGCATTGAGAAGGGATGCCAAAAAGGCCCCTATCGGTAGGCTGGAGGTCGTGAGGGTCTTCTTGAAGAGGAATGAGCTCTACTTTGAGACAGAGAGGAATGCACACCGCCCGGTAGCAGGGGCGTTAGGCTACTCCCATAAACCGTGTGGACTGTGTGGTCCCTTGTCTGATAACATGAGCCTGGCGATGATGCTGCCCGAGGGGGTAAGGACCAGACGCCCACGTACCCGAAGAAGGAGCTATGAAGGGCCAGAACGGTGGAGTGAGTTCCAACTAGTCTAACCTACATGCCCGGTCTATCTCCGACCATTTGCCCTGAGCAGGAGCGAGAGGGAGAGGGCGCCCCCTCTGGCCAGGCTGTAATCTGAGGAGAGTGAGAGCTGTTGGAGCTCCTAAAGGTAAGACCCTCATTGATGATGGGGTTGATCTGCTCGAGGAGAGACGAGAGGACCCCTGGCAGAACCAGGAACAGGAATTTCGAATGGCCTCTGCCGGCCTAGAATGGGAGCAGGAGCCCTGTAGGGGTCTGATGCATAAGCGGGCCCAGGGAACAATGGAAATGCCCAAGACCACCTCGGCCAATAGTTTAGGCCCTTCCAATCGAGATACTCCTTTTTGAGCACCGGATACGCTTGACCGAATTCCGGATGTAAGGGGGACTTCTGAGGAAAAAAGGGGACCTCTCCCTTTAACCGGGCGATTACGGACCCCAAGGGGTTATGCAATTAGGTGGCGACCGATTGCCCCTGTCAGTTTGCGAGGAGGTGGTCGTAAAGGGCGGCGGAGTAGCTCTGGTGTCCCTTTGTTTGGCGTCTGGAGCGGGACAGGATGAGGAATCATCCAGGGGCAGACGAGACGCCCGGGGGGGTTCTGCGGAGAGCTGCTAGGGCCGCGAGGACCTTGGAAGGGTTCTTGGGCGGATGTCAACCCAAGGGGGGGCATCTTTTGGATCGGCGGGAATTGTAACAGGAGTGAGGACTGGAATTGGAGGCCACAGGGAGGTGGGAGTACCAGCCCCGCCCTCGTTGGGAGGGTGGGACGAGTTGGGAGGCCTGAAAGTTGTGAAGAGGATAAATGGCGGGATCCAATAAACCACGCTTGGCGGGGGCCCTAGGTCGGGGGGAGTGTGCTGAATTCGTGCGGAATAGTAACACAGGCCCGGGCCGGGAAGGAGAGGAACCCCAAGGGTCGGTGACCGGTCTGAGTCGGTGCCAGTGGGGCGAGGGGGAAGCGGGACCTGTACTGGGCGCCGGAAGAGCCTCCCACATGATCCCCTGAGGGAGTCCCGTAGGAGCCACCCCCGGTTCCTGCTGCCCGAGTCGGGAAGAGAGACTGGAAGAAGGTCAAGAGGCACTTTCCGAAATGGCTAAGGGGTTGTGGGCTCTGACCTCTGAAGGGGAGGACTTTTTCCCCCGCTTCAGCCCTCGGCTGGCAGAGATTCCGAGGCTGTGCCGAAGAGTCTGTCCCCTTTGGTGGGAGCCGAGACCAATCTAACTGTGTAACCAGGGAGGTTAGGGTCCTAGAGGAACATAACCTTATGATAGGGAGCGAGGCCAAGGATTCTGCCACGGTCGTGAGTATAGCGATGTCCTGATGTGCCCTTGGAGTAGAGACGGGGGCATGCCGTTTTAGTTGGTGAAGCCACCGGGATGGGGGCCTGGAGGAAAGGAGGCGGCCGAAGCCGATCTGGTTACAGGAGAGTCTATTCCAAATATTAGCCTTTACCTGGGATCGAACTCACAACCTCCTGATTGGGAGGCACGTGCTCCACCTCTAGGCCACCTGAGAAAGGGCTGCCCAAGAGTAGGCTTAGGGAGCCCGGCATAAGGTTAGTTCGGCCCTCTTATCCTTGGGTTTCCGAGCCTCCGGAGAATCATTAGCGGAGGAGGAGGATGCGGAGCCAACAGGGCTCGTCAACCTCGAGGGATTAAATTGGTGGAGCAGTCTGAGCCGAGGTTGGGGTAAAGACCTGTTGCCCGGGCGAGGTGGGGGGGGGGGCTGTAGAGATCAGCTGCCTTGATCCCGGATCGGAGGCAATGCGTGGAGCCGGAATGACATTAGCTTCCGCCCTGGGCTGCTTGGGAATGGCATCCCCTGGGCTCCCCGCCGAGGAAGGGAGGACAGAGGGAGAGTAAGAGCACAGGCCGGAGATGGCTTGGCCTTAAGGCGAAGCAGACCATAATATGCAGCTTGAACAAGCCCCCAAAGGAGGGATGGTAAGGGACCTTTCCCTTTAATTGGGGGGGGGTCCTTATCCTGAGCATCACCCCCCCCCATGGCTCCGTCCCTGATAGGGGTTCGCTGAAATGAGTTGACCCCAAATGGATTTCTCCTCCTCCCTGCTCCCTTTGGAAGAGGGCTGTCCCTCTGAGAAGGTACCTGACCGTGGTAGAAGCCGACCTAGGCCGGGACCTGATTGATAGATACTCATGATCGGGAGCCCTCAGGAAGAATCCCGTCTGGACAACTGTTGGAGACCTTTTGCGGTCCTCTGGCGGGAAGTCAGCTCCATCCATGACCTGGTTTGTTGTGAAATCCGACTATGGCAGCCTCCTCCTGCTGTCCATCTGGTCATTGACCCGTGGTCCTGACGCCCCTGGGGTGAACTGCGCCTGGAGAAGGAAAGAAATCTGGGGAGGGGTGAGTAGAGTAGGAGGAGCGGAGGGTGGCAGGGCTGGGGTCACCAGGAGGGACCTGCTGGATAGCCCGTCAAGTTCCTTCTCCGATTGCTATGACACCTCAAGGCGTCTCCGCTATAGCACCCAATACTCCCAGATGGACTGCCATCCCAGTATCAACCAGGTCTAACCCGTTTAGCTTCCGGTATCAGGAGAGCTCGGGTGAGTTCAGGGGTAATCAACTGTAAGGGACCTGTAGGTCATCTAGTCCAACCCCCAGCTCCAAATATTCCAAATATTATCTATTCCAAATATTAGCCTTTCCCTGGGATTGACCTAACAACCTCTGATTGGGAGGCCGGAGCTCCACCTCTAGGCCACCTGAGAAAGGGCCCAGTGGGAAACAGATTGGAAGGGACCTTGGAGGTCATCTAGTCCAACCCCCTGATGGCAGGAGAGACTATACCACTATTATTGAGTTTCCTTAGCCTGACTGCGCAATGGTAAGACTTAGAGTTGGCCTTCAGAGAAGGGCCATTGAAGGAATTATCATCTGCCACTTTACGAAGAATAATCATATGAGAGAATACCAGAGGCGGTTGGCTCGCCTAGGGTTCGGCCTGCAGTGAATCCGGGTACCCTTATCAGCTGGCCCGCGCCCCCTTTTGGAATTTGATATACCGCAGAAAGGCGGTGAATATAAATATCATCATCATCTTCATCATCATCATCATCTTCATCATCATCATCATCATCATTATTATTAATATATATATATTAAATTCCTTTATTCACTTATATATACATACGTATGAATAAGTCTTGTATACGTGATTGATTATTGGCTCTCCTTCTATTTATTCCTTTATTTTTATTTTTAACTCTTTGAAAATGCTTGATGCATAAGTCTGGATCCTGGTCCAATAAGGAATCAACCCAAGTGTCTTATTTATCCAATCAGTCAAATGAACGCCTGAGGCCAAACACACTGGGTTGGAAAGATAAGGCCTCCAGCAGCTGAACTCCCAGACACAAACCGGGAGGGGAAGAAGGTGCTGCATTGCTTCGCCCTGAGCGCGGCTGCGGATTGCCAACAGAAGTTTAGTAGAGAGGCTCTGTACAGGCTGTTAAGGCCTGTGTGGAGAGCAGGAGAACACTCGCAGCAGAGAAAATTTGCGATGGCGCCCGACTGCGAGGCGGCGCCCAGGGAGACGGCCGCCTACTTGCTAAATGTCGGGGCTGCTCAGGGCGGAATCGGGCCCCTCTGGCGAGCTTAGAATGCCGAGAAGGGACCGTGAGGAAGAGTACGCCCCTTCCTGAGATGATCGGCGTTCGGGTGGGGGGAAAACCAGCGGCGCTTTGGAGCGCTTAAATTCAAGCCGCTAACGAAGACGGCATGGAAATCGGCAGGAAGAGATTCCAAGGAGAGGATCTGGGGGGGGGGGGGTTAGCGCCAGAACGCTTTTAAACCACCCGCTGTCTTTCTCCCCCTGGGGGCGATGAACGTGCTCCCCTGAGTCTGAACAGAAACCTAGTTGCGCAGAGGCTAGGGAAAGGGAGGAAAGATCAAATCCTCCCACGATCTTGATCGGCCAAGGAGCTGCACGAAAAACAACAGCCTAGCTTTGACAAGGCTGGGCGAGATTCCAACGGAGGCAGCGAACTAGCCTCCAAGCACCAAGTCAATAAATCAGTTAAGGCCAGTAGGCTCTGCAGCTTGAAAACGGGCGCGCTGTAGCGATCGGAAAGATAAGGAATTGGCGCCCTACCATGGGGCGGCGCTTAAATGGCGGCTGCCTGCTATGAGGACTTACAGGGCTCCTAAACAGCGGCCAAAATTCTCCCCAGGGGCAATCCAAGGATCCCAGGGGGAGGACAAGGAGGAAGAGTCAATAACAGGAACATTTAAACCTTTGAATGAGAAAGGTCTTTAGGCAATAAGGAGGAAGGGGGGGGGTGGCTAGAAAGTTAGCTAGCCTTCCCCTAGGCGCCCCCTGGGACTAGGAGACTTCCCAGGAGAATGGGAGTTGAAAAATCAAGTTAAATTTATGTATAACCTATAGCTCTATTTCAAGCAATTTAGGTCTGATCAGTTAGCCCTGCCCATCTGGGAACTGAACCCAGATTACATGCTTATTAGGTGGATGCTTAACCTCTAAGCCATAGAATATCCTCCTGCACAGGGCTAAGAAAGGAATAAATCAATACAACCTGATAAGAAGAAAGTTTTCTTGAGACGGCCAAGAGAACTGAAAACACTGCCTACTCTGCACGAGGCTGAGCAAAAAACTGGGGAATGCCGGCAACGGAGCCACGTGATGGAAGGCGGAGCATTCCTCAGTAATTAAGCTCAGCCTACAATGACGCAGACTGAAGCACCTCCCACTCTCTGGATGATCCGAGCAGCTCTAAGGAGAAACTTCTTAGCATCAGAGCGTGTTAATAATAATGTACGAAATGCTAATTCTCTGATGGTCATCTCGAAAAATCCTTTCTTTGTGAGCACCTAGAATCCAAGAGGAACATACGTGCCAAATTTCACATTTGTTGGTTTTACAGTTCTGGAGATTTTGTGATGATGCATGAGTGGTGTTTCACTCTTATATAGAGAGATAAAGGTTCAAAAAACGCAATGACCTCTTGGAAATAACTTATAGTTATTAGTAAATCCTCATGGAGACAACCGAGTTTAATTTTGTGGTTGCAATCTTAAATATATTTAAGCTTCAGAATGCCTAGATCCAATTAAACAAATTGTTTGAATTATGTGTGTTTTGTTGATTGATAATTACCTTCATACCAGTTTTATAAAGCTTTCTGTAGGAAACTAGTAATGGGAAGCATGTCCCATATAAAACAGGTTGTATGCTTCCGTGGTCCTCTAATCAGCTTGCCTAAAGATGATTTCCTTTATAGCCATAGTTCCATGGGCTCAACTGCATTCCCGGTCTCTGCAGAGGTCCCTGCAGAGGACTCCCAAAGTTCAGGCAGGAGCCACTCATCAATCAAGGTCCAGGTCCCTCACTTGGTAATTTGATTGTTCCATTGGTGGCAGTCCCAGGCCATCCACAGAGGCCATCTGTTCAGGGAGCCCAGCCATGTGACTATTACCACTGATGCCAGCCTTTATGGTTGGGAGGGGCACATCTACAGTCAGAGATGGCACAAAGTCGGTGGTCTCAGTCAGACAGGCTTCAGCAATCAACTGGCTGGAGCTTAGGGCTTTCCACCTAGCCCTCAGACAGTTCCGGGACAGGGTTGCAGGGTGCCACATCCTAATATTGATGGACAATGTGGCTGGCAAGGCCCACATCAACTGGCAAGAGGTTACCAGGTCCAGGACCCTCATGCAGGAGGTCAAGAGTTTGGGGCTTTGGGTGGAGAGGCACCTTCTGTCCCTCAGGGCGGACCCCATTTTAGGGTCGACAATGTGCAAGCGGACTGGCTCAGCAGAGCCAAGGTTGACCACTCAGAATGGTGTCTTCACCCATCCACATTCAGGGAGCTGACAGAGATATTAGGCCTTCCAGCCGTGGATTTGTTCTCCACTCCAGACAACGCCCAGCTGCCCAGATACTTCACCAAGTTCGTTGCGTTGGAGGCAGAGGGGATCAATGCCCTCCGGAGCTAGTGGCCATCAGGACTCCTGTACACCTTTCTGCTTCTTCCTCTCATTCCTGCTGTGATCAGGAAGAAGCTGGTGGAGAGAGCGGAGATTTTACTCCTGGTTCTCCATTGGCCCAGGCAGACCTGGTTTGCGGACTTGGTGAACCTGTCGGTGAGTCGACCTTGGAGGATTCCTGCCAGTAAGATCTCCCTCAGCCAGGGGGCCCTGGTCCATCAGGAGCTGCAATGGCTCCAGCTGTCCATCTGGTGCTTGAGTGGGTATCTTTGAGAAAGAACAAATACTGTTCCAGGGTGATTGCCACTATCCATGCTTAACCACTAATTCATGGTTCTACAGAGCTCAGGAGCTAGTATTACTGGACTTCTTCCTAATCCTAGTCATGTGCTAGGAAAAAAGTGGCACACTCAGGATGTGTGTAAGGCGCTCTCTCTATATATATATCAAAAGGATCTCTACCTTTGAAAAATGGAATCACTTTTTGTGTCTTTCCAGTCCGCTATCTTAGGCAACAGGACCACTCCATCAATAATGAGCAGGTGGATTTGACCCTGCATTTCTACAGCTTATGAGACTCCGGCTCTTCTAGTGTCCCGTAGACTGACGGCTCACTCCACAAGGAGGGTGGCTACAATGACGGCTTAGGCTAAGCAAGCCTCCATAGAAGAAATCTTGCCAGGCTGTCACTTGGTCTTCACCCTTCCTGTTTATCTGGCACTATTGTTTGTACACCTTCGCCTCTGCTGAAGCTGTCTTTGGCAGAAGGGTGTTCCAGAGGGTGCACATGAGGCAGGGAGATGTGGACCAGACTTAGGCCTTCCCATGGACATGCCGGCTTTGGTATGTCCCTGTCCTGGACTCTCGCAACAGCTTAATGGAGAAAGGACGTTAGCTTACCTGAGATGCCTATTCTTGTTAGTTGCTAAAGAGTCTAGCCCCACCCTAGTGACGTCTGGTCTAGGTTTGGGTGGGACTATTGTTTTTACAGAGCTACATCATGTCTGTCAAGTGTACTTCGCTGAAAACTGGGTAACCACGGCAATAGGCGGGTCTAAACAGTTTTGCAGACTCAGTCCGAAGGACGCGAAGTTTATCCTGTCCTGGACTCTCTAGCAGCTAATGAGAATGGGCATCTCAGGTAAGCCAACACCTTTTGCTAAGCTAAGGGAAGAAGATTATTGCATCAAGAGAAATAACTATTCTGTTATACTGCTCTTTACTTCTTGACATTCATGCTTAACAAACAGGTAAATAGGACTCCGGAATTCAGTGTCATTTATCTATAAATTGCACAATATTCCAGACCTTTGGGCAAAGCAGAAGATTCAATAAACATTATAAAATGTGAGTGAGATTGGGGGTCTTTTTTATGTAACCTCTCTGCCAGCTCAGTCTGCTATTAAGCCTTCTATTAGTAATCTTTTGGAGATGATTAACATTTAACAGTATGTAGAACTGATGGTTTATTTTATGATGTCTTTCCATAGGGCGCTATGCAACACCTTTTAATTAGCTGGGAATTAACCCTTTTCACACATCCCAGTGAGTAATTATAGAGTACAAAGAGATTAATCTTGGAATAATAGTTAACCTCTCACACTTTGTTATAGATTTAGTAGCAAACAAAGAGACTCTTAAATTGAACAACAGACTTTTGGGGTCCTGGTATAATCCTGTATATGAAAATGATCTATAGCAGTAATTCTATGGAAAGCAATTAATGCAAAACAGACTTTCTTTAAATTCATCTTGATAGTTGTTACAGGTTGGCAATACTTGCAGGTGATAAGGCAAGGAAATACTTCACATTCCCTAGTTTGTTATAAATCATAACCCACTGCATGCTTAAAAGATTGAACTAAAGAGAGAATAAATTTTAAAATATAGTTGAATGAGGTTATCATAACTGTTTTGGGGGCTGTAACTTAGAATCACTTTTAAAATGTACCATCTCTTTATAGTTTATCATTTGAGTATTGCCTTATTAAATCTATGTAGATAGCTGGACTCTTAGATGCTAATATTATGAACTGCATAGAAATGTTCACTAATAATATTGTGTCTGTTACAAGCAGTGCTAGTTTTTTCTTCACAGTATTATGATTAATACAGTCTTCTATTTAAAGCCATTAAGTATAGCTCTATAATTGATTTATATTAAGTGCAGTTAAAATTTTTGGCTGTAAATTTCCAAGGATGCTGGGGAAAAACTGTAAAGGAACACCCACCTAGTCCTCATAATATAATTCCACATTAATCTATAGGCAGAATTAGCAGCATGTTCTTTTCATGCAGCTGTGTTTCATGAAGAAGCTGTGTGTATAGTGCCTAGTTGTAGTTGTACTTGAAAATTATATTAAGTACAATAAGATATAATACAAGATGCTGTGACACTTCTTTTGAAATGATTTCTTTCAAAAGCGAGAAAGTGAAAGGGCTAGGCTTAATCAATATAAATGTCAGTGGCATATTTTAATAAATTCTTGATTTAGCATGGACTGTTTTCAGTCACACATTTGCAATGGAATCAGCCATCCCCTTTCGAAGGTATGTGACATTTAAAAGATCTGTAAAGGAGATTGACTTGACAGCTTCAAATTGCATTTGAAAGAGTTATTCTTTTTAAAACAGAACACGAATACTTCCTATTCTAAATGTCATTGCAGAGACACAAACACATTTAATCAAGTTTATATTTAATTTATGCAAAGTACATTTTTTCCTTTATTCATATGAAAGAGAGAAAGAAGGGGACTGACTTTTTGCCATTTCAAAGGTTTAGAGTAGAGAAGCTCTCTCCTATCCAGCTTTATTCTAAAAAAATTGAAGTCATTTCATGTCATCAGCCATTCGTCCCAAATTCAGGGAGATGTCCAAAATACCCAGTAAGAGAGCTCAGCCTGGATAGTTTAAATGCCATTTATAGCTTTTGTGTGTCCTGTATCATTTGTGGCATCCTCTGTGTGACAAACAGCTTAGGAAGGGCAATGTGTCAGTGCATATTCTACTTCGTGAGTGTGAAATCACTGATACAGTTGCATTTTCTTCTCTGATCAGTTTCTACCCAAGATATCCATGATTATTCCCTTTCTGACTGAGGATTGAAATGTTTTCAAAACTTGTGAAAACAAAGGATACTACAGTTCAATTTTGGCTTTTGCTTTGGCCTTGGCCTGTTTGGGCAAAAGGATATAATCCTGATTTCATGTATAGGTAGTCCTCAACTTACAACCATAATTGAGCCCAAAATTTCTGTTGCTAAGTGAGATGTTTAAGTGAATTTTCCCCCATTTTACAATCTTTCTTGCCACATTTGTTAAGCGAATTGCCGCAGTTGTGAAGTTACTAACATGGTTGTTAAATGAATCTGGCTTCCCCATTGACTTTGCTTGTCAGAAGGTCACAAAAGGGAATCAAATGACCCTGGAACACAGCAGCCATCATAAATATGAGCCAGTTGCCAAGCAGTCAAATTTTGATCACATAACTATGAGGATGCTGCAACGGTTGTACGTCTGAAAAACGGTCATAAGTCATCTTTTTCAGTGCCGTTGCAATGGTCACTAAATGAACTATTGTAAGTATTTATTATGTATGAATGCAGATTAATTTTTCATGTAAGAAATATTAAGTTAGGAATGCAATAATGTTTTAACTTTTGCAAGCAGTGTTCTGAATCTCTTAACAAAAAAAGGTGGGCATATATTTTACATACAATGGTTATCACATTTATTGCTAATTACTAAATAGCTAACGTCTTTTGTTAAGCAATCCTTTGCAACCATTTCATATCATAGCTTTTAAATCTATTGCTACCTGTCCTATTCCAGTCAATAATGTTCAACATTATGTTTAGTAATTAAAAAAAACCATTTATAATGATGTTGCAGTCTTTGAGACTTGTCCTAGAGTCTAGAACCTAGACCAGCAAGATTGATCTTATAATCATTAGGTTATAATGATTTAGAACAATGTTATCTGGAAAACCATGCCTTTTTTGGTTATTATGTAAAATCTTGTACCTGTCTTAGTCAAAATTTGATTTACTGACTATCTTTGCAGATGTAAGATTTTAAAATTGTCTAGGTGTGCGTATCTGAGTATGCATTAAAAGCTACTGTAGTCCAATATTCATTTACAATTGAAATTAGTAGGATTTAAATATGAGTAAAGTGAGGGTGACATATTCCAGTAGATTCTACTCATCTTTTTGAATGAGAAGTTATGCAATTTAGCCATATGTTGATTCTAGCCCTATGCTTGACTCTAAAAGTTGCCCAGTATTACCAGCTAAGAAGTGCAGGAGAAATTGGCTGATTTTCACGTTTGAGGAATTGTTCAACATCCATGCCATGATTTAAGTTCTTCATCTGTCTTCTTGGGGTATCTTATTATTGTAGTAATTGTGATTTCTTTGTTTGAATGTTGCAAATTGCCCAGAGTTTAATAAAATAATATTTGCCAAAGAACAGCTCAGGCTTAACGACTGTTGATAAGAAAGGGAAAAATAGTCTGGTTAATGGATGAAGCAGAACTTGAAGAATAGAAGTGGAGAACAATGGAGAAGATAACAAAATACAAAGTCCTACAAATAGAATTAGAACGACTGTGGCAAAAGAGTGCAAAGGTAGTACCAGTAGTGAGAGGCATCTAAGGTGCAATCCTAAAACATCTGGAGCACCATGGGAACACCATTACTATTGACAAAATCACCAGTCAATTTCAAAAGCCAGCGATACTTGGAACAGCTTACATCCTCTGACAATAGTTTTAATATCATTAAACAACTATATCTGCCTATCCCAGGTCCTTGGGAAGAAATCAATAAATGGATAAAAATGCCAAATGCAATCCAAACATTTGAATGACTATGCAACATCATCATCATATTTTAGCATGCTATATAATAAATGCAAATGCTTGCTTTCCACTGTTTCAATTAGCAAAAAAACCAAAAACAAAACAAAAAAGTGCAGATTCCATCGTTTTTAAAAAATCTGTATTTAATTTGATTCAATTGTTATAACACACACACACACACCATAGTTTCCACAAGCTTTTAAAACATTTCCATCCCTACTTGCATGAAATTTTGTGAATGTCTTTATTTTGTGAATACCTAAATTCTTCTTTTAGACAGTACATCTTAGGACAATGGATTATGAATTTCTGCATGCTGAAGATGAGTTTCATCAATGCTACTGTTTTTCCCATATTGATAATGAGTTAGTCTCAACGTTAGTTGTTTTTAGTGAAACAGATTAATGAACAATAAACGAACTAGTTTTGACTGCACAAAAAATATTTAGTAATTTTGGCTTCTTTTCTTTTGGCTACCAGTTCACCAAAGGGAATATAATATTAATAGTGATTGTAAAGATTAAAAAAAAACTCTGAGTATATTTATTCTACTTTTATGATAGAGTTTGATTACCTTGTGTAAGTTAACAGCTGAAAAACAGAGAAGAGGTTCAAGCAGTACTTTGGATCATGTAATGTGCCATAATACAAGCCAGCTGTCACATTTTAGAAAGATATCCTTAATCCAAAAGTAATTTGGCAGGAGAGGTTTTCTGTCACTATGATGTTTCATTGTGCTTCCAGTTGGCTTACATGCAGTTTTATGTAAAAAACACAAAATTGTATTTTCCCCCCAGAGTTGAATAACATAATTGTGTTGGATTCAAGCTTAATCATATATGGGACAGGCCACTCTCAATGAGTGGTACTGGCTAAGTATGAGACCAATTTAAGACTCACTGATTTCAGTGGGTGTATTTGGTCTATGTCTGGATTCAATATGTTCTTAATGCATCATGCCTAATACATGATGCATATATAATCATAACTTCAGGCTGTCTTTTGGAATGTAATTTGGCCTAATTTAAAACACTTACAACTTGTTCTTAATTTAGATTAAACTATTATTCTTTTAAAATACTGTTTTTCTCAATTATTGCCAATTTAATAATTTTTGTAATTCAGATTTAGGATTTCTTCACTGTAATATTCTCTGTAAGCTTGCCTTGAAATTTTGCCTACATTTGATCAATGACCTTTTAAGTCAATAGATACTTATTGAAAGTTTTGCTGCCATAGAATGTAGATTTATATTTATTATAGAGGGATTCACTGTTTCTGCTCATTTTCTGATTCATATTTTTTTCATCCTTGTCAGATTTCCTGTTTTGAATGCCAAATATGTATTGGACCATTCTTTTCATATCCTAATATGCATTAATTCATCAAAGCAGTGTTGCATCCTTCACTGAGCTGTAACCAGATAATACGGCATAATATTTCTCATATTTTTGAAATTCCATAAATTAATTGGGAAGTAAGTTTGATGTCCTGATGGTCTTGTTTATTGCTCAGACTTTTTATGCATTGTAAACCAACATGTTTATTAATACATTGCAATGCAAAGTGAACTTCAACAAGAAAAAATTACATATTATTTATCTTACCTATGTATATTACTAAAACTCTTTACCATTATCTGGGTGAAATGATACATCAGAGGGCAAGCTTTTTTGAACCAAGTTTCAGATGGGCTAATTTACAGAATGTATCCAAAATCTGAGATCTATGACTCTTGAGGGAATTAGATTTGGGAAAGTTGTGCCTACTTCAGGGCTACTGCTGGACTGCTACAGTCACATAATCTTTATTTTCAGTGTTCCAGGACAGTTTCCCAGCCAGTCTCAGAATCCTTTGGTCCCTTCCCTATCCAGTAGCAGTCAGTTACCTACCTGCTGGGAAGGGAAGGAATTTCTGATGCTTCCTGACAGATTCTTACAAGGAAACTAAATTGGGAAACCAAAGTCTTTCCTGATCCCTCTGCTTTTTTGCCTGTCTTTGATCAATCTATTTCTCTGCTTAGGTTAGGAAATATATCTTAAGGGGTGACTCAACAAGGCACATGCTGTCTACTATTGTCTAAATTTACAGGCTCTCATGAACTAATTTATTGACCTCTTTTGCTGCCAATTTCCTTTTTCTTATCTTCAAATATAATTGCACTTATGCATACTTGTTATGTCTCTTAGCTTCTTTTTCAAGAAAAGTTAAAAAGTATCAAAAGTAAGTCACACAACCCACAACTCCACATCCTACCTCATCCAACCCACCATTACTCAAAAATAGGCACGCACACCCCTAACTTCTTTCTTCCCCAAACCCCCAAAACTAACCTTAGACTTTCTACTATTGACCTCACCCCTTTCCTAAGAGGTCTGTAGGGGGTGTGCATAAGTGCACCAACGTATCTACCGTCCCTGTCCTATTGTTTCTTTCATTTTTCTTATATGTATCCATGTATTCATAATTTATGTTTTTACTTATACCTATTATCTTGTAAGCAATTGACAAACCAAATTAAATAAATAAATAAAAACTTTGGTGTATTACAGATAGCGCTACTCCATACCTAATTTGTACACACACACACACACACACACACACACACATACACACACAGTGAAATTTCCACGATTAGTCCTTTGTTTTTGGAGAAGTTGAAACACTCATTTTCCCACCTTCAATATTTTTTTTCCTTTTTCCATATTTGGGCACCTCATCTTCCTCATTATCCTAGCCATTTATTTCCCACAATGTCCCTGTTTTTCTCTGCTTCCAACCCAGCCATTTCTTCTGCTACCTTCAACTGCTGCAGTACACTCTGCTGTTAACTTAGTGCTGTTTGCTAATTTAGTCAGTCTTCCCATTGCTAGCTTGGCAGTGTCCTGCCTGTCCTCCAGTTGACAAAAATCCAGTTCCCAACCCAGGATCTATAACGGGGTAGTCAACCTTTTTATACCTACCACCCACTTTTGTATCTCTGTTAGTAGTAAAATTTTCTCTAATCGCCCACCGGTTCCACAATAATGGTGATTTATAAAGTAGGGGACAAAACCCCTACCGCCCACCATGAAAGCTGGAACGCCCACTACTGGGTGGTAGGGTCCAGGTTGACTACCACTGATATATAACCTTCCTTTGCCTACTGTGTCTCAACCTTTTTTCTTTTTTTTTTTTCCAGAAAAGAGTTGTGATTAAAAAAGAGTGCAATGAGAAGCGTAAATGTCTGTGTATTTGAGAGGGATGGGTGCATGAATATATTTGTTTGTCAGACCTATGTCCTGTAAAAAATCAATTTCAAATTCCCATTTGACCATAGTGATTACTGACTTGTTCAATATCATACTTGCCTAGTTTCAGCTACTTTTTGGGATTATTTGGGGATAAAATAAGGATATATCATTTTTGTAAAATGATTCGAATTTTCAAAAGGAAGATGTACAAATTTAAATGCATGAATGATTTTTTTTACAGGGAAAAACAGCCACCTTATTACCTGTTGTTGTTTTTTTCCAACTCAGTGATGTAAAGGGCCTTTTGTCTAGGTTGATCAGCAGGATAACAAAATGGGTGTGGTAGGAGAAGTTTGCAAAAAAGAAAAAAAGAAAGATTTCCATTAAAAATGGCCCATATCTGGCTGGAGGTTACAGACAAAATATTCCAGAAGAATTTATTTCATTGCATTTGTCTGGGAGAGACAATTTTGCAGTAGCTCATAATACTGATTACTGCCATTCTGAGTCACTCCTACTTTCTGGTCATCTGATCCAGATGACATTATATGCACTGCAGCCTATTGCACATGTACCAGGGTAAACATACACACAAATAGGTAGTTCTTGCTTTATGATAGTAGTTGGGAACAGAAACTCTTCAGTTAAGCAACACAATAATAAAATGTCACATGGCTGCGGAGACTTATGATAGAAATTCCAGTAATTGGAGCTGTAGGATGCAACATCACATGGTGGCCATTTACAACCTCTTGTTGGCTTCCCCATTGACTTTGCTTTTTGAAAGTTGGCAGTGAAGGTAAAAATGACCATCACATCACTGGGACCACCACAATTGTGAACTGGTTGCCAAGTGCCTAAATCATGATAACATAACTGTGGGTGGGAGGGTTGCTGGGATAGCCTCAACTTGAGAACCAACCATAAATCTCTCATTGAATGCCATTGTAGTTTTGAACAGTGGTTCAATGTATAGTTATTAACCAGGGACTATCTGTAGATAGAACTCAAGGAACAAACAGAAATTGACAAAGACGGTGCTTTTTTTTTTTTTTACACAGAATATGGATGCTCCCTATAGGACTGATGATAAAGAGCTGGGAAGAATTGCAGAAGCCATGGTCTTACAGTGATTTTTTAAAACATTCTTTTTTGAAAGGACCAGTAATGATAAACATTTTCATAAAATTATCAACAGTGAGTTAATGCCATATGACAGAGTTCCCCAACCTTTCCGGGTTTGCGGACTGATGGGGAGGTAGAGGGGTTAATTCCGTGCGAATGGCAGGCAAGCGCATGCACACGGCTCCATTTGCATGAGGGGTGGGCACATGCGCCAGCCTCTTACACAAATGGAGCGCGTTCACCCACTTTTTGTGCAAGTGGGGATGCATGTGCACGTGCTCACCCACCATGGCTTGGTTCCAAACAGCTCATGGCCCAATAGTGGGCCATGGCCCAGGGGTTGGGGACCCGTGTCATATGATCCTTCTCAGTGGTTCTGCCGAGCCGGTAGCACCGATGAGCAACCAAACTGGTTCTCTCCGCCACTCGGCTGTTGGGCCGACCCACCCGCCTGGGCTCTCATAGTCACCTTTACCATCTGCTTTTGAAGCACAAATGCTTTGCGCGGCACAGCAGAGTGCAGTGCGGCATCTGCTGAAGGGACTGGGAAAATGCAGGCTTGCAGGAGGTGAGTTGGAACGCCTCTGCACCTGTGCAAATTGTGTACATGCACGCAAAGAGTGTCCACCAAGCCACGCCCATCAAACCGTGGTAAATTTTTTTGAATCCCACCACTGATCCTTCTAGAAATTAGATAATGTTTAAATTTACTGTAACTTGCAAGGGAGAATTGTATCTGAAAAGGAAGACTGTAACTGGTAGCTATAATTCTGCAGAAGCAGATTTCCAATAGTATTGTTAGGGTTGCTGTCTTCTTATGCCCTTTTGCTCATTTCCTTTGCCTTTAATTTTCTTTTCTACAGCCCTTCACTGCCAACTATTCATGACATTTTGTCTTTCCAGAACTTGATTTCCTAATGAAGTTTGTACATCATATGTGTCTAGTTACTCTGAGCTTTTGCTGTAAGAGTTTACTGCACCACTGGTTTATTGTATAGCATTGAAATAAAGATGGATATGTAATTCATTACATACACTTTTAATTAAGTTCTGAAATCTGGGTTTTGCACACAGATAGCGCGTGTATGGGAGCTTAAAGCTTTAAGCAGAAATTGAATCAATAAATGCTGCCTGAAGCCCATGGTATATTGGTGGAG
Organism: Pseudonaja textilis; assembly: GCF_049901715.1. Taxonomy (NCBI): domain Eukaryota; kingdom Metazoa; phylum Chordata; class Lepidosauria; order Squamata; family Elapidae; genus Pseudonaja; species Pseudonaja textilis. The sequence goes on from NC_141993.1 coordinate 34,621,576, forward strand.
TTATTGGCAGAGAAATCCAAAGAAGGATAAAACTGTGGATGTTAATTGGCAGAATTTTGGCAGATTTAACACTCATCAGAATGTCCAAGTTCTGATGCTAAAACGTGTCCAAAATTCTTAATGTATTCTCAATTGTTCCATTGAGGTGAAATTATTTAGAATATATACAAGCCTGATTAAAAGCAGAACAAATGCTTTAAAATGAATTTCTGGAAAGTGCTGCTCGAGTAATCTTTGGAAGTAATAGTACTACAAAATTGAGTAAAAATGACTCAACTTTAAAAATAATGTAATAAAAGTCCATACTGTGAGAAGGGTCTCGAAGGAAAAGGTGAATTCTAATAGATATGTGTACTTGTTTGAAAGGGAACTCTTGTTTTGTATTGTAAATTTGCATTTTCATTTCCTGGAATAAGATATCCAAGTATCTGCAGCTCTGACATCTCCTTTGGGAAAAATCAGTCCAAAATATTTTCATATTTAAAAGTAGTGAATGCAGAAGATATTACCACCTGTTAAAATATCTGTAAATAATTAACACAAACATAATTTAATTAGAATCTAAAATACACTCTCAGAATTGAAACAGCTATCTAATTTTAGGCGTCTGTGGGTTTGAAAGAGCAATGAAGTCGTTGATAAAGTGTTTCATTTATATGGGTCATACTTTGTAGATTGTGCCTCGTTTATAGCGTGTAGTATAGTACAGATAAAACTTTATATATCAGTTTGACATTTCACATTGATTGAGATATTCATTGTGAGATATAGAGACATAGTTCTGAATTAGTGAATAATCAGTAGATTAGTACTAGTAGATTAGTATTTCACATGATTGCCTCACTTCTCAGGCAGCATCAAATAGTTACACAACTTTATAGAGGGACCTTCATTAAGATATAACAATTAAAAGTTCCTTATCTAGTAGCCCATTCATTCCATTCCATCTCATCCCTTTCCATTTATTTAAGTATTCACCCATTCATCTACCCATCCACCCACCCATCCATCTTTCTTGCTGCTTGAGGCATAGTACATCTGAACAGCTTTCTATTCTACAGGCACTAATATAATTGAAGCAGTACACAATAGTGCCAGTATAAATTACTCAGACACTAAAGGACAGATTGAACATATGTAAACATTCACCCTCCAGGAGGGAACAAATGTAGTTCATCAGATCCTGAAAGCTTGCTAAAACAGCCAAGTTTTTATCACTCACCAAATTCCAGAAACGGGAGATGCTACTTTAGAAAAGGGAGGGATGTGTACAAAGGCCTAGTCCCATGATTCCTGCAGATAACACTCCTTAATGCTTAGGATCACGAAGAGAAAGTGGTATGGAGTTACCCATATCCTAAACTGTGCAGGACTTTAGAGATAACAATACCAGCAATTTGAATTGCATTTGGAAACAAACTCCATAAAGCTATACTCCATTTGGGTAGTGATCTGAAAGGCTGAAAGGCGAATTTATGAATCATATGTAAAGATCAAATGATAAAGTTTGGGTCATAAGTATAGCACCATTCTATTTATTATCCTTTTAAGGATTATCTCACACATTTTGAAGGGGATGATAAATTGTACTATTTCCACAGATCATGCCAATAATTACATTTTACAAATTCCTGTGGACTAAGTCCATCACATTCTTCTTTCCGCCCTGTGGTGCTAGGGTTATTCATGATTAGAAATTATACTGTATGAGTTTTATGTGCCTTGAGGAACATGTGGAACACAGTGTGAGAATCAAGAATAAGCCAAAAAAAAGCCTGTAGGAATCAACTCTTTTATTTGGCAATTGCTGTTTGGTTATCTCTAAAAATGCTGTTGCTTTTAAGAGAAGCTATTGAAAAGCTCACACTCTTCAGTTTGTCAACAATAGAAAGGAAAGAATTGCTAGATTACAATTGAAGCTGTTCATTCTAATAGTTCATTCCTAAAAAAAAAGAAAAAAAGTTCCAGGTTGCAAATCTGTCCTAATATGTATTATAATTAAACCTTTGTTCAAAGGAAAGCTTTACTAGACCAGACCAAGACTTTCTATATTGTACTTACTGAGTCCTGACCTAAAGTGGATTTATTAGCTCATACATTAGTAAATACCAATGGTCCGGGCAGGGGTTTGGAAGAGCCCCTAGCTAAGATTCTGTGCAATTTGGAGAACCCCCAAATTCCACTCCTGGCTGACCCCCCCACCCCGTCCTGCCCCTCCCAGGATTCCCCACACGGCCTGTTTTGGATGCAGGTAAGTACAGGGCATATGCGAAGGCTCAGGGATAGTGAAAAACAGGTCTCTCAGAAGTTTGGGAAGGCTGGAAATGGGTCCGTTTCTGGATTCCAGAGAGCCTCCAGAGCCCGGGGAGGCAATTTTTGCCCTCCCAGAGGCTCGAGGAAAGCCTCCAGAGCCCGGGGAGGGCAAAAACTCCCCTACCCTGTGGTGCAGAGGCCAACTAAGTCACACTCACCATGGCCATGCCCACCTAGCAACCAGGCAGAGAACCCCTTGCTAAAAATTTTGAAGCTTGATCCTGCCTATGGTCAGTTTCTAGAACAGTGCTTTTTGCTCTAAGTTAGTAGCTTTATTGGATGTACATTTTAAAATTTGCGTTCTGTTATGTACATAAAGATTCTAGCTGTCTATGGTGTATTTTAGACTAAATTCAGTTAGTCCTCGAATTATGACCACAATTTAGCCCAAAATTTCTGTTGCTAAGTGTGACAGATAAATGACACTTGGCCCATTTTATGACCATTCCTGCCACAGTTGTTGAGTGAATCACTACAGTTGTTAAATTAGTAATACTTTTTGTTGAATGAATATGGCTTTCCCATTGACTATGCTTGTCAGAAGGTCACAAACGATGATCACATGACCCCAGGACCCTACAACGGTCATAAGCATCCAAATTTTGATGAAGTGACCATGAAGCATCCAAATTTTGATGATGTGACCATGAAGATGCTGCAATGGTCATAAGTGTGAAAAAGTGTCATCACTCACTTCTTTTCAGTGCCATTATAATTTTGAATGGTCATAAAACGAATGGTTGTAACTTAAGAACTACCTCTATCTACCATGTTCAATCATCAGGGCTTATGTTGTTCAAAGCCCCAAACATATGGGGAAGCGAATGGTTATCCACTCCAGGATAGAAATATTTAGGAATTACATTTTCTTCAATTTAAAATATTTTTGAGAGCGCCCGTTGTATCTTATATTGGAAGATAGTATTTTCCAGATGGCTTACAAAACAGTTCTTCTGCCATCAACAATGGAAAAGCCGGAGAGATGATAGGTGAAATTAGAGTGTCTAAATTCAAGAATTGTAGGAAAGCTTCACAGAACATAATTGAAAAGAATGAATTATTTAACATCATAACTAGAAAATCCATAAGGATTTGTTCCTTTTATAGCCAAAGCATCCCTTACTAAGATTTAGAAGAAGTGAAAATCTCAATGTTAAAGCTACCCTCTTGGCAATGATAAGAAATTAACATATTAACAATGCTATTGGATCTAACAATGTTCTTTTTTACCTTTATACTGCTTTAAATGATAAAAAGCTAACAAGAGCCCTGGAGCATCAGGCAAAAGCTTTCTGATTTAGCAGCTTGTATCAGATTTTAAAACTCAAAAATAGGATATAAAGTGATTCTTCTGAAGTTGTTCCTCAGCAACTGTTATTTAATGCAGGTTGCCTTTGTTTTAGGCAGTAGTAAAGATCAATCAAGATTAGTAACTATTTATAAATGTATTTTCCATGATGATAATATGTTAGTCCTTTTAAAATGTATCTGCGGATGGTCCAAGGATGTGTAAATGTAAACACACTACACGTGAGTTGGTACTTTGGAATAGATTGCTTTTAAAAAAAAAGTAGGCTTTGAAACATGCTCTGTGGTTTTGTGGCTTCTTTATTTGTGTCTGTGATTAGCGAGGCTAAGTAATTTTGCAGGATAAATTGCTTACCGCTTTGATTGTTGTTTCATTAGATCACAAGCTTGAGCATTGTTTATTTGCTTTCTATCCTTTTATCTGCCTTTCTTATTTTTTATTTATGGTTGTCAAATCCAGTAAGGGCTTTGTAGAAATTGATGGTAAAGGATGCCATGCTCTCTAATGTCAAAGCAAGTGGCTACTGTTCTTTAAATCAATTATTACTATTATAGTCTAAAGCAATCCAGTATAGAATGAAAGTATCTTTCATTGAAGGTTATGGTGGCTGTTCCAATGCATGTTGGATAAATATGTTTTAACTTTCTAGAGTGAAGTCAAGAGTGAACTTTTGTGCCTAAGGAAGGGGATATTATAGTCCAGCACCTTAACCATTACACCAAACTGAGAGGGAGAGGGGGAGGGAGGAAGACTACAATAAGGAAAGCTTAAGCTGGTTTAGCTTAACTGGTTTTGTCTACCATGATTTTGCAGACTAACGGCAGTCCTTTTCCATATGACCCTGAAGAAATTCTACATGCGTAATTTTCCATAGAGCCATTGTTTTTTTCTCAATAGCTTGTTCACCTTAATGGTTTTAACTGCGAACAAATTTCATACCTAATGATACCTTTTTTATTTCTGCTTTTGCTTCTTGGAACTGCATTTGAACATTTTACCATAAAAGTTTGTTGAAATGCTGTTATATATTAATTTTAAAGAAACTTCTTAATACAAAGAAGATAGTGCAGGGTATGGAAAATTTGCCACGATTATGTAGATTATTATTTCAGTTTTTACCTTTAAGCATAGGTTTGGAAAGCTTTAATCTTTAGTAGTTAGCAACCTCTATCCTCCACATTTTTACAACTTCTTGCTGTTGGCTATGCTACTGGAAGGCTGATAGATATAGAAGTCCAGCACATCTGGAGCTTACTGGGAAATATGCAGCTGTTGAAATTAATGAATTTGAAAGATAGTGATAGAACTAGGTCATCTATGTAATACCCAATCCAAATTCCAGTTTATAATTTGGTTCTTGGAAAGTACCCAATTGTTTAAATACACATGTTAAATATAATTTTAAAATGCATCTAAAAGTTGTTTTTAAAAACTTTCTACATAATGCTTTGTTGCATTTGTTAATGGGTGTGGAGGTCTTTAAGAGAGGACAACCATCTCTTTACATTAGGATTAGGGCCAGGGCCAGAAAGGTTTTTCCATGGATTGGAGAGGCATGGTTTTTTGTATGCCGCCTGCATCCCCTGGATGGGGCTTGACTTGTTTGCGAGGCCCAGTTGTTGGCATGTTGTGCTGGTCCATGGACCACAAATTGGGGACCCCTGCTTTAGAAAGATTGCAGAATCTTGTGCTTTTGCTTTTACTATCCAGGACCCACTATCAAAATTTTTCCTCTATCCTGTATCCCATATTGTAGTGAAGAAGCGTGACTTTAGCACAATTTTGTGAATTCTACTTTTATTGTTTTTGCCTCTTATATTTATAAGCATATTCTTATTTTGTATATGGATGTTGCTTTTTATTATAGCTGGTCTATGACTCTAATAATGCATGTTGCTATTTTTATACTCTGGCAAGGGTAATTTTCTGGGTCTTTGCATCTCCCCATAAAAATGTTTTTCCATTCATGAAGGAAACATAATTTGGGAGGAAAATTATATGAAACCTCTAAAGATACCTTTCTTCAAATCCTACTCTTTACGGGTGAGCAAAAAGGATGAAATATAAGTTTATTATAGTACTGTATTATCATATAATCAGAATCATAGGATGCCATTGTTTTACAATCCTCTATCTGGGTCCTCATTTTACTGACTTCAGAAGGATGGAAAGCTGAGCCAACCTTGAAACGTCAGAATTGAACTGCTGGCAGTCAGCAGAATTAGCTTGCATTCTAATCACTGCACATAGTCTAAGCTTGATGTTATGTTGAATTGGTGCATCAGTATGTTGCAAAACCAGATGGTAATATTTGAGCCAGAAGAAAATCTACTCACAAATACGAATTCTGTTGCACTTTAAGTCTGCTTTATATCTTTTTTTGAGTAAAATGCAATAACACTAGTAGTCTGATCTAGGATGAAGAATTATTTTATCCCTTGAGTATAAAATCATATGGCTGAAGTTCTATAACAGAGTTTATTAAAGATTGATCTGGGAGATAAACTTGGCAGACACTCATGAATTTGATCATCACCCATCTGGTAGTATTCCAACAAGGCACATTTTTGTGGTGTTAGTGTTTCCATATCACCTGGAGAATAGTTAACACTGCTGTAATTTGTAGCATACCATTTCAGGCATTAGAAAGAAATCTCCAGCCTTTTGGGATATGGGAACAACTTATTTCCATAAAGTAACATACTGCATTAGAAAAATAATTTTGATTATTTCAATAGAATGTATGCAACATATGTTCTTCCTGGCTTGTTACAATACTTATAATTTATAGTAAAGTAAATTATAGTAAAGCAATTTAACTCCTACCTACTATTCATCTTAATTTTTCTGAAAATTATTTTCAGAATTCTTAATTAGAAAACCACCATCTAATTTTATTTTTAAAATGTTCATTAGTTTTATTCCTACCTCACAAAATAGCTTAGATCTTTAATTATGTACAATATGCATAGCATTCTTAGTGTCAAAGAATTAATCATATCTCAGGAGACCATAAAACAATAGTGCTGTTTTCTCTTTATGAAAAAAGTACAACTTTTTGTTTTTATGGTGTTTTCTGCTTATTTAAAATGGCTATTTTTTCCAATCCTTTTTTTTTAGAAGAAAGGGAAATTGCAATATTGAGATTTGAAGGGAGTTCAGTGTGTGCCTATGAAGGAAGAAGAAGTAAAATCAGAAGGAAAGAAGGATTGAGTGTAACAGCAACAAGAGTTCAAGTATGATATGAAATTGTTTTATTGTTAAATGTTGATATAAGTAAATGTGTTTTTTCAGTTAGATTTTTCTTTTGTTCTAGTAGAAAATGCTGTTTGAAATTTGCAGTTTTCTCCCTCCAAGAAAATATGACAGTAACTATTTAAAGTACAAGTGGTCCTCACTTAATGATCTCAGCTGTGACTGACAACTCCATTACTAATGTCGTCATTAAGTAAAACAGCATATGACTGTACCCAACTTACAATGTTAGTTATTAAGCTAATCACCATATGGTGTAATGTAACCATGATTTGCAAGTTACTATTTGCTTCCCCATTGACTTTGCTTGTCAGAACCTGGCCATAAAATAGGTAATAAACTGATCACATGACCATGGGACACTGTGACCATCATATCTGAATTGCTGACAGTCATAATTTGAAAACCTGTCATAAATCTTAATTATTTCAATTATGTCATAAGTTAAAAGTTGCTAATCAAGGCACACACTCCTTAGTAAAAGCTATCTTTGTTTAAGTTTAATGTTTAATGCACTTAAGTGTAAAATGCTTTATCTAGTTTTATCTGACTACTTGTTTAAAGAATTAATTGGCTGCCTGGTAAATTGTAGATGTTAATTAGTTGCTTAGTAGGGGCAGCTAAGAAGCATATGTTTATTTATTTGGTAACAGTAGAAAAGACCAGTGAAAGAGGGGATGAACATAGCTGGTTTGTTCCTTTTATATAGGCTATACTTTGTACAAATTACTATTTGTGGTCATGGACATTAAAAATAGTGACTTATCAGACCCATGGAACTGTGATTTAAAGTGGATGTTCCCATTTCATGATACATTATCAAATATTGCATTCTATAGAAATAGTGATTTGCCAACTCATGTGGAACTATAATTCAAATTTGATATCTCATTTCATGACACATATTCAAAACTTTATTCTATTGGCACTCATTGGAGGTGGGGAGACCTTACCCTAGACTCCTCATTTGTGGGCTGCCAGCAGTTCTGCTTCTTCCCACCAATCCTGTATAGAGCTGCAGAAGTCTTCAGTGGGTTTAGGGTTTGGTATATTGATGATACTCAATTATACTTTTTGATCCAGGCTAGCCAAATAAAGCTGTTGCAGTTGTCCCAGTGCTACGGACGATACAGGTTTGACAGTACAATTTACATAGACTTCTACAAAGCCTTTGATTCAGTGGTGCATGACAAACTACTGTTAAAACTAAACTCTTACAGCATTTCCGGATCCCTTCATAAGTAGATTATTACGTTCCTGTCAAACAGGCAACAAATAGTAAAAATAGGGAGTGCAATATCAAACCCTGCTTCAGTTAACAGCGGTGTCCCCCAAGGCAGCGTTCTAGGACCCACCCTCTTTATACTCTATATAAATGACCTTTGCAATCTCCTTATAAGCAACTGCGTCCTCTTTGCAGATGACGTAAAATTCTTCAACACCATCAACAGTGCTACTATCCTTCAAAGCGACCTTCATTATGTGTCACAATGGTCAAACATCTGGCAACTCCAAATCTCGACCAACAAATGCTCTGTCCTACATATTGGTAAAAAAAATCAGTACACCAAATACAAACTAGGTGGATATGATGACCTCGTTGATGATCCTCACTCTGTCAAGGACCTTGGAGTTCTCATATCAAATGACCTAAGCGCCAGAGCTCACTGTAACAGCATTGCCAAAAAGGCATTAAGAGTTATAAATCTAATCTTACGAAGCTTCTCCTCAGGAAATATCGAATTGCTAACTAGAGCATACAAAACTTTTGCCAGACCAGTACTCGAATAGAGCTCATCAGTCTGGAATCCACACTGCATATCGGACATTAATACAATTGAGCTAGTCCAGAAGTATTTCACAAGAAGAGTACTACACTCCTCTGCTCGCAACAGAATACCCTATATCACCAGGCTTGAGATTTTGGGTCTGGACAAACTTGAACTACGCCACCTACAGTGGCGCACAGACTTAAGCATAGCACACAAAATTATCTGCTACAATGTAGTACCAGTCAATGACTACTTCAGCTTCAACCACAACAATACAAGAGCACACAACAGATACAAACTTAATGTAAACCGTTTCAAACTCGATTGCAGAAAGTACAACTTCAGCAACAGACTGGTCAATTCCTGGAATGCACTACCTGACTCTGTTTCTAACCCCCACTCCTTTAATCTCAAACTATCCACTATTGGCCTCACCCCATTCCTAAAAGGTCTGTAAGAGGCGTGCATAAGTGCACCATCGTGCCTACCGTCCCTGTCCTATTGTCCCCATTTATTCGTACCTATTTCCTGTCTTCTTACTCATGTTGATACTTATACCTATTATCTTGTAAGCGATTGACAAATAAATAAATAAAATAAGTATCTTTAACTCAATCATATGACCTGGATTTTACTTTGCAATGCTTTTTTTTAAACTCCTGAACCAGAACTTTATTTTTATTCTGAGCTTCAATGCTATGTCAGTTTGAAATAGTACCACTAATATAGTTAATAGCAATACCACTTGAACTTACATACAGCTTTACAGGGCTTTACAGCCCTCTCTAAGTAGTTTACAGAGTCAATACTGCACTTTTGCATATAGACATGCACACACACACACACACACACACACACACACGAAACACATATTTTGTAATATATGTAAGTGCTGGTGAATAGGGCTATACTCTATATTGCATTTTAAAGAGAGAGTACAGTTCTCCATGCTGCATCGAGAGCCCAGGATGGGTTGACTCCTTCCTATGACGTCACAGCTGAGTCTGTACTAAGATATAAAAGCCAGCCCCTGGGAGAGACCCTACTCCTTTCAGTCAGTAGCTGTGTCTCTGAAAGCATTCTGTTAGATAGCAATCACCAGCGATCTTCAGTACTTTTTTTTCCTTGCTTCAAGCAGCTCCCAGGGATCTGGGCAGCTGCTTTTCCAGGAGAGCAGGGCTCTCTCTCCTGCAACGTTGGGAGCAGTGTTGCCAGAGCGCTGTTCAGGCAAGTTGGGCAGCGTCTGTAGACCTCCCCCACGCCTGTGGTTTGAGCAGTCGTAAAAAGCGATCGGCAAACCACTAACAGCGTCAGCCAGCTGATTGTGCGGCTGGAGGCTGCCCTTTCCTTTGCTGACTTCGCTCGGGGCTCTTTATAGCCTAAGGAGCGATTCTTCGATCTCGGAGCCTGTTTCCCCGAGTCAGTGGCCATCTTGGATTGAAGCCTTCCACCACGAGGTGACCGGCCATTTTGTAAGCCCGGTGGTCAATTTATACCCTAAGGGGCTTAATACAAAAAATTTCTAAACAGTTTCTTTCCATCGCAAGAGCCTTTATTCTACAAATGGAGCAGGAAAAGGCTCAGGCAGAGCTTTCCCCTCCAGTGGAACAGTCTCTTAAGCCCAATAAGAGAAAAAGACGTAGGCAATGCACCCAATCAGTTCAGAGGGAGGTGGCTGCTAAAATCAGAGCTAAGGCTCTAGCTCCTAAGAGGGCAACTCAGGCTGAGTTGAGGTCAGAAAAGCACAGACATGCTGCCCTAGAGAGGCAGTTCAACAGAACTATTCAACAGAAGGGAATGCAACTACAGCATATTTCAGGTGATACCTGTGGGCCCCAGCCAAGCCCTCCCAGAGGAGGAGAAGTTATCTATGAGTCTTTCCATCCTCCATCCTGGTCTCCTGAGGCTTTTGCAGTACAATCTGATCCTCAGGATCTTAACAGATCTGGGCCTTATTTCCAACAGGCTTCTGGGCCCTATGTTTCTGCCCCTCCCTCCAGTCCTCGAACCTCTTCTCAATCTAGGCCTGAAGCCACCTTCACTCCCACAGCAGCAGGCCTTCTGCCTTCTGCCTCTACCTTTGAGCATAGACCAGGGGATATCCAAGCTGCTGTCTCATTGGTCATTAGGCAGGGATTGGCTGAAGGCTTCAAGCAAATTCTTCGACCTCTGGAAAGGGTTCAGGCCCATCTCAATCTATAAGTTCCTTGCCTCATCAGCCTGATTTACACAGGCTCCAGGACCTCAGGGTCCATTCTTCTCTACCAGAATGGGAGGAGGTTGATGGGGAGGGAAGGGCTTCACCATCTGAACACAGTTACTCCTCTCATTCAGAGTGTGAAGAGGGCAAGACTTTTGATCAAAATCTTTTAGAGGAAGAGGATTCTTGCCCAGAGCAGATATCCTCTGCATCGGTCTTCAGTCCTTCTCTCTTCAGGCCATTACTCAGCAAGGCCTTGGTCACTGCCAAGTTGTCACCAGAGGAAGTGGCTCTTGAGCCATGAGGAAATCCCTCTAGCCAGAGAGACTCGTTCTTCTCCAAGCCTGTAGTGCATGCAGATGTTTTGCCTTCTCCCAATTTGTTCCTGGACATGGTCACTTCCTGGACATAGAGCACTTCCCCTTCGGCAGGTCCTGACCCATCTTTTCTGGATAAGCGTTTCTACAACATCAGCTCAGTCCTGGACAATGCCCTGGCAGTGCCTTCTGTTGACATTCCAGTTCTGGTCTTGTTCTCATCTTCTGGCACTCCCACCGAGCCAGAAGATAATCCTGAAACCGGATGATAAACCTTCTGAACAGACCCTCAAGCTGTTCGGGCTTCAACAGCAGCATCCTTTTTCATGAGGGCATCCATGCGATGGCTGCGCCAACTCCAGAATAGATTGCCTGCTACTGACCTTTGGTCTCACCAAGACCTTAATAAAATTATCACAGCGGCAGAATTTACTGCAGATGCCACTCTCAATTCCGCCAAATTTGCATCTAGGGCCATGGCATCTTCAGTAGCAGCAAGAAGACTGTTATGGCTCAGAAATTGGCAGGCGGAGTCACGCCGAAAATGGAAGCTGGCTTCAGTTTCATTCGCAGGCAATAAGCTTTTTGGCGATGCTCTTGAACCTTATCTCACCAAAACCAGAGATAAACGTAAAATTCTCTCTTCCTCTGGGAAGAAAGCCAACTATCAGCTCCTTATCGCCCTCCTGCTTTTTGAGCGGAGACCTCATCCCGCTTCCCCCGGTCTCAGAGGCCGTACTCCCAACGCCAAGACCAACGTGTAGAAGCATCTGGCAGGCAACAACCTTCTACTGGTAAACGGCCCTTTTGGGGGGGGGGATCGTCTCTTCCGTCCCTCTAAGTAATCCCTCGTCCTCCCCACCCTTCTTTGCCTCCAAATGGGAGGAGTCAATGACGGACACCTGGGTGTTCAGCACTATTAGGTCAGGGTTACAATTGGACTTCCTAATGCCACCCCCAGAAATTTTTTTGATCTGTCCTGTCTCTTGGAACATTTCAAGGCAAGCCCTCATGAATCAGGCCATTCAACACCTTCTTGAAATCAAAGCTATTCAACCTGTTCCCCCCTCTCAACGGGGACCTGGGCTTTACTCTCGCCTTTTCATCGTTTTCAAAGCCTCAGGGGGGGTGGCGAGCCATCCTTGATTGAAAATTTCTCAACCAATTTGTAAAATACAGGCAATTTAAAATGCAGACTCTGCATTCTACTCTTTTTCTCCAACAATACGGCTTCCCCCAATAGGAAGTCCCAGCATGTTTTATAGGCATGAAATGAAATTAAGCTCCTCCCCCCAAATTAAGGCCTATATTAAAACATGCGAAATGGGAAATGGCGGGGGGGGGCTTGCTGTTAGGAAGCACTTTTGTTGCACACCCGGATATGGTGCTGCCTGCGTTGACCCCGGTACAAAGTGCCCCACCAATGCCGAGGTCAACATCCAAGCTGTTGCTGCCCGCCCGCTCAAAGATGCAAGTGGGGGGAATTAAGTCACCCCTGAAAAGACGACCAAGCCATTTTTTCGGGGCTCAAAAAAAAAAAAAGACCCGGCCTTATTATATGAGAAACACGGTATTTTAGAGAGCGTTTCGGAGGGCGATCTCCTCTCTTCCATTGATCTCACGGAGGCTTACCTCCACATCCCCATTTGGCCTCATCATCGCCAGTTTCTCCGTTTCTGTTATCAGAATACCCATTACCAGTATCGAGCACTTCGCTTCGGCCTCTCATCGGCTTCAAGGGTCTTCATGAAGGTTCTGACAGCATTGATGGCATCTCATTTGAAATAGTACCATTAATATAGTTAAAAGCAATAGCACTTGGACTTACATACAGCTTTACAGTGCTTTACAGCCCTCTCTAAGTGGTTTACACAGTCAATACTGCACTTTTGCACATAGACATGTACACACACACACACACACACGAAACACATATTTTGTAATATATGTAAGTGCTGGTGAATAGGGCTGTACTCTATATTGCATTTTCAGGAGAGAGTACAGTTTTTATTGAATAACAGGATTGAATTCTTAACTAATCAATTTTAGTAGCAAGTTAAACTGCCTAGTATTAATGGACATCTATATCCATTAATCAGGGTTATAGTAGATTAACAGTTGTCAGCATTTATGCTAATGGGGTAACCTACCTGGATTTGTCAACTGCACTTAGATTTCCATATTTTTCCAAACTATTAAGTAATACTACTTTTTATACTTACAGATTGTCCTAACAATTCCTGTATGTCTGTATTTGAATAGGAAAAAAAAGGAATGTGTTGATTCGAAGGCATCATTTACTTCTTTTTTTACAAGGGCATATTTTCTTATATGGAGTTAATTGTCAAGCTGCTGTTTGGAGAAAATCTCACAAACCATCTGATGACAAAAGTTCTTGTGTGTTGAATAACAAGTAGTACCTACTTTTTTGAATAGATATGGCCTTTAAACTTTTAGCAGTTCAGCAGTTAAAACATGGAATTGAACTATGTGAAGGAAGCAAAGTAAGACCTTGGGACTATCTATTTTTCAAATAACTGCTGAATGTACAAAGGCATATATAACATTTAAAAATTGCAGTGAGAAAAGGTGATTAGTTTGATAGTTTTGTTCGGGGTCGTGTTTTCAGGAATGTGAGGAAAAAATACTAGTCACAACTCCTGGAAGATTTTTTTAAAATAAAATGGATATTCTTCAGAGGTTTTATAGCTGAATTATGGAATACCTATAATGTACACTTTATTTAGCGGATTGATGTAGAAAGGCCCTGGGAAGCTCATCAAGATGTCTAATGGCTAGATTTTTATTGATTGTTCTTCAATTAATCACATTTGATACCTTCATTTATCAAAAAACAAATTATGTAATTAAGTTTGAAGTGAGAGAACTCATTTCAGAATGGTATTTTCTACTGTCGCTATATCTCAGGATAAATTAAACAAATGGGGAGCACCAGCCAAAATGAAGCTAATGGCATTCCGTCTGTCAAGGAATAATAATTTAAAACTAAAGTGTCAAGTACCATTGTGAATCTTAGTAAGGCAAGAGAAAAATAATAACCAAAGTGGAAAGAAAGAAGACAATATACAGGTGAAACTCAAAAAATTAGAATATCATGCAAAAGTTCATTTATTTCAGTAATGCAACTTAAAAGGTGAACCTAATATATGAGATAGACTCATTACATGCAAAGCAAGATAGTTCAAGCTGTGATTTGTCATAATTGTGATGATTATGGCTTACAGCTCATGAAAACCCCAAATCCACAATCTCAGAAAATTAGAATATTACATGCAATCAATAAAATAAGGATTGTACATTGAACAATATCGGACCTCTGAAAAGTATAAGCATGCAGATGTACTCAGGACTTGGTTTGGGTCCCTTTTGCAGCAATTACTGCCTCAATGCGGCGTGGCATGGAAGCTATCAGCCTGTGGCACTGCTGTGGTGTTATGAAAGACCAGGATGCTTCAATACCAGCCTTCAGCTCTTCTGCATTGTTTGGTCTCATGTCTCTCATCTTTCTCTTGGCAATGCCCCATAGATTCTCTATGGCATTCATGTCAGGGGAGTTTTCTGGCCAATCAAGCACAGTAATCCCACGGTCATTGAACCAGGTTTTGGTGCTTTTGGCAGTGTGGGCAGGTGCCAAGTCCTGCTGGAAAATGAAGTCAGCATCCCCATAAAGCTCGTCTGCAGAAGGAAGCATGAAGTGCTCCAAAATCTCCTGGTAGACGGCTGGGTTGACCTTGGATTTAATGAAGCACAGTGGACCAACCCCAGCAGATGACATGGCTCCCCAAATCAACACAGACTGTGGAAACTTCACACTGGACTTCAAGTATCTTGCAGTGTGTGCCTTTCCATTCTTCCTCCAGACTCTGGGTCCTTGGTTTCCAAATAAGATGCAAAAGTTGCTCTCATCAGAAAAGAGGACCACTGAGCAACAGACCAGTTCTTTTTTTATTTAGCCCAGGTAAGATGCTTCTGACATTGTTTGTTATTCAGGAGTGGCTTGACAAGAGAAATACAACATTTGAAGCCCATGTCCAGGATCTGTCTGTGTGTGGTGGCTCTTGATGCACTGACTCCAGCCTCAGTCCACTCCTTGTGAAAGTCCCCAACACTTTTGAATGGCCTTTTTCTGACAATCCTCTCCAGGCTGCGGTCATCCCTGTTGCTTGTGCATCTTTTTCTTCCACACTTTTCCCTTCCATATAACTTTCTATTAATGTGCTTTGATGCAGTACTCTGGGAACATCCAACTTCTTTTGCAATTACCTTTTGAAGCTTTCCCTCCTTATGGAGGGTGTTAGTGATGGTTTTCTGCACAACTGTCAGGTCAGCAGTATTTCCCATGTTTGTGATTCCTACTGAACCAGACTGAGAGACCCTTTAAAGGCTCAGGAACCCTTTGCAGGTGTTATGGCTTAATTAGCTGATTAGGGTGGGACACTTTGAGCCTAGAATATTGAACCTTTTCACAATATTCTAATTTTCAGAGATTGTGGATTTGGGGTTTTCATGAGCTGTAAGCCATAATCATCTCAATTATGACACATCACAGTTTGAACTATCTTGATTTGCATGTAATGAGTCTTTCTCATGTATTAGTTTCACCTTTTAAGTTAAGTTGCATTACTGAAATAAATGAACTTTTGCACGATATTCTAATTTTTTGAGTGTCACCTGTAAATTAGGATTGTTCCTCAACACGCTGTATGTAAATTTATGAAGTGCTGGAATACTGGAAATTCTTTTAGTATTCACTATTGCAAATGAAATGCTACCTCAATTTTGATCATTTCATTCAGAAGTAGAATGTTATGAGTGTATCAATAAATAGAATAAAGGATGCCCAGGCTTTTCTTTTGCAGTTATCCCTAGTCTTTTTCAGAAATTTAGAGAAAAAGGAATATTGCAAGATGTAACATCAGTGCCATTCTTCTTGAACCTCAGGTTTTGACACAGATATCTGCAAAGTTCTACGCTATTAGGAATTCTATATAATTTTCCATGCACAGATAGATAAGTCGAGAGTGGGAGAATAATTATGGCTGTGCTAGAATAGGGCCACAAAACATAATTTTAAACCTATGGAGCCTGAACAATCTGTGCACAAGCTATCTTTCCTTTCCTCCCAATGTTTTATATACTTTTTCTCTTCTTATAATTTCTTATTTAGTTCTTACTTCTGCCCGGAGACCCTCTGAGTCTATACTTGGTTGTTTAGTGAGTGGCTGCATCTTTCCAAAAGACATGGCGCTACAATTTCTAAAAGTTCTAACTGATAAGCAAAGTATATTTTATATAACATATTTTAAATTACACTTTCCCCCTTCATCTTTACAAGGATCTTTACTGAAGCAACAGCGTGCATGATTATTGTGGAAGAGTAACTTCAGCTGTATCTATATCTGTTTTCTAGTAATATTGTCGCTCTTGGTGTATTTGCTGGATAGCCCACAATATTTAGTGATCACCTTACTTTTTTCTCAGTAAGTCATTTTTTTCCCTACCACCAACTTGCTATAATTTTCAGAAGATAATTGAAGGAGAGGAAGTCAACATTTAGATAGATTGTGTTAGCTCATTTGCATTACAGTTATTGTTCACCGTAGTGGGTATTCCGATCAAGTAATTGATATTGTGGAAAAATTAAAACTCCTTTAAGAAGCTGAAATCCTAAAGAGGGGTTGCAGTACTGTTGTTTTCTGGAAAAGATGACTTGGAAAATAGGTTATGTAGTTGCCATTCAGGATATTATTCCTTCTTTAATTGACATGCTGTTAGCTGGTGCTTATTGTAGTGATTATAGCTGTTGATTCCTGCTCATCTGGATGTTGGTAAAGAGATGTGTGGTAATGGTAGACGTGCTCAGGGCTGTTTGACCCTTTTGGATGGCTTGCTTGTTTATTTAATAGATTTTCATCTTGCTTTTATTACTTTATAAGTAACTCAAGGCAATGACCATACTTCAACTTTGTATTCCTTTCGCCTCCTGTTTTCCACATAACAACAAACTGTAAGGTGGATTGGGCTGAGAAAGTATGACTGTAAATGGGGTTTCTCTATGTGTCAGCTATGCAAAGTAATCCCAGTAAAAAGTACAAGCAGGAGTACTAGTTCTCTCTTAATTGTAAGGTTACATTAGCAGAACGTTGCAAGACTGAATGTATCCCTCCCCCGCTTTTCTTTTACCCTCTGGACAATAAGGGAGAGTCCTTTGTTAAAGGCTTCCTGTGCCCTGCCTCCTTTGGCTTTGAGATAGTATAGAATAGAATAACGGGACCTAGTCCAACTCCCTGCTCAGGCAGGAAACACTACACCATTTGAGACAAATGATTGTCCAATCTCTTCCTGAAAACTTCCAGTGTTGAAGCATTCACAACTTCTGGAGACAAGCTGTTCCACTGACTAATTGTTCTAACTGTCGAAAAATGTCTCCTTAGTTTTAGGTTGCTTTTCTCCTTGATTAGTTTCCATCTCTTGCTTCTTGTCCTGCCTTCAGGTGCTTTGGAGAAGAACTTGACTGCCTCTTCTTTGTGGCAACCCCTGAGATACTGGAACCCCTGAGATACTGGAACACTGCTATTATGTCCACCCTACTCCTTCTTTTCATTAAACTAGACATACCCAACCAATCTTCATATGTTTTTGCGCCCAGTCCTGTAATCATCTTGGTTGCTTTTCTCTGCACTCTTTCTATAGTTTCAACATCTTTTTTACACTGTGGCAACCAAAGCTGGATGCAGTATTCCAAGTGTGGTCTTTTCAAGACATTATAAAGTGGTATTAAACTCTACATGACCTTGATTCTAACCCTTTGTTAATGCAGTAACGAACCGCAAGGTGGGTTGGGCTGAGACATCTTTTACATGCTGGTTGCCCCATCTGCAATTTTTCCTTTTGTTTCCCAAGGCCATTTCCATATACCACTACTATATATCTCTTGATGGATTTGTCAGAGTGACAAGCTTCTAGAACTTATTTTTTCATTTTTTTATTTGATCTAAAATTTCTACAATTGATCTTGTGCACACCACTTGGTCTTCTGCTCCGTTGCAGCCTCAAACAAGCAGAAGAAGTGGGTTGACAGCCATGTGGGCTCCTGTTGCACATGGTTGCCAGTGCTGCCGCCATGAGAGGTGTCGGGGCATGGATGGCTTGACTATGGGGGCCCTGAAGCAAGCCACTGCAGGGGGCAGCTCCATCACCACCCCGCCTTGTGGCTGCGGCACTGTGAGCAACCAGATGAAATGGGTGGGTGGGTGGTTGTGCAGCTCTTAAGTAGTGCTTATTTTGGGAGTAGGGTGCACATATAAAACATGCTAGGGCTTATTTTCAGGATAGATCTTTTCGGGGAAATGGGGTATATATAGATTTATATATTATACATAATTTTGTATATAAATTTGTTTGTTTGAAGAAGTTTTTATAGACCCTCTTTTGTGTGCTGAGGGTTGCTGTGGTTATAGACTTGTTCAGTCTGGGTTGTATTGTCACAGCTTTGTAGTTCTTGTTTTCTCTCTGGATGAGAATGTAGACTGTTTTTCTCTTGTGAATTTGATTCCATCAAATATTTTGCTGATGGTCTTGTTGTGTGTGTTTTCTTTATGATTATGGTGAACATGGCATCTACACAACAGAACTGTATTTTGTATGCATATGTGGGAGTGCCATCTTTAAAATTTCAGAAAAAAGAGTACAGTAATCAAAAAAACATTTTAAAATAGTAATATAATCACCTCTAATAAATAATCTCATTAGTCATTAAGTTTAAATACCAAAATAGACAAAAACATAATAAAAACCTAAGCAAATAAATTCATAACATGCTAAATTGATACAAATCATCTAAACATATATTTAATAACAAACTATCAAATTACACATAATTGTCTATTTTGGTAAATCACTATGAAATCTATGCCAAACTGAAACATATTGTGTCATTTTTTTATTAGTATTAAAAATAGCCTTTTCAGAACTTGATAAGATATATATTTTTGGAAACTACTTTTTGATATCTGGAGTAGGAACACTTTCCCAGTCTCTCAATATAATTCACTTGGTTGTTTCCCATACCTAATATAACAGGAATTAAGTGGTCAGATTACATGATTTTGGATTGTAATTCAAAATAACATTCACATTGTTAACATGAAAAAGTTACCCATACATGTACTTATATGTTATCGGGATGGGATTCTACCGGTTCTGTCTGGTTCTGTAGAACCAGTTGCTCTGAAGAGCTGCTGTTTTGGTCCACCCGCCTGCCCGGGCTCTTACCTGACCCTCAGCTGCTTTGTGCGGCACAGCTGCAGCTGAAAAAGCAGGAAAAAGGTGCTTTTTCAACTGATGCGCACCCGGGCGCAGCTGTGCTCCGCTGTCCAGGCAGCAAGCTGACGATTCACATGCGCGCGCAGCATAAATCATCGAACTGGTGGTTATACCGGTCGAATCCCACCCCTGTATGTTATATATGTTAACAAACATGCCAAAAAGAAACCATCTTCATCAATTGATATTTGATTTTTTGGAGGCATAGTGATGAACTTGAGGAGGCCCAGTCATTAGTGGTCCAATTTTTAGGAGAGTTCAGTTAGTAGTAACCATGGAATCTTCTAGGTCCACAACATATGTATGGGTATATCTTTTTCAACTCCACTTTCCCCTTTATACATATTTACTTTCCTTTTTCCTCCATCTTTTTTTTCTCTATTTTCTATACAGGTAGTCCTTGGTTAACAACAGCAAATGGGACTAAAATTGTTGTTGCTAAGCTGCATGGTTTTACAGAGTGATATAATGAGACTGCATTACTTAGCAATGGCAATATCAGCCATCCCAGTTTGCTGTTGTTAAGTGAGGACCATGCAGGTTATTAAGAGAGGACCTTCCCTGACCATAACTTCTGACTTCCTGCTAGCTTCCCTATTTACTTAGCTTGTTGGAAACTGGCAGGGAACATTAGAAATTATGAACGTGTGACTGCAACTTGCTGCAATGTTGTAATTATGTGCTGGGTGCCAATCCTATCTCTGTGGAGACACTGCAACAGCCGGAACTACAAATAACCTGTCATACATTTGTTCAGTACTACTGCAATTTTGAACCATCATTTAATAAATAATCATAACTCAGGGACTATTTGTAATTGTTAATGTGTTTGAGTGCACTGTCAAATGATGCTAAAATCACATCTGACAACTTAGTTTTCTTCCCAAGATTTCTGAGGGAAGAAGGAATAAGAAGAAAGGGAACACTCTTTAAAAAAAAACAATCGTTTTGAATTAATTTATTGTTGTTATTTTACAGTATTTATTCTCTCACAAGATATAGGGGGTCCTTCTGGATTGCTAAAACTGGATTAGTAGTCCAGCTGCAGCCCCAACATTGCTGGGCCATGACCAGTTCTAGCATTTATCGCTAAGCTTCTTACATCTCTTTGAAAACAAAACTCTAGCCATACCAAGTAATATCATCCCAATTATTTGGAAAATTACAATATACACACATGGATAAAAGATTATTGGATTTGCTTTGGATAGCTTTGGACTTGTCTTTTAATTAGTAGCTTATCCAGCCAGCCAAATTAGTTAGTTTAGATATCCAGATTGCCTATAACCATGGATTTCAGGTAATAGCCAGCTCATTTTGGGAAATCTTTAAATGTAGAAATAAGAAAGTAGTATACTACAGGATACTTACTTGTAATGATACATTTATTTAGAAATATTTCAGGTTGCTAACTGCTTGGAGTTTTAGATGTATTACCTCTGTTTTAGAGTACAAAAGAAGTTGGGAAAGATCTTGGATAAGAGCTTGATGAAAAAAATGTTTTTTTTTTAATGATGCCTTTGAAGCAACTCATAAAAGCAGAGCAAGCTGTGTGGTGTTGATTATCAAAGTGCTGGGATTCTGATTGAGTAATGGACCATCAGGTGGATGCCCTTAATAAAACCTTTGAGAAATAGTGATTCTGCTATGCCATCTCTCAAAGTGTAAATCTGTTTGGTTTAAAATAGAAAATGGCATTAGACAGTCACAAGTCTTTTGCATCCATTAAACATGTGTTCACTACTTTTGCTTTGACAGCCTTAAATGAGCGCTCTCTGGAAGAATGGGTGTACTTTAATTCCATTGAATAGAAATTGATTTGCAGTTTCAGACAACCTGTTAACATTGCTCACAGGACATTGTGCTCAGTTTGCTTCCATTACAGCTCAATTTGTATCAGATTCTATTCCACTCCATTGTATTTAAACCTGTTCTGCAAGTTTAAATTTAGTGGATGCAGCTTGTACTCGTATAATAACATTATCCTGTGAATGGATTTTAAAATGGATTATTCTCAGGACAAGAAAAGTTGCAGTATTGCAGACCATTTCCCATGTCTGCTTTCTCACTTTGCTTGTAACATGTGCCATCAGGAAATACGTTGGATGAAATTCTAATCCTTTGCTGAAATAGATCCTGTTATATTTGTAAATTTATTACAAATGTGGGTAAGTAATTTGGCAGTAGCAGTACAAATTCAGTAAATGTGTGTGATATAGTTCGAACAGCAAATAAACACAATGTAAGTAAATAAAATACAATCTGTTTGAATTCCCAAAGTATGGATGAACCTGTTTGAAATGCTGTAGCACCCAAAATGAAACTATCTGGATCAATGAGATGACAACCAAGGATAACTTACTACATGTGTTGCATCACTTCTGCAAAAAAAAAACACTCTGATTTGCTTCTTGTGCTAAGAAATCTTTGACATGTTTGAATGACTTTGGCTTTACTGTCATTTATAGAAAATGTATCCTTAGAAGTAGTTTTACCATCATTTCTAATAATAATATCTGGTTACCAAAAGAAGTAAGGCTCAAGGTATTTTGCTCCATGTCTATAATCAGGCAGGGTGTCCAAATCACAGATCCAAATCTGCAACATAACAGGGCATGTTGTGAATGACAGTATCTCTGTGGCTGACATATCAAACTTCTTTGTTGAGGCACAAAATCAACCCTAAAAGCTTGTCTGCACAGTGCAGAAATTGAACCGCTCAGTGTATAGGAAATGACTATGGATTCCCGTTTGATGAGCCCTTACAATTACACTCAGGGATATGGAATCTTTATATACTGTATCATCTTGAGTAGCTGTTGTTTGCTTGTATACATGTGGGTAGAGGTGATAGATATTCTTCCTTTTGCTCCCCAAAGGATCAGATGCTGGGTAATATTTTACAGTAACTGAGTGGGCTCACCAACATTATATCTGAGCCATTTAACTTCAAAATAAAATGTCCCCACCCCCCAAAGGCTTTACAATAAATATAAAAACCAAGTTCAGATGAGGATCAACATGAAAAAAGAAGCATTAATTCCTCATATCAATTGTATACATAAATTAGGATACTTCATGTTTGCCATTTATATTGCTCAAATAGGTCCATTTTCTCTGTATGTGTATGTACTCTGGCCTTTTAGGGCTGGATAGTTCATGAGATTTTTAGCTCTCCTGAAAAACAGTGATGATTTAGCATCAGCCAAAAGTCAAGAAATTATCACAAAGGTTTTTTTTTTCAGGAGGCAACTGGATATTATTGTTTTTTCTTTGAAGATGTTTCACTTCTCATCCAAGAACAGCTCTGACTGGATAGTGGGGAATGGAAGGATTTATATTCCTTGAAGATAGTTGGTCATTTGCATTGTTTTAGACAGTCACTGAGGTCACTTGGAGGTTTATCTGTGTCCTCAGGGTCTTCAAAGAAAAAGCAAGAAAGTCCAATTGCCTCCTGAAAAAGCACTGTTGGGACAGCCATGATCTGGATGACTGAGAATCTCCATAGACTGTCAAGAAATTATATTCTTCACTTTAAAAATTACTGCGAACTTTTCCTGGAAAGTGAGTATTTGTTTGTATTAGTTAAGTAGAATTCCATGTCTGTGTATTGCAAGTAAGATGGAATTGGATGTGTGGCATCATTGGGAATATATTATATTTCATGTCCTCGTTTTGTCTGTGTGTGTGTGTTAAAGTATGCTCTTCCTCTGCACTAATCTTCAAGCAGCCAAAGAAATGACATTTATGCATATTTTATAATGTGATTTCTGTTGGCATATGGAGAAAACAAATCAATTTCTCAGCAGCACACTGTTTAAAAGAAACAGCAACAACCTGTGGGATAAGTTGCAGAAGCTGTTAAAATTAATTATAAATGGCAGAAGATATAATGTTAGGCAAAGGAAAATGTGCCTAATGTGTAAAGAATATTAAACCTTGGTGCATAAAAGAATTGTCTGATTAGTTAAAAATTTATGATTTTATAAATGTCATAATATATTGAAACAATGTACTATAAAGAGATCTTATTTTTGTTTGGATATTCATTAACAGTTTCATACCTTACATCAAATATTTGCAGGCATTTTCCTTTGTGGATGATTTTTTTTAAATGTGTGTACATATGCTAATTTTCCAAAGTGAGCAGCAAATACCTCCAGTGAGTAGCAAAATTGGCCAGCTCTGTCGTTTGAACTGTTTGAAGTAGGGATCTGTGAGGGTTGCTGTTGTGATCTCATCATTTTTCAAATGCTACTTTCTAGATATGGAAATCTTGAACCAGTAGATTAATTTGTAGGAGAAAGGGTTTACTTGGTCCAGGATTACATTGCTGCACAGGCTACAAAAGCAGCCAATGGGTGAATATTTCTTTGATCATCATTTAGCCAAACAGTGGAACAATATTCTGATGTATTCTAGTGGAGGGCTGTAAAACTCACAGTCTGTGGGCTGGATGCGTCACACACTGACCATGCCCACGTCCGGTTTAGGGAAGGGGAAAAAAGTCACAATATATCATGTGATGATGCAAGTTTGACACCCCTGTTCTAGTGTCATAGTAAACCACCCTTTCCGAATCTGGTGCCTTCCAATTATTTTGATTACTGCATTCCAACGCAGGTGCAGTCTACCCATTTAAAAAGATTGAGATTCAATTCTGCATGGACAGTATTCTTCGGCACCCTCTTCCCTTATTAACCACAAATAATGGTTCCATCTATGATTTATTTAGTGTTAAGCAGAAACAAGTAACTCTGGCTTGCTGCTCTTACTCTTCTCAAAGTCATGTACTGTGGTTTGCTCATGATATATAACTAACTTGTTAACTAACTTAAGAAGATCATTCCAGAATTCCACAAATCACAAACGCAGACAATCTTTCCTGATTTATTTAACCATTCACCCAAGCTGCAGACTTCTGCGACATATAAACATATTAGTTATCATTGTACTTAATTGGTGCATTAACACACTGTACTGACTCGTGTTTAATTTGTATCTGAGTTATACCAGCTCAACCTGCAAATGAAAGCACATTGGAATTTTTATTTTCTTTTCCCATCCCAGTTCTTTCTGGATAGAAAATTATTCACTGTAGATGGGTTTTAATCTACTTGTTTTCAGGAAACGTAGTTTTGTATGCTCGGTAAATTCAAGAGATGTGTGGAGTAGCTTTGCTCGGGTGAATTGGCCCCCATTTTATACATCTGTGCAAAATAGGGCTTTTTGCATGTTGCAAATCTAGGCCAAATTTATGATAGGTGACCTTTCTTTTTAAAGTGTACAAAAGGAACCAGGAAGAGGATTGTCTCTTACCTTGTAAGTTGTATTGTATACAACTTAGTGCCCATTTTGAATCAATCTCATTTTCTAGTTCATGGACAAGCTTTGTTTCTATTTTTGTTTTGCAACACTGTGGAAGGATTTACCCTTGGCTTTTCCTGGACCTTTCGATTCATCACAATCAAAGGGAATAGTTCAAAGAAAATATATAAAAGAGGCTCATGTATGGCCATCACTCTGTCTCTCAGCAACATTGCTGTTTCAGAACAGAACAGGACTAGATTTGGTGCAGTCGAAGAAGCCAGCTGGAGAAAGATCAGATTCAAAAATGAGATGAATGGGATTGTGGAGGAAAAAAAATCCAGAACAAAATACTTGAGGTCACACCAGTGGCAATTGGGCAGCCCCCCAGAATGTTATTGATTCTTCCATTTTTGGCTTGCCTCTATTCTGATTATATGATTCAGAGTGGAGCTACTGTATTGTTAAGGACTTGGAAGGTATTCTAATGAGAGAAATACCCTGAGGATGGGCTCCAGCCAAAAGCTTGGAAGATTAAACCTCTGGTCCCGGTGACTGACCCAGATTGGATTCTGTTTGGAAAGTATTTTAGAAGCCATGAATTTCCCACTTTGACTTTGCATCCCAGTCAATCCCACAACCTTCTCTCATGGGTTTAATCAGGCTAAGATCATTTAGAGGTTTTTTTAGGATTAGCCAAGGCTGTTTTCCATCTAAATGAAAAAGAAAACCATTTTTACTAGTAAAAGAACATGACGTAAGATGAAAAAACAGTGCTATTTCCTCTATTTGTGCCAGTAGTGCAAGAGAGAATTTAAATTTAGGTAGGTTGTTAATTTTTATGAAATACTTGGCTTTTATTATTAACAATAAAATCTTTATTTGATTCATTTTAGTTCAGTACAGTTGTGATAGTCTACTTTCACTTGCAACTCCTCCATACATGATTTCCTGTGGAGAAAATTTCCTCTCTGGACATGCTTCCCATTGCTCCTCTGGGTTCCAGCGTGCACATGTGCACTGGCCAGCTGATCTTCGTGCGTAGAAGAGTGCTGGAAACGGGAAGAACAGCTCCCTGGAGCACATGCATGTGCCGGTCAGCTGGTCTTCATGCACGCATGCGTGTTAGAAACTGGAACACCAGGTGGCTGGTGTGTATATGCGCACCAAGAAACTAAGCTTACAGCTTCCAGCACTCCCGTGCACATGCATCAGGGAGCTACTCTTCCAGTTTCCAGTGTGTACGGTGCCGAAAAGGTTAGCCACCACTGTCCTATACCATATTGTATATAGCTGTTGTGTAACAGTGGTATATATTAGTTTGCAGGCAAGACAAGAAAACTTTTAAGTTTAACCCTCTTTCAATAAAGGCTTTCTTTGTGAGAGAAACAGATGTGATTGGTGTATTTCAGGAATAGCAAAATCTGATGACAAAGGTATCAGAGCATAAACTCTGTAAAATGATTTAATGTATAGGAAATCAGTTATGAGTATATTATAATGTTGGAAGTGGGACTGGGCAGGAAGAATTGCCATGAAGTTTGTATCAAAAATAGCATGTTAAGTAAATCTTTTGAAAAGTTGCATGAGTTTTTACTATCAGACAATACAATTGCTACTGTCTCTTCCCCCAACTTAGACTTTGTGTGTATGCAGCCACGCTTTAAAGAAGAATCTTTCGGAATCACACCTCCATCTTCTTGCCTACTACACTTGGCAGTATGTGAGATCTAATTATATGCCTTGTGATGGTATTCATCATTCTCGGGGGATTTTATATTTCCTGTTTAGACGCTCAGGTTTATGAACGCAATTGTTTAGTAGGAACATCATCAACATATTAAGGACTGCAACATTTGAAGAAGTCTTAGATCATAATATTTAAATAATTGTAACATTAGAAGAAGTCTTGAAATATAAGAAGCCATGGAGATTGACAGATTTGTTACAACAACATGTGCAAAAAACATGTTTTGAGCTCAGGGAAGCATTAAGAAAGATTCAGACTGGCTCCTCCCTGATTCTCTTGGGCATAAGAAGAAGGAAAGGAAAAAAACAATCAGAATGGAACTGGAGGGGACCTCCGAGGTCTTCTAGTCCAACCCCCTATTCAAGTAAGAGACCTTAGTACCATTTCAGACAAGTGGCTCTCCTGTCTTTTCTTAAAAACCTCCAGTGACGAAGCACCTACAATTTCAGAAAGGAAGCTGTTCCACTAGTTACTGTAGTTTTCGGACTATAAGATGCTCCGGACTTTAAGACGCATCTAGCTTTTTGAGAGGAAAACAAGAAAAAAAATCTGCTTCTGCCTTCTAGCAATTTGCCTCCTTGCAGCAAATAGCCTGGTCATTTTCAGCACAGTCTGGGCAGCTGTGCTTTAGCATGGGCAGCTGATTAGTGATTGGATTGGCCTCCTGGAATATCACTGATCAGCTATTCCAGGCTGCGGGAATCACCGCCGCCCATCACCGCCACCGCCTATCACCACCTGCACACGCCCCATTTTTGGCCTCTATGCATCCCGTTTTTGGCCTTTATGTGCTCCGTTTTCGGCCTCCGCACATAATTGTCCTCACTGTTAGGAAATTCTCCTTAATTCCAGCAATCTTTGCTGTAGTTCTTCAATTCAGATTAATAATGATTAGGGCTTAGTACTATAAGAAATGTGCATGTGTTTCGTTGCCCTTCTTAGCTCACATTAAAAAAAATTCTATTTTGTCCTCCCCATTTCTTTTTTCTTCTCTTTTTAACTAAAGTTACTGGAAGCAAATGTTTGATTTGTAAGAATTATAGAGAATTTAAAAAATAAATTATTAGAAGCCTCCTTTGTTCCTTACATATGTTCAATCTTAAATAGTTTTTAAAACTTTAGGGGTATTATATTTTTTTCACATGCATATTTTTAATATTCAAACTTATTATTGTACCCCATTTCGTCTTACAAAGAAAACTAATTTGGATCATTTTGAATGAGTTATAAATTAAGCATACGTTATGCTTCGTACTACTTATTAAAGACATATGATAATTTGACCATAATGTATAGCAAAAATTTGGGCTTACGATCACAGTGTTATGATTTGATACATATGAAAATCCCTGAAGAAAATAGTATGCTCATTTTGGGAAACAGTTATTTCTGACTTTTCTATGATATAACAATTAAGTCTGGATTACCATTTGTACATATTGAAGTCCAAGATGTTCTTTATTTTTCATGTGTTAGCATTCCAGTCTGTGGTTCAGCGTTTTCTCTTGAGGAAAGTTGGCTTAAATCATCTTAGGTTTTTTTTTAAATATTTCAGAGTCAACCAAGAGGCTTATAAAATATTAAAGGCCAGCAATCTACTTTTTTAATTCATGAAAAGGTCACTTAAGTGGGTAAATATGAATACTCCTACATATCTATCGCATGCACACATTAATTTTTCGTTCTGCACTAGGTGAGGAAGATTTCTATGTCTGTCAGGCTTGGAATGCAACTACCCACCCTTCACCATTTGAAATACTAAAAGCTACAACTTTGTTTTGTTTACATTATTAGAGCACCTTAGGTACATTAAAATTTGATCAGTTTTCAAACCATAGAAAATCTAAGTAAGAGAGATGGTTGGATTAATTCTGGTGTGGGTGTGCTTAAAAAAATACATTCTCTCTTATGTTGATTTGCACTGGAATTGAGTGAACCGCATGTACAAATCAACACAGTTTCTATGCCAGCACATTCACATTCTTTCTCATCTTGGTTCAGTAGCAAATAATAAGTAACCTGACCAGAGACAAAGGAAATGTGGAAGAGTCCAACTGTGGCAATTAACTTGTTGAGAATAACCCTTCTTAAAACAGCTATATCCTCAATTCAGGTATTAGGAAGTAAGGTTTATATCTTGGAAATTCAGCAGAGACAATTGTCTTTTTATGATAACATGATTAATTGCCTCACAAATTCAAGAATGCCTGTGTCTTATAAACCATTTTCAAGAAGACAATTATACTATATACTTCCATTTTTTCTGCCTTGTAGTTTACTATATCTTCCCAACTAAATTCACAGTACTTTATGGCATAATAATTTCTTTATTTTTTGTAGTTCCAAAAGGTTCTCTTCTGTTTTTTTCTCATATTTATAGCAGACGATAAATTTAGCAGATGATAAATTGTGCTTTATTTTCATTGTAGTGTTAATGTTAGGTGGAAAAAAAACTATTAAAGTATACATATGTCACTCCATTAACAATAATTTTTAATTGTGAATTCTCTTGGGTTACTTAAGTTTGTTGACTAAGGACCCAGCATTCTTTTCATGTTTAAATAATTGTTAAATAAATGTTCAGGATTTTAATCTTAGGTTCTATGCAATTTAGTTGTGAATTTTTGAAATTATATGGCAGTTTTCCAATTAATTAGAATTGCAGAGCATCAGATAAAATTGGGGCGTAAATTGTATTATTGTAGTTTAATCGCTAATAAGTCAGTATGATGAAAATGCCATAATAACATTCTCTTCCCATTTCCCTGTAATATTTCCATAAAATATTTCCTTATTTCAAAATATAACTTATTTTAGCATAGTTTTTATTATTCCAAGGCTTTTGCATGTGAGAAAGTATTAAAAATGCCTTTATCCCTAGCCAAATACTCAATTCAATAAAATGTAGTTTTGTGAATTCAGTGATTGACATCCATACCTTAGGCAAGAAGAGAGCATAAATTAAACATTTAAAAATACACCCATTTTGTCTAGGCAAGCTTACTAGCTTCTGCTGATAGACAGCTAAAACTATGCTCCTTCAATGTAGATCTCTACTGCCCAACTCCTTTAAAAAACAGCTGGGAGGTCCTGATAGCATCTTAAAATTGGGATAGTCTGGTACTAAGATGTGTACTAAGCTTATCCAGGTATTTTATGTGGGTGTGTTTAATACAAATTGACAGAGTGCCTGATATTATCTGAAGTAACATTTAAACTAGTGTCGATTGTATATAGAACTAACCACTATATTGCATTCGATTTAGTCATAGGGTTTAAGACAGCTCTGTGAAGATGAATTAAAGTCCAATTTTCTTTGATATTCCAGATCAGAATTTGATTATAATACCTAGATTTTGACTTAATAATTACCTTCTTATACTTAATAATTATTTTCTGATATTCAAATCTGGAGTATAAGTCTATGCACAGGTGACAGGAAATCTTCATTGCAACGTGGATTCCTTGTAACTACATACAACATTTATGCATATAACATTTTTGCTAGTATATTGGTTCTGTTCAGGCAGGATTTTGGTGTAATAGGGCTAAAGTAATAGTTCTGCTTCACCCCGTGAGAGGGATACAACAATAATTAAACAGACAATAAAAAGAGATAAAAATCTTTTTTAAAAAGCCACCGTGATAAAAATATTAAAAACAAATATACCAACTTTAGTTGAAAGGGAGATAAAATGCTCCTCTCAACAGTGGAGTGATCTGAACAACCTTCAGTTTCCTGGGAACCCCAGGTCTGGCAGCATATGAAAAATCAGAAGATATGGGGTTAATCTAATTTCAAGGTGAACTATGTTCTAGAAAGTGGGCACAACAGCAGAGAAAGTGCATCTCCTGGGATTCACCAGATGTAAGTCCATCACCAATAGAATCCGCAGCATGTCTTTTTGTGAAATCTAAGGGAGCAGGTTGATGTAATTGGGAAGAGACAGTCCTTCAGATAGTCCAGTCCCATGCAATGTTTAATATTATGTCTGAGCCTAGATCTCTTAATAGGCAGAAGTTGAAATTATGAACCAAGTTTGGTGTAAATTCTAGCCCTGAAGCTCTTTGCTTCCTGCACTAAACTCATTTTTTTGACCCCAATAAGCAAACTTCTAAATGGTTAATTTCCAAACCAAATAGATTATGCAGTTTCTTTAAAACGTAAGACAGGGTTTGATATTTTCCCAAATCCTATTCTAAAACTTAGATGTTAGCTACCTTTTCCTTTCAAGCTCATAGTTTTGCATAATGCTTAAATACATCTTACTCAGAGGTGGTATTCAGCAGGTTCTGACCAGTTCTGGAGAACTGTAGCTGAAATTTTGAGTAGTTCGGAGAACCAGCAAATATTACTTCAGACTGGAAATTTTACAGTACCCTTCCCCTGCCACACCTACAGAACCAGTAGTAAAAAAAATTGAATCCCACCACTGATCTTATTGTACTATAACATGTTGATTGGCTAACATTGTATTCTAAAAATGCAACCATAATGTCAGTGATGCTCAAATTGCTCCCTTTTGTTCTTTGGTCTGGTCAGTAGCTGAGATTGCATGTTGCATCTTTATTTGGTCTGTAAAAGTTATAAAGGTTAGAAGAACCATCTGATAAGAGCATTTCAGATGAAAGCCTATTGGGTTCAGGTCACTGAGTTGGTCATTGCACTTACGACAAATCTAAAAATGCAGATTTGTTACAACATATGCTAATGAAATCCAATTGCTTGAATTTCTCACTGAATAATGGCTGGAATTATGAGACAGGATGATTTACAAAACCTGTATAAATGCAATCTTTTTTAAAAGATTAGTTTGATAGAGAATGCTGAAATATCACACTATTTTGAATGTTCCTTCCTATAAATAATCTCTAGGGAAAAGGAATCTGCATTTTGACTATAAAACCAGGTGATAGAATGACAAGTCAAAATGTCCGGTATATTTTAAAAAATCCTTGATTAGATTTTAAATCTAATTTTGAATAGAAGATGGAAAATGATATCTCTTTACCCTGAGGCTGCCCAGTTTTTATACATCAAAACATTCAATTTAAATGCAGATTTTTGATTTGCTCATTGGCATAGTGAGTAAGGCAAATGATGAGCAATTCAAGAAATCTATATCTTTTTAATATAAAATGTACTTCATGTCCTATCGAGGTCAGGTGTTGCAATATCTAAATATTATGAATCTGTGGTAATCTTATCTGGATCTAATGATCCCGTAAGAGCAATTGGCAGAATTAAAAGTTCCATTCAAATGTTAAAAATTACAAAGGAATACGCAATGATAGAAATATTTGTTGTCCTATATTGATGAGAGCTACAATCAATAAAAATATGTTTAATTTATTTACTATAGCTTCAGGACTGGGCTGCAGGGATTATAACTGAAAGAAGTGACTTATTACCATTTTTTACTTCATGACCATTTCAGCATCTCCAAGGTCATGTGATCAAAATTCAGACACTTAGCTTCTGACTCATACTTACGATTGTTACTTTGTCTGGGAGTCAGGTAATCCCCTTTTGCAACCTTCTGACAAGCAAAATTATTGGGGAAGCCAGATTCACCTAACAACCGTGTTACTAACTTAACATCTGCAGTGATTCACTTAAGTACTGTGGCAAGAAAAGTAAAATGAAGTAAAACTCACTTAACAAATGTCTCACTTAGCACAGAAATTTTGGGCTTATTTGTGATCATAAGTTGAGGACAACCTGTACAGCTGTTCATCATAGAAGAAGGAATTCCCTGCTAAAAAGCTATTTTAGAAAGAAAGTTGTTGATAAGGCTTTGTTTTTTTTCTCTACCTTTCTTTTTGAATTAAACCTAAGTTATAAAACTTGCATGATCCTGAGCATATTCTGGTTTTCATTTAATTTTGTTCAAATAAATTATTATATCAGTAATTCCCAGATGGCCTGTAGATTGCATCGTGAATGCGGTGGATTAGATAGATTACTGATTAACAATCCTTTCACTGTAGCTAGTAAAATTTTTGGAAACGTATTACAGATTCCAATGTGACAGAAATAGTACTTGTTTCATTTTTAGTGACCTCCTTATCTAAAAATAAATGAACAGAATGTATTAATCAAGATTTCTAAAACAGCTTCCCGATATTGTTTCTTACTCTGACTGAATTATTGAGGAGATGTTTTGATTCAGATGATTGATTTGTTTGAATGATGCTTGCTTGAATAATTTAAAGTTCTGATTGTGTACCATTTCAACATGCAATATAATTTTTGTCTCTGTTGAGGATTGCTCTGCAACCTTCTGCTTCAATGTGGTATCCAGGACAATAATAGAGTCTTCCCTTGGTGATTACTAGACCTACTGTTGCACTTGCGTTTCCAATTTATTGTTTTAAAAAATCATCTAGCATCTAGATCATCTTTATTTTCATGAATGCCCTTGGGCTGCCAGTAAGCTTTTGTGTTCCTCTGTTTGCATCATCTGTAAGTTCAAGGATGCTATCAAATATCTTGGTTTCTTTTTGAAATTTGAAAACTAAGGATAATAATAACGTCACTTGAAAGGTATTATAGACATCAAAATTAACCTTTTCACAAATATTCCCTAGATACTTCTTGATATAAGTAAAAAATTATGAATCAGTTACTTTTTATTGATGTTGTATAGTCATGCAATCATCCATCATTCAGTTTCTTTTCCAAATGAATCTCTTGAATTCTGCACAAACCCTTTATTTTAATAACTGAACTGATTTCTCTATGTTGGGTACTCTCAAAGTTGTTAAAATATGTCTTTCTTCTTAAGTCTTGAATATATTTTAACATTCTAAATCAATTTGAATGTTCTAGGAATTCTGTGACTAAAAACGTGCTTTAAAAGCAAATAAGATATTACTGAAAAATCTCTCTCAGGAATTACACTTGAAGTGTGAGAATCTTTATCTTCTAAATGCTTAATAAGGAGTTACTGTAGTAATTTTACTTTAATAATTAGCTCTTTTTTAAAAAAAGGAGTAAATGTTGTAAAAGGTTTACCTACTTCCTTAACTTACCTACTTCCTTAACAATAGTGTGAAGCTCCCATTAAGCATGTTATCAGATGATTTTACTACGCCAGCATTAATACTGGAAGTACACACATAATCTGGAGTCAGCAGGTTCTTACTCTACTATCTCATTAAATTTTCAGGCAAAAGCCGCAAAAATTAATTGGAGGCGTGTTATAGTTTAGAATGTGAGTGGGCTTATGGTAATATAAATTACATGAAGAGGAGACAGTTTTATATACTGAGAGAGAGAAAACTGGTTTACTTTAATGAGAAGAGATAGAAATGTGAAGCTATTTTTTCATTACAGATGCACTCTAAACTGTTTGGACTTCCTTGATGAATAGAGTTAATTCTCTGCTACAGTTCCAATAATTCATGTTGCGCAGTTTAATGACTTTTAGATAAAAACAGGATTGAAATGTTAATTTCTATGAAGAAATTGCAATACTCTCGTATATCAACCTTTTTTTTTCTATTAAACTACTAGTTAATTTCACTAAACAGGTCTCTGGAGATATTTCATGCTACATCAAGCTTTGCATTTCCTTCTTTTGATTAAAACTTAGTTTGCTCTTGGACATAGGCTACCAGAGTTGTTGCTTGCAATTTATTTATTATTATTCATATTTCTAAACATCCCATCTTCCTCAGAGATGGGTTTCAAGCTTTCTGTCATAATTCTATTCTATACTATTCTTACATTACATTACATTACATTATATTATAGTATTATATTATTTTAATATTATATTAATGTTACTAGTTAGAAGTTCTTCATTCTGGTGTATTATAAGCTTCTGTTTATTGTAGATAGAATTTGGTCAGGTTCCTGATCGTAATTGTGCAATTTATTTAAAGTATAATGAGCTAAATCCAATAATGCCATTCTATGAACAGAGTCATGGTTTATAACTTCATCAATAAATAGCAAATGAAAAATAAAACCAAAACTAAAGATGATTTTGAGAAGAGACTGCTAAAGTTAAAATCTAAATCTTGGGACCAAATTTAGATTTGAAACACAGATTCAGGTGTGCATCCAGGTATGCCACTGTCCCAAACACCTGAAACCAGTGGCCTGCAATTTTTTGGGCACCAGGTACCGGTTTCTTGGAGGATGGTTTTTCTATGGACTGGAGGTATGATTTCATGCCCTGCCTGGATCCCGATTGTGCATGAATGGGAATTTGCTTGCTTGTGCAACCTGGTACTTGGTGCGCTACATACTAGTGCCAGTGTGCAGCCCAGGGTTGGAAACTCCTGCCTTAAACCATTTGTACTTTTTCCTGCAAAGGTACATTAGATGCAGATGGCGGCTGTGCCATCTGTTTTGTTAACATGTTCCCAACGGCCATGACTCCAAATGACATTTTGTCTCTGTCTCTGACCATACCCATCGAGTAGCATAAATTGTATTCTAAGAATTGCTCTATTTTTGTATTTGTTTACAGCTGCACTACTAAACTTCTACTGAGTGAAATACATAGAAATATTAAAATATTGCAAATGTTGTTTTACAGCTAGTCCTTCACTTATGACCACAATTGAGCCCAAAATTTCTGGTGCTAAGCAAAACAATTGTTAAGAGAGTTTTGCCCTATTTTACAATCTTTCTTGGCACAATTGTTAAGTGAATCACTGCATTTGTTAAGTTAGCAATATGGTTGTTAAGTGAATCTGGCTTCCCTAATAAATTTGCTTGTCAGAAAGTCACAAAAGATGATCATATGACTCGAGGACACTGCCAGATTGAGATATACTTGATAGGTATCTAAAGTTCAGATTACGAATGAGTAAGAAATATTTAGTCAAAGAAATAACAGCAGCAGGCTATGGGAGAGTGACACTGCTCTAGTTGTTGTAAGGTACATTAAAGTTATGTTATAAAAACATACTTAAAAAAAATTCAGAACAATTGTAAGCAAGATTCCATGGCAAGGGAAGCTTACTCTTGTGCCTTGGCTGTGGTGTTCAAATAATGTATCAAATATTGTTTGAATTGTGGGTGGTGGCTGAGCATTGTGTTGTTGACTACAGACAGGCCAGAACAGAAATCTTGTTTTGTCTACTCTCTGGGAAAGAGCAAGTCTTGATGCTGTTGCTGGATATATATTTCCTATTGTTTCGTTTGTGAAATTAGTGTACAGCAAGGTTGTGTTTTTGGCTTTAAGGAATAAGGAGTTGTAAAAATGGAAGCAAAGGAACATTGTTTCATTGAACCAATTTCTAGCATATATTGCAGTTGCTGAGAGCACTTCATTAAGTGGTATTAAGAAGTGTAGCTGACATCTAGAAGTATTTGGTGAGCTAACAATTCATTTTCCCTAAGTGCTTTGTTCATCTTATCCTGTGTGTGTGTGTGTGTATGTAAGAATCCTTGATTAAGCAATTATTAAAATGTTGTGAGTGCTCTTATCACAGTGCCTATGCTCATAAGCCGTTAGTTGTAACAAGTTGATGGATTCATCAGTATGAAATTTGCTTTTTCTTTTTTCTAGATAAGGGATTTTGAGTTGCAGGTTATATGTGTCTGTGTGCACGTGCCTGCGCACACATACATTCATATGCCTGTCTTGATTTGAGATCCAGTATTTCTCCCATGAGCTGTTCAGAACATCCAGTAGTGGGAGGTACTTCAGTCTCTGCATGTCGAGGCTGGGCTTAAATTGTGGAATGCTCCTCCTCCTCCCCGGGACTCCTCCCCAGCGTTCCCCAGTTTTGGCTCAGCCTCGTTGACGATAGGCAGCGCTTTTTGTTCTTCCTTG
This sequence comes from Pseudonaja textilis, assembly GCF_049901715.1. NCBI lineage: Eukaryota > Metazoa > Chordata > Lepidosauria > Squamata > Elapidae > Pseudonaja > Pseudonaja textilis. Next base: position 34,657,942 of record NC_141993.1, read on the forward strand.
GCCGAAACAGGAGAATTATTCAGCAGGTTTGGAAATAGTCCAGTTTGTTTTTTCAGGCTTTTAGCCTCCAAATCACATTATGATCTCCCAACGTTAGCTCTCTCCATCTGGCCATCGGAGATCGTTTGCATTTTGGGGCAGCGCCGTTTCGTGCCCCAAAGTGGCAGGCGGCTTCGGCATTGCTCCGAGCCCCCCTCAACTGCTTGTTCTACCCCCCCAATGTGATTCCGCATTGCCTTTTTCTACGTCGGCAATAGTGGCGTGGATGTTTTCACCCTCATCAGAGTCATATCTTTTGAATTTTCCCCTCAGAACGCTGTCTTGGTGTGGAAAGCATAAAAGCTTAATTCTCTCCACCCCTTTCCCAGCCATTTTTTAGCCACAAGGAGAAGCCGCTGGAAGCATTTCCCCACCCAGCGGGAGTTTGTTGCTGGGAAGCACATACGCACAAAAGGAAAGGCCATAGTTTTGCTTTTGTTTTAAAGACCGCGTGGCTGCGCTATTTGTAACTTGAGCTGTGTGAGGTAGTTTTCCTTCCCAATCAGAGGTTTTTCTTCAGATAACCTAAGGAATTATTATACCTCGTTTTCTTATTAGATTCAAGGCCATATGTGCATTATTGTTGGCTTAACCCTCACAGCCTTACCCACCCAGCGGCACAACAGCAAGCACTCAGGCTTGTGTCTGCCTGTGCAGGGAAGCTGCTGCTGGCCTCTCTTTATTATCTTGGCCTTTTCAGGCGTTCTTAATTTGGCTGTTTGGATATTCAGTATATCAAGCTGTTTTTCTATTAATTTAGATATTTATATTTACATCTATATATATTGGTGGTTATCATTCACTCCAATAATAATAATAATATGTATTAATATCTTAATAATGAAAGATATTATTACTGTGATACGACTCATATTATATATACATATATCTTTTAAAAAAAAGAAGGGGATAAGATATTATCAAGGCAACCGGTCCCTTCTTGGATCAGGCCCCTGGGCATGCCAACCGTCTCGACAGTATCACTTTGAATAACGAGCATACTGCATCTCTTTCAATCAAAATGGCAGGCGGTAGTAGCTCTCAGACCTCAACATCAAGGTTCAAAGCTAAATCTCAGCACAAATCTAAGCAGACAAAAGGTGATTCTAAAGCTTCAGAAAAGGATACCAACAGGCGCCATAAAGCATTAGAAAAGCAAATAGATAGGTGTGCAAGGGAGGCACACAGGGCCTCACAGGACTTTCCACACACCCCAGTCCAATACTGTCTACCTCTTCCCCCCCTCCTCCCCCCCTAGATCTCTCCCTCTCATCCAGATGCAGCTTGGTTCCCCAGAGTCAACAGGCCCAGTTACCTGGAACACTGACCACACGAAGGGCTCCTGAAGCTACACTCACTCCAATGGCTGCTGGTCTTCAACAGGACGATATTCTTCCAGAGGAAGTTCCAGAGAGGATGAAGACGTGGATGGAGCTGGCAGTCCGCCAGGGAATTTCAGCAGGTCTTCAACACGCAGTTCTGACGAGGGAACATCCTGTAACCGCTGATTATGATTCTCAATCGCTAAGGTCATTGACCAGATCGGAGCAACACTATACCCAGGTACAGTTACAGGGGGAAGCTCCCCTCCAAGGGCCGACAGAGAAGGAGGAGGAGGAGGTGGAAGAAGTGGATCAAATTGTTCAAATGGAACAGATTGAATCAGGATCAATACATGACAGTGACCCGCCCCGTCAGAAGCGGACCCCTTAGAAAGGGGAATGTCTGAGGATGGGGGTCTTGTTCCCAATCAAGCTGTATTTACAGGCTTATTCTGCCCACAACTATTCAGATCAATTTTGTTTAAGGCAAAAAACATTGCACACCTGAACAAGTCGGCCTCTTCTACCACTCCAACTCCTTCAGAAGAGGGACCAGAAGATCTAATTTTCAACCAACTGGTAGTCGAGGCAGATGTGATTCTAGTTCCTCACACATTTTCAGACCTGGTACAGAAACAGTGGGCGTCTGCAGCAGTGTACCCTGCCCCCACGGGATATGACAGGAAATATTTTAATTTGGCCCCTGATTTCTCAAAATTGTTGAATATTCCCGAGGTAGACGAACCTATAGTGGGATTAGCGTCCTCGTCCTCCATTCCCAGTGAAGCGCTGGAGGTATTAAAGGCGGAGGATAAACAGGTGGAGCTAGCCCTACGCAGTGCCCATCAGTCAGATGCGGGGGGCCATCAGAGCGGCCACAGCTGCTTCCTTCTTTACCTGTTCTTCTCTCAGGTGGTTCTGTCTCTTACGGGAGCATGTCCCTAATTCCAACATTAGAGCGCACCAAGATATTGCAAAGCTTATAGCAGCCGCTGAATTCTCAGCTAACGCAACTTATCATGCAGTCAAGTTTTCAGCCAGGACCATTACTTCACATGTCACAGCGTGACGCTTACTATGATTAAAACATTGGCAGGTGGACATTAAGCACAAATGCAAGCTGGCTTCATCTATTGCGGGAGACAGACTGTTTAGCCCTGCCCTCGACCCACTGTTAATCAAAACCCAAAACAAAAAGAAAATTCTACCTTCCCTTTTTCGGAAGTCAGATTCTAGAAACCCTCAGTCCTTTCGGAGGAAATCCTTTCGGCCCTTTTATCATGGAGCCTTCTCACCCGATACCAGAGACCCCCATCATTCAGACCAGGGCAGCAGCCAGAGAAGCCCAACTTCGAGGATAGGAACAGAAGGAGTGGCCAATCCAAGAGATCCTTTTGAGGAGCAGGAAATAGGTCTTTACGGCATCCAAGATAACTCCCCGGACCCGACTCCCATTGGTGGACACGTTAAATTATTCGCGGACCAATCAATGTCTGATTCCTGGGTCGGAGACACGATCAGATTTGGCCTTGCGCTAGAGTTTCAATCCACTCCCCCAGGCTTCTTTATGGCGTGTTCTCTTTCCAGAGATCCGGTTAAACGCAATCTTACGGAAACAGCTATCCAACATCTACTGGACATATGAGCCATCCAACTAGTAGCTACCAACTGACGAGGGTGAGGTTTCGGTTCACATCTTTTTGTTGTTCCCAAAAGTTCGGGGGATGGAGAGCAATATTAGATCTGAAATGTCTTAATCGTTTCTTAGTATATCGCAAGTTTAAAATGCACACCCCGCAATCTATCCTACTCGGCATCAGAAAAGGTGACATCCTTATGTCTATAGATCTGATGGAGGTGTACCTACATATTTCTATTCGGCCTTCCGACTATAAATTTTTGAGATTCTGTTATAATAACTACCATTTCGAATATGTGGCCCTTCCTTTCGGACTAGCATCTGCCTCCAGGACCTTCACAAAAGTTCTTGCAACTCTCGTTGCTCATCTCCGAGGTATCCCTGTACGACTCCAGTCTTACCTTGATGACATATTAATTTTGTCATCTTCCCATCATCTAGCAGTCAGAGATACAGGTTCTCAATCAATTGGAAAAAGAGTCATTTAACACCTTAAACTGGATTAATCCATCTGGGGGCTGTCATAGATACGGTGGAAGGCAAAGTTTTCTTGTCACCAGATAGACAAACAGCATTCATCAATTAGTTAAGGAGATCAGAGTTCATAAATGGATGTCCCTAGCTGATCTATCAATATTGTTAGGCAAGATGATCTCATATATATCTATTATTCCTTGGGCCCGGCTCCACACTAGATCCTTCCAGTGGTTCCTGCTCTCGTACCAGCCGAAGCAACTCCAAATACAAGGTCAAGGTACCATCAAAGGTCCTCATATCACTCCACTGGTGGACCAAACCAGTCATCAACAGAGGTTGCTTCTTCAAAGAGCCCCACAGACTTAACATCACCACTGATGCCAGCCTGTTTGGATGGGGAGCTCACTTACAGTCACTCACAGCCCAAGGCCACTGGTCCTCCATAGAACAGTCTTGCAGCATAAACTGGCTGGAGCTTCGAGCAGTACACCTGGCTCTCCGCAGCTTCCTTCCACAGGTACGCAATCAACACATACTAATATTGACCAACAATGTGACAGCAAAAGCTCACATAAGCAAACGGGGGCACACAGTTGAAACACTTTATGTGGGAAGTGGAGCACTTGTGTCGTTGGGTGGAGATCAACCTGCTTTCCATCAGCAAAGCACATTTCAGGCCTGTCGAATACACAGGCAGATTGGCTAAGCAGGGCCACGATCGATCAATCAGAGTGGCACCTCCATCCGACCCTGTTTCAAGAGGCAGTCAGGAGATTCGGGCACCCGGTGGTAGACTTGTTCGCTTTCCCCCTCACCTCTCAGCTCCCCAGATTCATTTCCAGGTACCCCTCGCAAGGAGCGGAGAACTTCAACGCGCTCCGATGCTGTTGGCCCCAGGGTCTAATGTACGCATTCCCACCACTTCCACTGATCCACAGGGTCATCCAGAAGCTGCTGGATGAGAGGGTGGAACTGCTGCTAGTAGCTCATTACTGGCCCAGACAGCCATGGTTTACAGACCTCCGCAGTCTATCAACACCATGGAGAATTCTGCTGGACAGGGTTTTGCTAACCTCGGGGCCCCTTCAACATCCGGACCCTCTATGGTTGCACCTGACCGTCTGAAGGTTGAGCGGAGACGTCTGAAGAGCGAAAAGTTTTCCAACAGAGTTATCGCCACCATCCAAGCTGCCAGACGCCCCTCAACAATCCGCATTTACAATGCCACGTGGTCCAGTTTCTGCAAATAGTGTACTAAGTCTCACATTGATCCCATCTCTCCATCAGTGACTCAAATCCTAGAGTTTTTACAAGAGGGATTTGACAAGGGATTATCACCTAATACATTGAAAAGACAGATGGCAGCCTTGGCATCGGTTTTCACTTGTGAGGGTCAACTGTCTCTTTCTCATCACCCACACATACGGAGTTTCCTTCGAGGAGCCACAAATTTACACCCACTAGTGGTTCACCGTTATCCCACTTGGGACCTTAACAAGTCCTCATTGCACTCACTAAGTACCCTTTTGAACCCTTGAAATCGTCAATTCTCCAATTTCTGACATATAAAGTAGTTTTCCTTGTAGCAATCACTTCCGCTCGTCATATTTCGAACTGGCAGCTTTGTCAATCAGACAAGACCTTTGCATCTTCCATTCTGACCGGGTGGTCCTTTTTCCTGATCCTACGTTTATACCCAAAATTAATTCGGCTTTTCACAGGGCACAAGAGCTGATACTTCCTAATTTCTGTCCCCGGCCATCCCAAGGGTTGGAACTACAGTGGCATCGGCTTGATGTGAGACAAGCATTGCAAATATATATTCACCGCACAGTGACTTTCAGAAAAATTATTTGTGTCATTTCAGCCCAACACTCAGGGATGCAAGGCCTCATCTTCCACAATAGGCCGTTGGCTACGGGCCGCGATAGTGAAAACGTATCGGACTCAATCACTACAGGTGCCCAGAGGCATAACAGCTCATTCAACAAGGAGTGCCGCAACATCAGCCACGCAGGCACCAATAACTGAAATTTGTCGAGCTGCATCGGCTCTCCATCGCCCTTCATTAGGCATTATAAAATAGATTTGTTTGCATCCGCTGAGACCTCCTTTGGCAGAAGAGTTCTGCAACGGGTCCACAGGAACCAGGAGGGGATTCCAAGCCAGACGGAGTCCCTCCTGTAGTACAGGCCAAGCTTTGGTATGTCCCACTACTGGATGCTCTGAACAGCTCATGGGAGAAAGGGCGTTGGTACTTACCGTTCTCTTTGAGCTGTGAAGAGCATCCAGTCCCACCCTTTTTCTGTCTGTTGGGGTCCTATTTCGGCCAACGAATTGTTAGGGCATTGAGGGTGAGGGTATTTATTTCTCTCATCTTCGCCAAAACTGGGGAACACTGGGGAGGAGTCCTGTGTAGGAGCAGGAGCGTTCCACATATTAAGCCCAGCCTAGATATGCAGAGACTGAAGCACCTCCCACTACTGGATGCTCTTCACAGTTCAAAGAGAATGGGCGTGTCTGGTAAGTCCCAATGCCCTTTCTTTTAACATTGGCTTTAAAAGGTAAACTATAATTTCTAATTGGGTTTGAATAAAAAACCCTGTTCTGGAGTCTGTTTTTCTTGGGACATTCCAAAATGGTTGTTCTGATAATGGTGATTATTGAAAATCAATTCTCCAAACTATAAATAGTTTAAAAATATTGCAACTTTGTGTTCTGAATAAAGCAGGACTGTTTTCAGCTGGACTATCCCTGAAGCAGCACAAACTGCTTCTCAAAAGATTAGTTTCTTAGAGTGTTCCCCAAATGACTAGATTCGTCAAAAAAATAAAAATAAAGCATTTTGGAGTCTTCTAAATGTTCTACTTGCATCAAGTTTTGTATCCCAACTTTAAATCTTTCACATAGAAACAAAAATAGGAAAAGGCAAGGACATTTAAAAGCTGAAATGGAAAAATAAGAAGAGGAAAATGTACCAATTGAAGAAAAGAGATTGTCTATTCAGTCATTTAAGTTGTTAAGCTGTGATAGCTCAATGGGATGTATAAAATTAGAGACTGCATCTCCATTTGAAAAGCTGATAAATAATAGAAGAGTTCTATTGATGATTTTTAGTTTAAAAATAGATGATATGCAGGCTGCCTACCCCTGAAGACCCTAATATCTCCAGATATAAACAGATAGACTGCTTCAGATAGTGAATTGATTAAGTAAAAGGCCACTTCTGGCATTTCTAAAACTGTCTAATTGGGCAATGCAGAAATACAATGCTAGATTAGATGGTCATTTTTCTTCCTCTAGCTGAAATGTTAATGCTCTACTGATCCAACATCTATATATTTATATAGGTTTAAACAGTGTCATAAAATTTCTTACATGTTTTAACAAACAGGAGGAAAAAAGATGTAGCATATATGGGCAGAGGAACAAGTGCCTTTTACAGTAACCAGCCTGACGTCAGCAGAACTATTTAGCTCAGTTAAAATGCAGTTTTAAAGGCACAAAGGATTATCACAAAGGAGCAAAAATAAAACAGGAGAACTAAATCTAATCCATGCTTATGTGCGATCATCACTGGCATTAAATCTCTAAAAGAAAGGAAGTAACTAAAATTGATCAAACACCCCCCCCCCATCACATCCTCCAGCTTGTCTGTGAACAAACAGTGTATTTTGCCTCCACATTTTGCCTCTATTCTTGCAAAATTAAGTTGTCAGATCGGTTGTGAATATGGGTGTCTGCTGATTTCTCTGTTTGAATTAGTTTCCCTATGAGTTGTTGGGTAACACATGATGTAATACAACGAAGTTCTGTCTTAGATTGGGAGAAAACTCCAGATTGTGCTGTCGAAACAGTAAATATTTTTAAGTATGGAGTGGCTGTTCAACTATACTTTGTGCTTGAACAGACAAATCAAAGCGGATAACCAGCTGCAGAGAATGGAATTAACAGGGAGGATGGATTTTTATGTTATTTGTTGGGTTTGCTTGTTTCAAAAGCCATTCGTTATGTACAGTCATTAGTTAATAATTGTTAGTGAGCTTTGGAAATATATTACCATAGATACCCAGTTGTGTTCATCTTTCCCATAAAGTTTCCAAGTCATGTTCATACTTCATATTTGACAGATTTCTCCTGTGTACCCAAAAACATTTGTCTAACTTTCACATCCTCGCTTTCAATTTTGTGCCATGTCCTTTTAGCTAATGGTTTGTATTAACTGTTCTTCAAGTCCAGATTGGAAATGGCAGGTGCCAGAGCCTTTGACAGTTTTGCCCCAAAGCAAAGAAATTCTCTGCCCAGTGACATTTGATCAGGAAATTCCACATCAGGCAAAAAGCATTTCTGTTTTCTTTAGTCTTCCAGTTGGCAGGACAGAGCTTCTATGTGTGCATGGGTGATGGGGAGAGACTGTTGTACGTTGCAGCCCTTGGATGTTTGTCAAGAAAGTCACTTCCTCCCTGATACTTTCTTAAATTGTATGGTTTTATTATCTGATTTCAGGCTTAAACTGAGAGTTTCATGTATGAGATGCAGGAGGCAATTATTTTAACCCATGTTGCTTCCTAGTGTGGAAAATCTGCTTAAAATGGCCCTTGCTAAAATCATTGTAGCATATACAAAGAGGTTATTAAAATGCATTCTAGAAATAGAAAATAGGATTAAAGGAGACATTTTTGGCTTTGTGGCCTTAGTCAGACTCATGGCTGAGATGTCTCATTTAATCTCATTTCCAACTTGCAGCCTTGAGTTTTATTAACCCTTTTGCTCCCACCTTTTTCTGGATCCCAAGTGAATAAATTAGAACCCTCATGCAAGGAAACAGCCATTGCCTTTATAAGTTATATAGTTAAATTATTCTTAAATTAAGTTGCCCCTTTGATTGCTCATAAACTAAAAACCTTCAGTTTAATTTCTTAAATTTTATTGAATTGTGGAGGCAAATTAACACCTATGTCTTTTGGCTGGGTTTTTTTTTTTTTGATAATGCAGTGCTTTTGAAGGTCATAGAAACTGACAAATTGAATACCAGCCCCATAGTTGATTAGTGAAACCTGAAGGAATAAGAAAGTTGCCATGATTTTATGTACTTTTTCTCATGTTGAAATTGACTAGCCTCCAGTAGGCTGTCTGTAATGAATTTATATAATGCCAGCAATTGTTTCCTAATCCTTGCCTCATGCATATTAGAAACAAATGCGCTCCCATCCTGATTTACTTTGTCAGTAAGCAAGATGTTTCAAATCTACAATAAATGAAGCATGAGTGAAATGCATACAAAGGCAGTGGAACTCTCACAGCCCAGTATGCTGTCAATCATGTAGTTTGCTTTATTCTAGAATGCTTATTTGGTTATCAAGTGAGCCAGTGTTCCAGGTTTTGAATGTTAAACATTTTTCAAATTGGTGACAAAGGATGCTTTTAAGAATTCTTGCTTATCCTGAATTTTCTGGGAGATTAAATCTTTCCTAAATTTCTTTTATGCAATCGACTGGGATCATTTATTAAAACATTTTAGGGTTGCCAATTTTTGTCTTGAATTCATTTATACGCTGAAGTGCTCCAGCTGCAGGTGAACATTCTGGTTGTTTTGAGATAGTAGTATCACTCAAGCTGAACTAATTACTTAAGTGAGGCGCTTTTTATTTGTTTTGTTTTTAAAATATTGACTCAAGTTCATTGGATCTTTTGCCTGTTTGATTGATAGTTCCATGGATACAGGCTTCTGATAGGTTCTCACTTTCCCGTTACATATAAACATCTAAGATGCAAAATTCTCGAGAATTACGCCTTGACTTCAGCTGCCAGCAAAGTCAAGTTGTGATGTTACTTTAGACAAACCTAGTTTCTTTTTTTTATTTACTAAAATGCAAGAGAATCTCTTACTTTTAAATTTCTTATACCTTACAGAATTTAGATTGTTTTAAAAAAAAAATATCTTCTTTGACTTTGCTTGGATTTTTCAATATTTTATTTTATTTAAATTTAAATCCATTTATAAAGCTGCTCATTTCACATATGTAAATGTAGGTGGTTTACAATAAAATCAATATGCTTAGTAAAAAGACAGTTTTATTAAAATAAATCATATTAGTTTGATACGGTGGATTACAAAAATGATGTAGCACTCAGAAGGCAAGTTGAATTTAAAATGTAAGGTAGGCCTACATTTCTAATTGTATTATCCCTCCAGCATCTCAGTTATTTAAGTCTATTTTGCATATTACTTGGGATGCATCAGGTTTCAAACTGAAGAGAGATATTACTACATGCACACAGATTTCCATATATGCCTAGATTACCTCTTTACTTAAGAAAATTTCAGTAACAGTGACTGAAAGACAGTGTCGTCCTGTTCACACAATACCAAATGCTTTCAGATTGTGTGGTGCAGTGTGAGAAACTCTAAAATTGAGAAAGTTGCATTTCCTGGTGAGCTCCTAGACAAGTCCATGTGTTGTCTTTGCAAAATTTCAGAAATGGTTTGCCATTTCCTCCTTTGCGTTGAAAATCAGACTTGAACTCATGGTCTCATCAGTTTCCAGCCAATGCCTTATCCACTACACCAAACTGGCTCTCTTTGACTAATATAAATGAATATCATTCTGACAATATTTGGATAGAGTTACTTACACATTTGACATTCAGTTGGGTGAGCAGCTTCTGTCTTACTGTTTTTATTGTTTGCAGTAACCATTTTCAGTTTAATAAACAGAGATACTAATGTCTTTAAGACAAAAATCCAGAATACACCTCAAGGCTATTTTTTCCTTAAGCCTCCTTAAGAGTTCAAAATCATATGGGGACTTCCAAATTCTCCCTATGTCTTCATCAGGTATGATGGAAATAAAACAGAAGGGGGGGGCACAGGACACAAAAGGATAAGAAAAAGATATACTCAAGAAATGGGATGTGCTTTTGAACTCAGTTCCAAAATGGATTGTGAGAGGCAGCTGCTGTAGCTATCCCAATTAAACCATTATTTCTTCCAGGTTTAATGTAGTTTAATGTAGTGGATTTAATCTTTTGAAGATTAAAACCACTAAAACATACTATATAGACTTTTTCATGCATTGGAAAGAAGCCAAGAAATGCAAAACCTGGAACAGGAATATATTGTATCTTTGCAATGCCTACCTTGCTTGGTATAAGCAAGTTACTCATGAGCCATATTGATTTAACTTAATTGCAGTGAGTGGCAGTTGATGGCTTTATGATAAAATCCTTAAAAAAGGAGAAAGAAGAGCGAATGACAAAGTGGAATTATCATATTAAAGTATTGGCACCCATGAAGCATGTCTAGTATAGAGCTTTCATAAATTGTCACGTAGTGATATTTAATAGTCATTTTATACAAGAGGACAAAAGAATGGGAGTTTCTATTGCAAGAGATTCTTTTGGTGCTTTAAGTGTGTTTTGACAGTTGACAAAGTTTCCCCCCTCAGCAATAAATAACCTATTATTAATGCTACTTCATAGCTCTTTTTTTAAAAAGGGGGACTTGATGTTTCTTTGGCACATGTAAGAGGAGGATTAGTTAACCAGTGAATGCATAATAAATGCAGGATTATTTAAAAATTACAGAAATAAGCATTTTTCCCTGTGAAATAGATTAAATTCTACTTCCTACAGTTTCACCTGACTCAGTTGAAAACATATACATGAAGAAAACAAGGAGACCTTAACCTGCAGAGTAACCAGTAAAATGGATTATTGTAACTTTTGGAGATCTGTAAAGAGTTAGCCTATTCTGATGATAGCTGATAGACAAAATCAGGAAGAAATAGATGGACCTATCAGGAGCAGAATTTTCAATTTGCTGCTATAAGAAACAGGAAATGCTTGGTAATTCTCCCAAAATCTGTTTCTGTGACCTTGAACAAAGTACAAAACAAGAACTATTCTTTCTCTGATGTTGGTGATGTTTGAAAGAACTAATTTTAACCTTGAAAGGAGAAATAGACAAATGAAACAAGCCCTTTCTCCAGCCTGTTTTCTTGGCAGTATTGTCAATACTCAGTATCAAAGACATTCTTTAACTGCTGAAGTAGAGGAGCTTCCTAAGACATCAGCATTCACCAGCCATTCTTCTCTAATATAAATTGTAATCTGTTTCAGGGAAAAGATCATCTGTTCACAAAATGTCTTTGCTACTGATGTTTCAAGAAAACACTCACTGGTGAGCTGATGGAAGTTACTGGAACTATTCATATACTTTTATTTATTATTGTGTTCAAATTACATCCTGCTTTTCCTGCAGGAGGTAATATTCTTCCCTGATTTCCTCACTCACTCACTCAAATAAATCAAAGCAGGGATCATATTCAGCACACCTTGCTCCTTCTATTTTCCCCACAACAACCACCACTGTGAGGTAAGTTGGGCTGAGAATAACTGGTCCAAAGTCACTAAGCATGTTGTATGGCTGAGGATGAACTGGTCTGATTGGTCCAATACTTGAAATACCACATCAAACGTCCAGTTTTCAGTTTTCTTTTGTTGTTTTAGCCTTTCAGTCCTATTGACTAGACTATGTAATTAATACTAAGAAAGCTGTTCATTTTTAATGAAAATTATTTTGTAAAAATTGACTAAATGATTTCTTTAAATGGTAAATCTACATCTCTGAGTAATGAAAAATACATAGGTTATGCAAACTGCAAGAATGCATTTTTAGTAGAAGTGAAGATTCTACTAATCTAATCTTCCTGATTAGTAATTTTAATTGATTTGGTCTTTAATGTATCTCAGATTTTGTTTCAGTAGTAATGCAGATGTATTAATTGACAATGAATGCATTTTTATTTTTTATTTTATTTTATAGGTAATACGGATAAAAAATTATCCCTTGAAATTTTGTTGTGGTGATGTGATGACTCTATAGAAATGATTTGCTGGTGTTGTTTATACTCTTCATTATTCTGGTAAGGTAGCAATTGTATGAAATTCTAATATTGTACTGAAATTTTCCCCAATCTGGTGCCCATCCATATTTCTCATGACTCTCAGCAGCCAAGACAGTACCAACATGTAGTTAATTAAATTGCTGCAGTTCTTCTGATGCAACTTTGCATTGTTTTATAGAAAGAATTGGGAGGCTATATATTTCATACTATAGCTTCTTATATCTATTTGGGATTCTCTTGCTTAAGCTAGAATTGGGGTTCCGTTCTATTGTGATGTATTCATTTAGGAATTGAAATTTGCCAAGTACAAAGTTGCCCTATGTTTAGATACGACATTTCTCTTTTTATTCGCTTTTTGTTTCCCATTTGATCAGGACATTGTCCTTTCAGTTTTACACTGATGACCATGATGATGGGCCTAGAGAGTGTAATATCCTTCATTACAGAAAATACATTGATCTGGTTTGAGCAAAGTGCTCAACTCAATTAGAGCTACCAGTTTTGCTGCCAACTAATTATCTATCAAATTATGCTTAAACCAGATCACTAAAATGCTCTTTACTTAGAGCTTTCATGGAAGGGTCTTTGGAAACAAAAAGCTATATTAAATGGAGCATAAGAATTGCTGGTAGGCCCTTTGTTTCTGAGCATTATCTAAAAGGTGAGCAATTATTTAAAAGCCACAAAGAGCTAAATTCGAGGTTTTCTGTCCTTATTATCCCGCTTCTGTTTTAAGAATCTGGAGGAGAATCTATGTATATTCCAAACTTTACTTGACAAGAACAAGAGAAAGGGCTTTCTCAGTGGTTTCACCTAAATTAAGGTACTTGCTAATCCAAGTAGCTAAGATGGTGCTCTTTTTAATAGCCATTTACTATTTAGCATAAAGATCACCTTGAGATCCAATTAAATGCATTGGTTAAGGTAGGGGTGTCAAACTCAAGGCCCACGGGCTGAATCTGGCCTGTGTGGTGCTTAGATCCAGCCTGCGGGGCTGCCCTGGAAATACCCATGGTGCCTCTGCCAGTGAAAATGGAGCCCACATGCGGCCCTCCAGAGCTCTGTTTTTTCTAGCAGAGGGTTGCAAGAGGCCATTGCAGCCAAAAACAGAGCTCAGGAGCCCATTTTTGCTGGCAGAGTGTTCAGACCTCCACAGGCACCCCAACATGAGTTGACATTGAGCTGACCACACCCATCACAACTCTGATACAGCCCTCAATGAAATCGAGTTTGACACCCCTAGGTTAAGGTAATCAGGTTAGAAATCAGGAGAGTTCTAGTCCCACCTTAAGCATAAGGCCAGCTGTGTGAGTTTAGGCCAGTTTCTCTTTCACTCAGCCATAGGAAGCAGACAGTGGCAAACCACTTCTGAAATCTTGCCAAGAAAATTGCAGGGACTTGTCTAGGCAGTCACCAGGAGTCAACACTGACTTCAAAGCATAAAAAAATCCCCTCTCCATAATGAGGAAGGTGTTTGTGAAGAAATGTCAATATTATTTGATGACCTATTTTAGCTGCTCTATCTGCATGTTTCAGTGGGGATTTTTTTTCTTTGAGGGTGGGGAATGTTTTAATTCTTGTTAACTGCCCTTGTAGGACCAGAAAGCAGAGCACGGAGTTTTATTTATCTCCATTGAAGAAAGAGGTTTGGGGAAGCTCTGAAAAACCAAATTTTATTTTGGAAGTTATTTGCAGGAATTTCAGCTTTCACAAGGTAGGTTTAGATGCAGGCATAAGCCCAGAACTAGCAGATTAATCTCAGTTAAGAGCAACCAGTGTGTTTTTGTATAATTCACTAGACAATCTTGTGCTCTGTTGGGTCATCATTTCAAAAATATTTCCTTACTGTCTTTTGATTTAAGATATCCATTTAAGATATCTTACTTTAAAAGATTTTGCCCTATGGTGCATCCACCCAGTTATAGGTTATAGGAGACAGAAAGAGAGAGAGAGATAAAGTAATTTTGCACAGTGATACAACATCTGATCAGAGTGAAATGTTATGTAGGATGATATTTTATTTCCTCCTAAAGTCTAATATACAAAATGTGAGTTAGCATTATCTTTTTTTTAACCATCTATATTAAGGCTTTGCAACAGGTGTCAGGCTGTCTTCATACCCAATGTCCTAAACAGACTCAAGAAGGTTGAGAAATTAGATATATTGTCAAGAATTGAGAAGCCATGCAATTAAGAAGGTTTCCATTTAACAAAAACCAAAAATCCTGTTCTTTAGATGGTTAATCCCAAGATTTGAATTCTGGATTTCTTCTGTCCAGCTTTGCAAGTTGGTAGCTGCTTGGCTACCTGTATCTTGGCACTGAAGGTTTCTGCCACCTGTCTCTTCTTTATAAAATAAGTTTCTCTAGGACGAAAAGAGAATTCTGGCTTGGCACCTTCAGCTTTTACAATCTGCACATATTTTATGTCACAAAGAAAGAAGACATAGCAACCATAGTGTTATAACTAGTATATAGTTACGCCATGGTGTTTAACAATGGAAACTTACAAACAAAAAATGTTTTCCTTGAGAGATTCAGGATAACCACAATTCCAAATAAGTTGCTGTGTGTTGTGTTTTTCTAAAGATTAAATAGAATGTTATTATGCAATTCCAGCAGTAGTATTTCATTATCACCTTTTAGAGTCTAACAGATTACTGTAATTGCGCAGAGATGTTCTTTTTGTGGGAGATTGGCTGATGACCTTGATTTCTTTTTTGCTTTTTTTCTATACAATTTGTGGTTGCTCTGAACAGAAATTTATCTGGTTACTTGGTAGCATTTACTTGTTGATACCGTTTGCAGCACATAGCAATAGAATTTCAATGGTGGGTTTAATAAATGCATTTGTAGAGGTTTGTTTGCATTGCCAGGACCCCTTTTTTCATATCCAGAGATTTAAGATGCATAAAAACTAATGCAACTAAACACCTGCTTCCATTTCTTTACGATTTTGGGAAGGAAACTGTATTTGTATCATAATTTCATCAGGAGATGCCCACAAGGCATAGCCCACATGAATTTCTTTCTGGATACCAGATACATACTGTAGTACAGTGGTCCTGTGATTTGACATCTCTTTCTTACCAAAGACTCTTTCTGCATTTCCTCTGGACATCATTTGGCATATTTTCTAGAGACATTATTGCACCTTTTGAATGTGATGTCTGAGGCATTGGATCGGATAGTGTAGGCATGCATCAGGCATCATGTTCAAAAGTTGCAAGAATCTCTCTAGAAAGTTTGCAAGATGAAGTCCAGATGAAATGCAGAAAAGGTCGTTCTCTTAAATTTTGCGGGACGTAGGAAGCATACCTTTTCCATGGCAGCCCCTGCCCTATGAAAACACTCTTCCTCTTGAGATCTGACAGGACCCTATTGTTTAGCCTTCTATAAAACAGTGAAGAGTTGGCTTTCCTCCAAGCATCGGGATAGGATGAAGCTGGGGTTAGAAGAGAATGCTGTGATTTACATTTAGGGACCTGTGTTATGTCACCAGGCTTTTCCACTTCTGTTTTTGTTATTGTAGGTTGCCCAGAGTTCTAGTTTTAAGATGGGATGCCATACAGGAGTTTCAGTAAATAAATGTATACAGTGTGCCACTTTTTTATGTGTGCTGAATTGCTGTGTTCAGGAAAGACCAATAATTGGCTCAAGGCTTTACTAATGGTTTTGGACTTCCACTTTAGTGATTTTTCAAAATAGGTGGTAGCTGTTAACAAAATTCATTTCTGAGTTACCCAAATGATACTACCTGAATTTGAATTTGTTCTACAAGAATAATGGCAATTTCTCAAGATGTTCTTGATATAAATTTTCTTCCACATTTATTTATTGTATGTACAATGTTTCTGCCCACAGTGGGATGTTCTCATTCATAGTACAGTGCATCTCATTTTTTGCTGTCAAATGGCATCCACTTCTTTGACAAGGGGACTCACGATGTTAGAAGACTTAGAGGATTGATGAAATCAGATCATATATGGTACGGTGGACAATAGGGCTTATGCCGAAATCTCTTAAATTCTGAAAAGATCTCTGCATTCATCAAATTTATGTATAAAGATGACTACTCAAAGAAGCACAGTTACAGAAAATAACCTGTTCTTTTCAAGATCCATCAAATTACCAAAGCCAATTTTTTTATGAAAATATGGAGTTCAGAACTATGGTTTTGATAGGGTTGATGACCACCCTCTCAAATGAAAAAGTTTGGATTTTGAAGTCCTTCTAAGAATAGTTGTCTGAAAGGCGGGGTGGGAAAGAATAATTTAAAATATCACTGGCAGAGTTTTTCTTCTAACAGTTCCTGTATAAAAAGAATCCTTTGACCAACAGTCAGTCTCAACTCCCTGAAATACCCTAGTTGTCTATGAACAATTTCTGTCTTCAGTCAAGCCCTAGAAAAAATAGAAAAGAAGGTACGTTGGATCTTCCTGCCTAAATTCCAGGGGGGAAAAAAAGAAGTTAGTAAATCTTCTGTCAGTCTTAAAACCGTACAATTCTGCAGTCTTGGAAAATAGGGAAGAGTTAATGTGAACAAAATTCTTATTAAGCCAGTGAATCCAAATCTATGACATGTAAAAAGTTTTTTAGCAAAAGAAAAATATAGGAAAACAAGGGAATGTAACACATTTATAGACAGAGATTTCCAAATACAATTGACCTAGCTACAATAGTTATTGGTTTCCTCTTTGAGTAATTCTTGGAGTTCAGCTCATGTCCAAAGTTCATTATAGAAAGAATATAGTAGTTACGAATCATCTCCACTTCTCCTAATAAGTTTGTAGGCAGGTCCTCTTGGTTCCTCCTTCTCTTCAGTCCTTGTGCATTTCTCAGCTTCATATAAAGTGTGAGCAAAAACAGCTTTTTGGCTCAAAAAACATTAAAGCAAAAGTTGTTGCTTTAATGAAGGTTTATTTAATGAAAGTTAATTTTCTTGTAATATCCAAATTGTGTAATTTATTGTAAGTAAAGGCTTTTTTTAAAAAAAGCAAGATTTATTTCAAATCAAATATATTGAGAATACAATACTAAAATGAAGCTTTAAAAATCAGTTGCCTCGCAGTAAAAATAATATTTAGTTCAGCAGGATCAAAGGACATGATCTAGTTTAAGACAGATAACTAACTTCTGTTTTAGATGTGTATCCAGGCAACAGCACATATGCAACATACACTCTACTCTTAGTCAATACCTGCAGTTAGCATTGAAAATTAGAAGTCCAGTTAGCATTTTCTTTGGTGCAGACCTGATTTTCCCATTGTGACTCAGGCAAGCTTGTTCCCACCTTTCCTAAGGTATATATCAGTTGTCAAAAACTTTTACTACCAGTTATGTGGGCATGGCTTGGTGGGCATGGCCATGTGACTGAATGAGCATGCCTTTTTTTGTTTTTGCAGCCCCCACCCATTTTGGGGAGCTTCCTAGCCTCAGAGAAGCCTCTGGGGGCATTTTTGCTCCCCTAAGGCTCCTCTGGGGCTCTGGAAGGCAAAAAATGGAGGGGGGAACTGAGCTCCTCCCTGCATTTTTTGCCTTCCTAGGCCCCAGCAAGGGAAATCCCGGCACAGCTGATATTATCTACAACTGATTATCTACAGCTGTCTGGAGGGGGAAAAAAAGAAAGAAATACCTTAGGCGAATGTCAGGCAGGTGGGCAGGGTGAGCGAGCATCAGGCGGGAGGGTGATCGGGTGGGGGCGTGGCCGGCCAGAACTTACTACTGGTTCAGCGACCCATACCAAATTCTTGCTACCAGTTCGCCCGATCCGGTGCGAACCGGCTGAATACCACCACTGGTGTATATGTGTGTTATTCAGTGAGGTACTTGGCAGCCCAAACTACAAGGCAGGGAAATGTGGTAGTACCAATAAGGCAGCTGTCCCTCTGGTCAAATTTCCACATTGCAGAGACCCAAAAAGAAAAACTTTTGAAAAGGTATGCAAGTTTTTCAACTGCTCCTTGCAATAGGGACTAGGGATTTCTCTTGACAATTTATGCAGAGTTACATATTCAAGGAGGCATCAGTTGCCCATAATGCTCCTGCCTGCTTGCAGACACTAGTTTGCATCTAGCAAATCAAAAACAAGCTAGTAGTTAAACCTGTTTTCCTAATGAGCCCTATGAAATTATAAAGGCATGGTCTAAGTTCCACCATTTGTGCCATTGCATAAATGGGATTTCATGGGAAAGGCTTTTAAGGGAAACAAAAGCTGACTTCTGTCTGTTCCGGCTTCTCTGCATGGGGTCAATTTAATCAGATGTTTTAGGGCGGGGTCTTCAAACTTGGCAAGTTGAAGACCTGTGGACTTCAACTCCCAGGATTTCTCTAGTCTAGGCACTATGGCTAGCTGAGGAATTCTGGGAGTTGAATTCCATAATTCCTCAACATGCCAATTTTGGGGACCCCTGTTTTAGGGCAAGGTTTCACAACCTTATAGCAACTTTAAGAGGCATGGACTACAATTCTCAAATTTGGCTGGGGAATTCTGGAAATTCTGTCTGCCTTAAAGTTGCCAAAGGTAAGTAACCCTGATTTAGGATATACTATGCCATTCCAAAAATTAGAAACTTGTCACTTGGTGCTTTTAAAAAAAAAAAATTAGCCTTGCTTCCCACAGTTTGGGAAAACAAAAATGATCCAAACACTATAAGCCCAGATTTAGCAGTTTCATGCTATTCTGTAGAGGAAGCTGTGTTGATGGCAGAGGAATTTCCAGCTCTCCAGCAGCCTGCAAATTGTGCACTAGCTAATAAATGCCCATTCCCCTGCTGTGACTTATGTGGGATCCTGTAGTATTTTTATTACAAGGGTGATCCCGCTTTTGGTAGCATGTGGTGCTACAGCTGGGACACCAAGGAGAATCTCGCTTTGTGAAGATGAACGGAGAATATGTTCCTCAGAACTACTATGCTTAATGAGGCTAAGGTTCTGGTATTAGGAGATGTTAATGAGCTGGAGCATATAAACTAACTGCAGGAGAAATCCTTTTAATAGTAGCAGCATTCAAAGAAAGAAAGAAAATTATTGGAAGTTGATTCATGACTTCCTGCATTTGAAACAGGGCAATTAGCCAAATAAATTTATCATGATTCCATTTGTGATGCTGTTCATTTGTAGAGGAAAAAAAACTTTCCATCAGTGAGATGGACTTATGCTCCGGACAAGTAAAATAAATGCCTGTAAATCTAGTTACTAAAGATTTATACCTGCATTCCAAATAATCTGATTGACACTGAACATTTCACGATTTTAAGCATCCTGTTCTTCATAGAAATGCCATTGCTAGCTTTTTGAACCTTGTATCGTGACTATCTTATTTGAATCCATACCCATTTGCAATTATTTTATCCAGTTAAATTTTACTTCAAATCTTTACTAGAAAAACAAAACTATGACCTGAATTAGGCATTATTGAATTATTTGAAAGTGTAGTTTTTGCCCTGTTATTTTTGGGGAGGGGCAGAGAAATTTAATTTAATTTTAAAGGGTCTGTCCAACAGCATTCCCTTTCTTGAGCTGCCTATATTGATCATTCCTAACCATGGCTACATTCATATAATACTGAATGTAACTGCTCCAACTTCTGATAGATTTGAATCAATCAATTTTAAAGATCCAGAGATCCAAAGATGCTTGACCTTGGTAATTAAAGTAGCTGTAATTCAGAATATAATTCTACATGTTATTAAATTAAACTGCTTTGTGGTGTGGAAAGCAATATAGGGTGGAACTTGTTATCTATGGCCTTTTTATCAGCAGTTTTGCATGTCTGTAAGTAGTTTAAGAGATCAGACTAATATACGTATCAAAAGTTCTCATGTATCTGTGACTTGGGCCTTAATTTTTTTTAACTTTATTTTGTCCATATGTTAAGTATATTTTTAATGATAAGGCTTACATTTCCTATGTAATGTATTTGCTCCTGCTTGGTTGGTTATGGCAGATCATATCGGATGAGTCACGTTGCAACAGGCTCCATCATATTACTTCCTTGCAGCTTTTGCTTTTATATTGGGGACTTGATGGGCTGGTAATGGCGGGTCTCCTACTGACTTCTCCAGTGTACTTGGCTTTCACATTGCAGTGTGGGGTCCTCTTAATAGTGTTGCTAGACAGTGGTGCTGCCTGTGTTCTACGGACTCTGGTGTCTATAGCTGAAATAATTATCTCCTTTATGAAGCAGGTGTTAACTGACATCTTTCCTTCATCATTGGCATGCTTTCTTTTTCAGTTTAACAGTACAGGTAGTCCTCAACTTACAACAGTTCATTTAATGATCGTTCAAAGTTATGATGGCACTGAAAAATGTGACTGATGACCATTTTTTATAGACACAACCTTTGCAGCATCCCTATGATCGTACAATCAAAATGCAGGTGCTTGGCAATTGATTCATTTATGACTGTTGCTGTGTCCCAAAGTCATGGGGATCCCCTTTTATGACCCCTGACAAGCAAAGTCAATGAAGAAGCCAGCTTTACTTAAAAACTGATTTATCAACTACAGTGAGTCACTTAACAACTCTGGCAAGAAAAGTCATAAAATGGGGGGAAACTCACTTAACAACTGAAATTTTGAGCTCAATTGTGGTTGTAAGTTGAGGACTAATGTATAAACTAGGAGTTCCTCTTAACATTTTTAGAGAGTACCAAGTGGTAGGCAAGCAAAGCGAAAGGGCTTTTTATCAGGATAGATGATTTGACCTTCCTACTATTGGCTATTATCTTCAGGGACTAAGATGTAGCTCTTTTTGCCATCAACAACTGTTCGAGTCTGAATCTGGGGAAACTTTCTAGTACAATGACAACTCAATTCAGATAGTTGTAGTGAGAAAAAGAGGGTGAAGACAACCCCCCCTTAATAGTTCCCATAGTACTGGCTTCATGTACGCAGTAAGTGCTATAGTTTGGCAAAATTGTGTAGACCTGGAACAATAAAGAAATTTACTTGGAAGGTTCACTACATGTCCTTCTTGGTTTTTTGGGCCTGACATTATCTTTATGACATAATAGGCTTTCCCTAGTCAATTTGGCATTGTATGACAGTGCTACTGATTTGTTGCTGAAATTTGTGTCCACTACATTGTTGGAAAAAAAATAAAGTGCTGAATTACTTTAGCTCTTATTGCAGTTTGCAAATTTTATATCACATTTAACAGAGTTTGCCATTCTAGAGGTCTCTAGAGCTTTGTAGGCTCTGCTTAAAAGCATTTTAAATAGTCATTGGGTAGTATAAAGATTGAATCTATCTTCTGTGCTATTAATATATCTAGAAATCTGGATTGTATATCCATTTTTGTACTAAATTACTGGCAAGTAGCCACATCATCTGAAACATGAGTGGTCATCTGTGTCAAAGGCTTCTTCGACTGCAGTGTAATTCCAACAAGTTTGTGATACTGTTCAGCAAAATCAAAATCCACTGACATTAAAATGACTTCCAAAGAAGATTGCTTATTATGGAATGAACTCTGTTTTATTTCTTTCATTTTCAGATTTATTCTGTCCTTCATAATGTATCTAATAATAAAGATTAGATCTGTTTAATCAGAGGGTTTTAAGCATCCATTGCCAACTTGTCTGGTGACAACTCTTCTGATGGATTGCAAGCTTGATGATAGATTTCTTTTGGAAGTGAAAGAAAAATTTAAGAGCATAATATAATTAATTTCCTCTTCTACTTCTACGTAAGGTAGATGGATATTTTTGATTTTTGTAAAGGCTCTGTTGCTATCCTCAGTTGCTTGCAGCACCAGTTAGCATTTTTTAGTTGCCCAATTGTTCAGAGGTTTCTTGGATCTAAGGTCCAAGTTTTGGATCTAAGGTCCAAGCATCCTTAATTTTGTCAAAAGTGAGGTGCTACCTTCAGCATCCTAGCCACAGAAGAACTTTTCAGTTCAAGCCTTCTTTAAGGACCTCACGTTCAGATGCAGAGCTACTTTGCAGCCCTGTTTGCATCACTCCAGAAAACAATCTTTGTTGTTGACTTTTCCCCTAACCAGGGCGAAAGGAAGTGAAGCCACATCTGAGGAAGAGACCGCTTGGCAAAAGATTATTTTGGTTTTGGCAGGGAGAGGAAGCGGGGAGCAAAAGGGTGATCTTAAAATGAATTCTGAGAAAAAGCAGCTCGTGTCATAGTTTTGACTGTGCAGGACAAGCATTCCTTTTCAACAGCTTTATGTTCTCTGTACCGTACTTCTTTCAGAAAGAAGTAATGTACTTTGAAAAGGGCATGGGGCTCTTGTCCAAAATGTCTCCAAATGACAAATTTAGCCAACATGGGAGAAAATATTTACAGATAGATTAACCAGGGGACTGGCCTCAGTAGCACCTCGAGGAAGAACACGGAGAAAGAAGATAAATAAATAAAAAGAAAACAGGGTGTATAATTCTGAAGCGTTCTTTTCCTGTAGTCTCATTATTATGCTTAACTTGGCTACTGAATAGGTCAATTATTTTGAGTTCACACAATATAATGTAAACTAACCCAATGAGTTGGATCTAAGCCAAAACAAATCCTCAATAACCCCCAAACTAACTTTGTCATTAAAATGCTTAGCAGTTAGGCAGATTCAGCCTCTAGGCATTTAATATACAAGGGTGGGGACAAATGGTGAAATTGTATGTTGCAACATCACAACCTAAATTCCATACCTTTTATGCAAAAGGTTGCATTGTGATATCATAACACATTTTGTGATTTGGTCAAACTTTGCATTGTTGCCATGATCTGTGCCTCCAAATCCTTATTTGATCTTGTTAAAGGTATGTTGTATGAATTGTTGCCACACTGTTTTAGTTCATGAGAAGCTTGGGTTATAAATTAAGGATCAAAGAAACAAAACTGATTTTGCATAAGTAGTTTAATATTTACTCTCTAAACAGTAAATGTTGAACTTTGAAACAAAACAAAATAAAATGGAAAGCAAAACTTTCTTAAAACGACCACTGTATATAATTCAGTACACAATCTGCTCTGTTTCCTAATTGTTGTTCTACAGTGTGTCTGGCTTATATTTTAAACTGTATTTTTAATTATTCTTGGTTCAGTTTTGCAGACACTTTATTTTGATTTTATTACTGTGAACTGCCAAAAACTGTAGCAATGTGATAAAATTTTACATTATAATTATAATTCTACAGATAGCCTTGCACAATATGCTATTATATATAATGTAAGTAATGTATTTTTAAAGTACAAATAATGCAGCATACAGTAGCTTTTCAACTACCGTAAGAAATAGAGCCCAAGGAAGCTAACACCAGAGAGAAAAAATATGCAACATTTTAACTAAAACACACTATAAAGCAGACTTAATACTATAATTACCAATGCAAAAGTGTTGAATATAAGAATGTCTGTCAGTTGTAATGATTGTTGCACTGAATTATTATGAATGGAAAATGATTACGTTTAAAATGTATTGACACATTTAAAACAATTAAACTATAGTTTTATTGTAGGATTTTAAAATTTTCTAATAAAATGTCAAATAGTAGCAGTAATCAGGTTATTCAGCTTGTATGTGTTTGTGTACGTTTATATATACTGTGTGTGTGAGAGAGAGAGGGAGGGAGGGAAGGAGGGTTTGTCTCAGGAACCATAAAAACAACCCATATAATTATTTTAACAAATATGTAATAAACATGTAGATACAAGGAATGTAATACAAATAAAAGTCCTCTGCATCTTAAAAATCTTAGTTGCTAGATCTGTATCATCCAGCTCTAGCATTGTTCTACATTTTAGGTGACCTACTTCTAATGATAGATTGAAGGATAAAGATCTCATTTAATTTGGAGTCCCCTTACCATAGCAGTGAATTTTCTTTCTTAAGCACCAACCATTCCTGCTTAGGTAGCTAAATAATTTTATTTGTTCACTAGTGCATACCAGGCTAGAGATTGGGAGTCCATGAATTCTATCCCACCGTGGACATGAAGCCACCTGGGTGGCCTTAGGCCAGTCACACACTCAACCATAAGGGAAGAGGCAAAAGAAACTTTTTCCAAAAAGCCTTGTCAAGAAAGCTTCAGGGATTTGTCCAGGAAGTTAAGACTGACTCAAAGGAACAAACAAATCCTTCTAAGGAAGTATCTCCAACTTTCTTAAATCTGAAATCTTGTGGAATAAATTACAGAGGCCAGTCTAGACTGTCATCAGGAATCAACTTTGACTCAAAGACACCAAACCTCCCCAACCAAATTTAAAATTGGATATTAATGTATGCCCTGATAATAGATAGGAAAAATTTTGGAATGTGTTCTTCTGTTCTTCAAGAAAAAAATGATTCAACTCCCCCCATCCCCCAGGCAATTTGTAGGCTAAAAAGCATCACTTGTAGGATATTTTTCAAAGGTATAAGTTGAAGGGGCAATCTAAAAACAAGCTTTTGTTTGAAAAGAAAATCTGGATTAGCATTTTTGTCATGGGAAGATAAGTGACTTTAATCTTGGTTTCCTGCTACAAACAGGAACCAGGTTGAGAAGGTTTATATCTGCTATTGATTATTTTTAAAATGTATAATATAATTACTGATTGTACAAATGTTTCCTTATTGAGTTTGTTTCCTAGGCAGGCTTAATTTAGACATTCGGGATCGAGCCTCCAATTATGCAAAAGATGAATATTTCCTGTCAGTTCTGGGACTTTAAGGTGATAGCTCTTATCCAGTTCGACCGGACCAAAATTGACGTAATAATGCTGTAGGAAAATAATGCTGAGCAGAAGCTGAACCATGGGGAGAGGAAAATGTATTTGGCAAAAAGTTGGTGAGGATTCCTGTTGTAAAATAATGTGGCAGATGGTAGTCAGTTGAAAACTCCAGGGTGGTTCCTGCTTGGGGCTGTGTATGTTGCAGGGGCAGCTCTGAGTGAAATACTTCATTTAGATATTAGCTGTTTTGTTTTATCATTTATTATACAGTGATGTGTAGGCCAATTAACATGTTATATTTTAGTTTGGGGAATGGCATTGCTATCTTCTGTTTGATTATATGCACCGTCAAGCTGCAGAACAGGACTCTGGCATATGGTATCCTCAAACAAGCACACTGAGTGTATTACAGGCACACACTTACTCTGCTTTCCACCATTACCTACCAATTGAAGCAAGAGGAAATTGTGATCTAAAATTAATAAGTTTTTCAATAGAGAGGCTAGAAAGCTGAATTAGGTAGCGTTTAGATGCTTTACATTGTGCCATCCTAGTTTTATCTAGGCAGAATGATGTAGCTACCCTTTATTATATGTAGAAATATCAGGAATTGCCTGAAATATGCCTATGGAGATTCTCAGTCATCCAGATCATGGTTGTCCCAAAGGTTCTTTTTCAAAAGGCAACTGGACTTTCTTTGTTTTACTTTGAAGACATTTCACTTCTCATCCAAGAAGTGAAAGTGAACTGAAGAAGCTTCTTGGATGAGAAGCAAAACACCTTCAAGCAAAAAACAAAAAAACAGAAGTTCAGTTGCCTTTTGAAAAAACACCCTTGGGATGCCTGGAATATGCTTCCCTTTGTCTTTTTTTATCTGTAGATGTAATTCCTTTCTCCTCTCTGCTGACAAAAGGAAAATGCAGTGCAACCTGTTGTAATTCATATTGAGTTATTATAGTTTGGCTACTACTGGATGTTCCTGTGGTGAAACTACACAAATCTTAATTTTATTTTCAAGTAAAGCAAATGTTTTGACTGAACTCAGGACATGCAGTTGGTTAAAGTGGTTGCGGATGGTGTTTGCAGATAAAAAGAATATTCACTGGGTTATTTATTTGTTTATTTTATATTTATGTTTCTCTAAATTGGTCTTTTTAAAGAGATACTTATCCCATACTTTAAGATGGGATGTGCATCTGCAGGATTTGTGGTGGAGGTCTTTAGCCACTCAACTTTTCTCTGATTAAGAGACTGCACAGTCCCAAATTGGATGGAGAACAGTTTCAGGGTAATTACATCCTATAAAGGACTGAGCTAGATTGGATCTCACTGTCTCATCTCTGGGCTTTTATGCCTGACATCATACCTTTATTTATGAATCTGCCAAGGCAACTGAATTGTAGGTATGTCATTTTATCAGAATAACTTAGCACTTATTGTAGAAGGGCCTCTTCAGTGTTTACCATTAATTTGCTTGGCAGATGTTGAGCCAAGTTAACACAGTCTTAAGGATTCAGCTGAATGTTAGAAATTCATGTACAAAATAAGTATTGTGGGAAATACAAATTTTAGAAGGTTTTTACATTTATACTTGAACTTGAATTTACAGAAAATGTGTTCTGTATGTTCTGCTTCTATTGATTTGTGAGTTCTTGTGGTCTTGTTTGTATCTCAAAAGTTACAGGTGGATTGCTAGAGGTACCTGTGATGAATAAAATTTACTTTTGTTGACTTGTATGGATGCATGACCTAGCAAATTGTTAACTGGTCTGTAAAACTTTAACCAGTAATTTAAGGAGGTTTGCATCTTAAATGATTCCAGAATGCTTCCACATTATCCGTCCTTCCTCCCAGCATTTCAGTACAGTTCTCTTCCTGCCCCATACAATAATATATGCATAGAACAACCAGTTTAAAAAATGATGTGGGGTCTGGAACAAAATAAGGTAATTTGTTAGTTTTACTGTGCTTTAAACTCTCAGAGCACCGAGCATTGGTGCATAAGCACATTAATGCCTTAAAGTTAGGCTATGATAGGTTTCTCTGGGATGTTTATCTGACACCTGGTAAAAGCTAGCAGATGGAATCCTTCTAAATTGTTTCAAATTTTGCAAACTATTCCCTCAAATAATTAGTTACAAAATTATAGATTTGGAGAATACTGAAAATGCATAGAAATCTTAAGATATCTAACATTGTCTATGAAAAAAAACCATAGCAGATGCATTAGTGAACATCCAGTGGGAAAAGTTTAGTTAAAATATTTGAATAACGTAATAGATCTATCTCAACATGTTTTAATAGGATTTATTAAAACTGAACAATTGAAAAGTCAATAAATTAAAATGAAACACAGTTTCTGAAATATCCCTTATAAAATTCTAAGACACACCAGAATTTCTAATCTGATATCACAGGAAAAATCACAGCTGAAAAAAAAAATCTTTCTTTCTTTCTTTCTTTCTTTCTTTCTTTCTTTCTTTCTTTCTTTCTTTCTTTCTTTCTTTCTTTCCTTCCTTCCTTCCTTCCTTCCTTCCTTCCTTCCTTCCTCTCTCCCTCTCTTTCTCCCTCTCCCCCCTCCCTCTCCTCCCTCTCCTCCCTCTCCTTCCTTCCTTCCTTCCTTCCTTCCTTCCTTTCTAAACTTTAGATTTATTGAAATGAAATTCTTTCTTGTGGTTGTGGACACCTTCTACAGGACATTTTTCTACTAGATATTTAATAGGATTTTTATAATTTAATAAAGATAAACCTGTGTGTTGATTCTGCTTTGATCAAATTGGAGGATAAAATATTTCCTTGATTTTATCCTTTGACTTGGTACAATAGATGATTTTTGAAATGTGGCATTCCAGTTAATATTTCTGTTACTTGGTGGATGATAAGATGAAGAATTACACAGAGGATTTGCCTAAAGGAGTTTTCACAGGAAAACGCACCCCTGCTTTCCCTGCTTCTCCAGGGTGTTCTCCAGTTGAGAGAGAAACAGAGTTTTTAGTCAGATAAAAATGATTTGGATCAGGTGTTCCAAACTTATTTATTGTTATAATCTGTACAGTTTTATTTTTAACAAAACAACTTACTCTCACTATCTTTACAAGTTAAATGTGATTATTTGGGAAAAGCCTGATTTGGAGCGGTTAGAATAATATTTTAGGCTGATAGAAAATTTACACTCCGGGGGGGGAAATTGCTTCTGTCCCTGCCTTTGTTATCGAGTTACTGCCCTTGACTCGTTCAAAAAATTTCAAGGAGGATGAGAAGAGAGTAAACTACCCAAAAGCCCAATCTATATTTTTAAGGACATTTATTTTGTAATGTTTTTTCAACAAAAGAGCCTACTTGTTTTGGGCCTAGGGAATATATCCTGGTAGAACTTAAGCAGAGGGTATGGACATAGTTCAGGTCAACAGAGCCAAAGTAAATTGCTGTCTCATCCTGGCACTCCCTGATTCTCCCAGAATCTTCCTGCAGGATTCTATACAACTCACATGGAAAGCTGTTCTTCATAGTTCATATAAATGTTCTTTCTACTAAGATTGACAGCTGGTTGATATGCATACCTTCCCTATGAAGATTGAGTATGTATCTGCTCCAATCTAGAGGTTGTGTCTGTTTCACATGTCCTTTTAAAGTGCCCACAGTAATGCACTGTCAATCAGACCTAACAGACCCACTCTTTAATCTGAAAAAAATCCACTCATGATGAGGCAATTGAGGTATTCTTATTAAATGACCAGTACCTAGTAGCAACTTTTTTTTATTTTACACTTTAACTTATAGAAATCATTTAGTCCCTTCTATGCAATGTTAACTCCTCCTATTTATATATGAATATACTATACTTGGTCAGTTGTACATTGTATTACTGCTGTGCTGTGCTTTTTAAATAGTGTAACATGGTCTTGGATGGCAAAAGAGCTTTTCCGCAGAAATTGCTGGGTAGAATCCTTGAAAGTCATACGTAGAGAGTTTTTATTTCTGCTTGCTTATCACTTTCTTTTGTTTAGGTTTAGCAATATCAATAGCATGGCTTAGACAACAAATTTATTTTTTCTCTTCTCTATCACTTTGGAAAAAATTAACTCACTGGAGGGAAGAAAAACAACCAAATAGGCTATTTGCTGATTAAGATCTATGGCAAAATAAAACAAAACTGAGTACAATAATGGTAAATGCATGGCATAATCAAAACAGCAAGAAATGGAAAATATTAGTCTTTTTCTTGGTAGATTTATGCTGTAGTACAGTGATTTTTACTTATTTATACTATTTTAAGAGCCTCTCTTTAAGCATCATTAAATATGCTCAAGCTAGCCCCACCCCCTCAGTAAATACCAAGCTACTCTGATTTCAAGACGTCTGAAAAGATTAAGAGCTAGCTAATTCCCATGTTAGTTTTGGATATGATAAATTCACTCCAAGGTCATTTTTCCACCCGATTGATATTCGTGTTCTCCATGATAAACACTACCATGTGAGGGCACATGCAAATTATGTTTATATTACACAGAACTGACACGATCAAATTACCAATATGAGGATTTTAGCAAGTTCAAACTAAACTTTCTTTGGCTCTTAAAGGCTGGTAAATGCCATTCATTGGCTCTGTATTAGAGAACTACTGGTTCTGTGGTTGTGGCTTGGTGGGTGTCGTGTGGCTTGGTAGGCGTGGCAGGGGAAGGATACTGTAAAATCTCCATTCCCACCCTACTCCTAGGGGAAAGTTTTGCAAAATCTCATTTCTTCCCCACCCCACTAACCTGCTTTCCAGCTCCATTCTCCTGTGCAGGTCAAAAAAAGAAGACCCAGCCAGTCAGCTGGGACTTGGGAGACAGAGAATAGATGATGGGGGGCTAGTCAGAGGTGATATTTGCCGGTTCTCTGAACTACCAGTTCTCCAGAACTAGTCAGAACCTGCTGAATACCACCTCTGGAATAGTGTCAAATAATGTCAATTGCAGCTCTGAAAGAGGAGACTAGAGATTCAGAAGAATTGTTTTAGGATTAGGATTGGAGATAAAGCTTTTCCTTATTTTGGGGAAGATTCTGGATTTTTAGTCCCTTGGCTTGTTGTCTCCACTACAGGCATATATTTTTATTCAGCATTAACTTCAACAGAAGCTAGAATAATAAACATAATGAATGGGTCCTTATTTTCTTGATGTATTTGGCAAGATTATACAAGTTTTCTGGAGAATTCCTCCTTTATTTCTAAAATAATGGCTAGTTTGAAACTTGAGAGATGTAAAAAAGAAAGCGGTAATGACTAATTTATGACATAGTGGTGTTTTGGGGACAAACCTATAGTCAGATAGATTTAAAAGCACAGTAAAGTGCAGGCAAAACCTGGACAATTTTTATTGTACGATTATGTTGCCAGCCTCCTCAAAGAAACCAACAACTCCTAAATATGCCAATTAATTTTAGGGTATTTAATTAAACTTCGGTTCTGCAACCCAACAGGAAAGACACAGACTTCAGAGAATAATTAGGACTGCAGAAAAAACAATTACTACCCACCTGCCTTCAATTGAGGACCTGTATATTGCATGAGTCAAAAAGAGGGCTGTGAAAATATTTACAGACCCCTCACATCCCGGACATAAACTGTTCAACTCCTTCCCTCAAAACAATGCTATAGAGCACTGCACACCAGAACAACTAGATACAAGAACAGTTTTCCCCCGAAAGCTTTCACTCCACTAAACAAATAATTCCCTCAACACTGTTCAACTATTTACAAAGTGTACATTACTATTACTGTTAATCTTCTCATCACTCCTTATCACCCATCCCCTCCCACTTGTGATTGTAGGACTGTAACTTAGTTGCTTGTATCCGTACGATTTATATTGACTGTTTCCTAGTATGATTTGATTGTTGATTGTACCCTATGACTATCATTAAGCGTTGTACATTATGATTCTTGATTCTTAACGAATGTACCTTTTCTTTATGTATACTGAGAGTATTTATACCAAGACAAATTCCTTGTGTGTCCAATCACACTTGGCCAATAAAGTATTCTATTCTATTCTATTCTATTTTCTCTAGGTAGCTCTTGATATTTGTCCCTGGCTGACTTAATGTACTTGGTTTGATTTTGGTGTGTGTTACCATTATTTATTTATTTGTCATATTTATATAGCTACCCATTTCAAGGTTTTGTGATCCCAGGCGGGATTCAATAAAAAACATAACAAAACTAACAAAAAATCAGCAATTGAAACACAATTAACCCAATCAATACTCAGGGACAAATCCCTTGGACCTCACCAGGTACCTTGTCCCACCTGATCTTACTTTCTTCTTTATTATTTTAAGAAAACAGGAATACTATAAGGAAAAATTTCATTTCCCCCCAATATGTTTGAGTTCCCATAGACACTGTATTGTCATTCTTAGAAATTAAAAATAGAGGATTGGTATTTCGTTGGTATTTTGATTTGAGAAGAAAAGGGAAATAAAAAAGAGTGTGGAATGCAAACAATTCTATCAGTTTACCTTTTGGCAAACAAATACTTTTTTGTTCATCATTTCTCTCACTGTTTTGTGAGAGCACCTATTTTCATGCCCTCAAAAGTTTAAATATGCCTTCTGGTCCCCTAAAATTGGACAACTGTGACTGAAATTAAGTAAATGTTAATGAATTTAATAAATACTGTAGTTTTCATAGTAGCATAGGAACTTTAGAATGTATTGAATCGAGCTTTCACTCCTGCTGAAATTCATAGCAACCCAGTGGCTTTTAATATACCACTGTTGCATTTGGTAAGATTAGAAATATAAATGCTGATGTGCCGGGAAAGTTAGATTCTTCAGTGACTCCTGCAGTCTATTATTTTGTTTGCTGTGAGGTTTCTATGGAATCTACTGAAATATTTTATCGTATCATAGAATGAAGCTCATCTGTCATGAATAATTCATAATTTTATATGAATTTACTCCCATAACCTGCTCCTCTGGGTTCAATAGAGCTTACTCTCATAAAGCTGGGAATAACAGCACAGCCTTGACTTTTCAAAAGGATAACATTGCCCTATTCTATTCAGAGGATTTTTACTAGGGCCCAGGAAATACTGGCCTCTGTTGCTTGCTCTCCCATTTTTTCAAACTATTTGCCTTTCTTAACACAAGCACATCACATCTGTGAAGAAGAGAACAGCTTGTTGTTGCTTATGCTGGAAGTCCTTTGTCTGGAAGTCTCTTCCTCTCACTTAAGCTACTTATGAGGCTAAAACATTGCTCTGAGCACTTCAGAGGTCAGGCACATGTAGCAGAAATGTAATGAATAGAGAGAGTTCGCCTTCATTCTGTGAGTAAACAGTAGATGGCGTTTCTTTTAGTTAAGGTCTTTGTTTATTTAGAATGTCTTAATACCGAGGAATTAATAAACCCTCCAATATCCATAAAAGTGCCAGGTTTACAAAATGCAGCCATAATTCAGGTGAAATAATTAAGGCATTCCTGGATTTGTTTCATTCCCTGGGTTGAAACATTGGAGAGAGCTTCATTTGGTAGGAATCAGCAGTTTTATGTGGCAATTAATTTTAACTTCAATGGGGAAGCTAAAGTGCTCAAATTGTACCCTTGGTTTCTACACGGAGGTGGAAATAGCCTAATATTTATTATTAAGACTGCAGGGCTATGAAGTAGCACATGTAGTAGAATGAAATGAAGCTTTTAAGATTTTATCCAAAGCTGATTTAGTTTATGGCATAATCTGTTAGTTAAACCATATTGCAGGCTTTCAGTCGTCTTTAAAATAAATCATCTTAGTTACTGTGAAAAACCTCACCTCTTGATTACAGCACATTATTTTACTTTCTCTCAATTTTGCTTTATGAATATTGCATGCATGTATTTCTATGAGTAATTAATTCTAGTGGAAATACACAAAATGGAGTTCCAGGTATTAACATAACTTAAGTTTCCCAATTAACTAATTTTAATATTTAACTAGATAGAATGTAGAACAGTGGTTCCCAAAGTGGGCGGTACCGCCCTCTGGGGGGGATGCTTTAGGGGGGCGCTAAGAAGCAAGGGGGCTGGCAGGGGGGCACTAAGAGGTGGCAGGGGGTTGTTCGAGGTCCTGCAGGGTCACCCCATTGACTGTTGCACCGCTCCAGAGCCAGCGCCTCGAATGCGGCAGTTCCGATGCACCGCATTGTAATGGGCTCCAGGAGGCTGAAGAGGGGATGGAATAAAGTGCACTAAATTTGAGTGTGCTGCACAGGTGCTGCAAGAGCAATGAACAGCTATGGAGCCAGCTGTGGTGGGGCTTGAAGGGTGAGCACGAGAGAAGAAGGAGGGGAGAGGGAGGAAGGAAGCCTACGCCATGGCTTGCGCTCATTCCTCAGCCAACCTGGATTTCCAAAAACTCGCCAAGAAGAAAGAACAGAAGCTTCTCACATTCTTGGAAAGTCCTGCGTGCTCTACTTGGGGCTCTTTGCTATCCTTTTTTCTTCCTTCCTTTTGGAAATCTGGGCTAGCTGAGGAATGAGCGGAAGCCACAGTGGAGGCTTCCGTCCTCCCCCTCCTCCTCTTCTTCTTCAGCCAGCCTAGATTTCCAAAAGGAAGAAAGAAAAGGGGACAGGGAAGAACTCCAAGGAGAGCATGCAAGGCTTTCCGAGAGAGTGAGAAGAGACACAGACAGGGAGCGCGAGAGAGTGAGATACACAGAGAGAGGGAGAGAGAGATACAGATACAAAAGGAGGGAGAGAGATTCGGTTCAATTCAGCTCTGTCTGCTCCCCTCTGCCTTTGCCCAGTTTTGCAAGGATTCAGCAGCGATCTAAGGCAGCAACCTTGTAACACTGTGAGGTAACAGCCTGACTGTCACTCCTTTTGGAATGCAAGGTTTATTTTTGTATCTTTCCAGAGACAGAAAGAACGTGGCCAAATTTCCTGGGTGTGGGAGTTGGGAAGGGGAGTGGGGGAGAAGGAGGGAGGAAGAGGCATAGAGAGAGAGAAAGAGAGAGAGTTAGAGGAGAGAGCAAGAAGAGGGAGAGAGAGAAACAGATGAGAAGAAGGAAAGGAGGGAGAGGAAGATAGATGGAGAAAGATAGAGATGGGAGAGGGAGGGCAAAGAGAGAGAGAGAAAGCAACTTGTTCCCCATAGAAAACACAAAAGCACAAACCTGGGGGGGGGTATCATGTGACTCAGTGGGAGTGACATAGAGTTGCCACGCCCACCCATGTCTTGGGGTTCCCGGTGTTTTGTTTTCTGTGGGAAACAGGTCCAAATGGCTCTTTGAGTGTTTAAGGTTGCAGACCTCTAATCTAGGGGGAGGCAGAGGAAGGGGAGCTTTGACCACAAGCCCAATATCCAGGATCCTGCTCAGCCAAGCCCGCCCCTCTTTGTAGTTGTCATGCCTGACAGCAAGTTCACAGGGTGCCCCTCCTGCCAGGGATCAGCCTCCCAAGCTGCCCCCTCTCTCGGAGCACTCACATCGTAGAGGGTGGTGCTGTTCCCTCCTTCCTGGAGCAGGGCAAGGTTGAGGAAGCCCAGGGCAGGCAGCTTTGCTCTACTTTCGCAATGTGCCGCCACTGCATTTGATGCACCAGCTCCGCAGGCTCACCCCATTGAGCCCCTTGCGCCTCTCCAGTGCAACAGTCAATGGGGTGAGCCTGCGGTGCCAGCGCCTCGAATGCCCCCCTGCCGCTTCTTAGCAACCACAAGGGGGCTGGCAGAGGGGTGCTAAAAGGTGGCAGGGGGGCATTCGAGGCGCCGGCACTGCAGGCTCACCCCATTGACTATTGCACCACTCCGGAGCCAGCATCTTGAATGTGGTGATGGTGGCTTTGGTTTACTTTCCCAAAGTGCTGCTGCTGTTGCATTCTGTCTGTCCATCCATCTATCCAAAAGGTCTGTCTGTCTGTCTGCCTTCCTGCCTGCCCATCTGCCTGCCTGCCTATCTTTCTGTCTACCTACCTACCTACCTATCTATCTATCTACCAATATCTACCTACTTATCTACCTACCTATCCATCCATCCACCCAAAAGTGTCTTCCTGCCTGCCTGCCTGCCTGCCTAGCTACCTACCTGTCTCTCTGTCTCTCTATCCATCCATCCATCCATCCATATTTGAAGACCCGGCCCCGCAGGCACATTGGGAAAGTAGAGCAAAGCCAGTCTGGGAGGGAGGGAGACAGAGACAGAGACCTGATGTATCTGATTGAAATGAGGTCTAGTTTAGACTGAGGCCCTTTTCCACATTGAAACATCTTTGGCTTCTATTAAAGGTTTTGTGGACAAAATATGGTCAAGACTATCAGGAAGCTCTCACATTTTGTTGAGGCTTTAAACAGGATCCATTGGACCAGATCTCCACCCTAAAAAAATACTTTTCTCCAATGTTTTAAAGTGCCAATTTAAAACCAAAATGTACTGATAAATTACAAGAAGAACACACGCACACACACACACACACACTCCCTTCTAACTCTGCTGGAGCAGGTGTTTGGACTAGAATAGATATCTCATTATCTTTCTCCTCCCTCCCTCCCTCCTTTATTTCTTTTTCTTTCTGTCCCTTCCGTCCATCCCCCCCTCTTTCGTCATCTGTCCCTTTTTCTTTCTTTCCCTTTTCTCTTTTTTTCTTCCTTCTCTTTTTCTCTCTTTCTTTCTTTTCTCTCTCTCTCTCTTTCCCTCTCTCAGGCTCGCCCCATTGACTTGGTGCACTGTGTTGCTCGGACTTGCTTGGGCAGGTCCTTCCGGTGCAGTGGGCTCAGTGGGGTGGACCTGCGGGGTTGGCACCTAAAACACGGCAGTGGTGGCACATTTGAAAAGACGAGCAAAGTCAGAGGTTGGTAATTTTTGCTGCAAAGAATCACAAAAGCTTCTGGGTTGTGCACAAGAAGGGACACATGTCAAGGCAATTCAGCAACATAAAATAAAGAAATAAAAATAAAACAAATCAACAAGAATCGGCAAAGCATCTCTGATTAGATTTTACTCACTACTAGAATCTAATCAGAGATGCTTTGCTGATTCTAGTCCAATGACCTGCTCCAGCAGGGTTAGAAGGGTGTGTGTGTGTGTGTATGTATGTATGGCTGTCAAAACTCCAGAAACAGGTCAAGTAGCTCTGAGGAGGCCAGTCATAAATTAGAACACTTGCTAAACAACTGGCCATTAAGTGAGGACCACTTGTATTTGGATTGCCAGTCACCTGGCCACGCCTACCCATTCACATGACCAGCAAGCCACGTCCACCCAGTCACATGACCAGGAAGCCACGCCCTCAAATTAGGCCACACCCACAGAAATTTAAATCCTACCCCTGGGTGGGGGGCAATGAGGATGAGTTTGTAGCACAAAGGGGCGGTGGACTGAAAAAGTTTGGGAAGCGCTGATCTAGAAGGATAGATTCCTTTCTGATTCTTATTCTGTCTTATACAGATTTCTGCTAATTTTTAGAAGTGTTCAGCCTACTGTGATCTCAATAATTTAGTAATCTCCAGATATATTGTATTTCAGCTCCAGTTTTGATTGATAGATGGTTGGGCCAAAGGCTGGCTGGAGAATTGTGTTGTTCTGTTAATTCTGGGAGCTGAAGTCCACAAGTTTTAAAATTGCCAAGGTTGAGAAACACTGATCTAGTGGAAGAAGATGATTCAACCCTAATAGTAAAACAAAAGGTAAAACTACTTGTGTAGAAACATACAGAGGGCCCAAATAAGTCCCTCAATCTTGGATGCCTCATAGAAATTTTCCAAGAAAACCCTCAAATTATGAATGTGTAAGGCATAAATGTTGTTCTGTTCATAGCAGATAGATTGAAAAGTTGTCTCTAAACGTTGCTTGTGTTTTGGTTTTTACATTATGAAGGAACCCTTGATGAATTGATTAATCAAATTTATATGCAAGAGCCATGTATGTACTCTTATTTGTAGCAAGAGCTGTTGTAATGTAGTGGTTAGAATGTAGACTAATTCTGCTGACTGTCAGCAGTTCAATTGTCACTTGCTCAAGGTTGATTCAGCCTTCCATCCTTCCGAGATTGGTAAAATGAGGACCCAGGTTGTTGGGAGCAGTAATTTAACTCTGTAAACCACTTACAGAGCTGTAAAGCACTATGAAGCTGTATAAGGCTAAGTACTATTGCTGTCTGACTCTCAACAACTCTGGGTGGCACACAACTATTAAACCAAGAGAGATAAATTAAATACTAAAAGATAATGAGAATGGGTGAAGAACCTGGTCTTCAAGACCCTTGGAAACAATAGCAGGATGGAAGCTGTCAGATGTGGGGGAGAGGGGAATTCCAGAGTGTAGATGCTACAATAGAGAAGGTATACTGATAGATAGTTTAATTGAAGACACTTGGAACAAACCAACCTTACAGGATCAAAATGGTCAAGCAGATCCAATGGGAAGCAGGCAATCCCTCAAGTAAATGGTCCTTATACCATATAAGGCTGTAAATAACTAGTACCTTGAGTTGCATTTGAATGCCCTTCAGCCTGATCTAGCTGAACTAGTGGTCTTTAAGCACAACTCTGTGTAAAACATATTGCAGTGGTCAAACAAGTTGAGGTGACAAGGACATGGGTGACTCCTTAAACCGCCCCTCCCCCTTTGATATAGGACAGGATGCACACTTCACAGGAGAGGCTTAGGAATCTCTCCTCCAACAAACATCCACTGAAGCAGCCCTCAGTAAAATGGTACCTCCAATTCCCAATTCATGAAACTGTCTCAGTAGGATACTCTCAAAACCATTTAGAGCAGTGGTTGCCAACCAGTGGGCTAGTGACCACTGATGGTCTGTGAGAAAATTTTGGTGGTCCGCAGAGAAATGGCACCCCCCCAAGCACCCCCCCTGAGCAATTAATCAAGGCTGTGATGTCCACATGGCCCATGGGAACACAAGGCTTGCATCGCTAGCATTGCTCACACATAGTGAGGGGAGAGGGGAAAGGGCAGAGGGGGTTATATAAATAGTATTTATTTCCAGCTTTGCTATAAGCATTCCTCAGCATTCTGCAACCTAGGTCTTGCTCCCAAAGGATTGAAATGGGAGCCACTGCAGGTATCCCAGTGTTAATTATAAAAGTAAATACACACCCAGGAGATACTGCTACCCTCCTTTCCTTAACCTGACCTGTAAGCTTATGGCTTTACTATATTGAAATGATCTTTCATTCAGAGTATGGGTATACCTACCTTAAACAGTTCTCATAAGATAAAAAAGAGAAAGAAAGAGGGAGGGAGGTAAAATCCCAAAGTTACGTATTTTACACAAAGACCTTTCAACTTACTCAATTGGTGTGTATTACCTCCTATCATATGATTATTAGCACATTTATATAGCCTCCCTTGGAGATCTTGGAGGGAGTCAGAGAGAGGTTTCTTTAGGAAATTGTCTGACATTAAATATCAAACTCTGTGGTTAGACTATTTGGAGGTCCGTCAATAACTTTTATAGGGCTCTATTCCTTCTGTTTTTTACATATTCTCCACAGTTTAGTAAATGTTTCAGTTTGTCCATATGTCAATTTATCACAATCTATTAAAGATAAAGATAAGGATAGCATGCACCAATTATTATTATTAGTTTTATATAGTGAAATAAGCTGGAAACTGGTATGAATCAAGTTAGACTTCCCTTTGCTTTGTTGCCATAACAGCTCCCTCTCCTACAATGGAAACCAGTCACTGCCTAAAAGATTACTTCTGCTGATGGTAGTGTCTGCAAATGTTGTCAGATTCAGTAAAAACTAGGCTAAATCTTGCCCCAGAGCAACAACTACAGCTGTAGGTTTCCAAGCAACTTGGTGAATTGGTTCGGTTACAAAAGGCTTTTAAAACACTCCATCTGGTTTCCAGTCCAAGATGCGACCACCCCAAAGAATGATCTAATTCAGCTGCATTTAAACTTGGAATCTTTTCATTGCTTGGTTGAGAGCAGGAAATCAAATAATAGCCTTTAGGAGGAATAAGATCCACATGCTGGTTTAATTGCATGTCAAGTACATTTCTTCCTCATATTTCAACATATGTATAGTATGATGGTGAAAAAGATTTTTAGGGCACTCTCTTTCCCTGAATTGTACTAAATTGTAATGAAGGAATGATAAGCTAGCGTTTGAGTATTATTAGACTTTCACATCTGATTTGACATGTGTTGTGCCTAATGTATACTCCCAGGCAGACAAAATTGTGGCTTTGTTTCTTTTTCCTTACCAGATGTAAAGTCTGTGAACCTTTTAAAGTAGAGCACATCCTTATTTGTTCTACAAATTCTGCACTGGGTATATTTTTTTCAGATAAATCTCCAGGGCTACTTGGTTGCTTTTCAAGATGTGCCTATGCCTTTCTTTGTTTGGAACTCAGGAGCAAACTACTCACTAGAAATGAACCTGGAGCCTTCCAGATGATTTGGACTGCCATACTGAAGTTGGATGTGATTTGCAATGCAGCACATCTGGAGGGCATCAGATTGAGGGACTCTTGATGGAAAAACAGGAAAAAAAAGATAACTTACTCTGCAGAACATCCTTCAGAACAGATCTTTTAAAAAAGTGAAGTGTTCATCCCTCTTCTCTACATTTGCCATATGTGGAAAAGGAAGTTACAGAGGTTTGTTTCTAGATCTTATTGAGTACTAGTTAAGAAATTAAAAAACAATTGCCCGTGCAGACTGTGTAGTTGGTAATTCTGAGTAATGGCACATGGCTGCTTAATATGCAGTGCCAGGGTTTAAATAATCTAGTGGCTTTTAGAGCACTGAGTATTAAGTGGTTAATGATATTTGAACAACATTTTGATAAAAGGAATCTTGTCAGATAATTTGCCCAGTAGATCAATATTGTCAGATAAATTCCTTTACAAGAAAAGTGTTACTCTTTAATGCAAGTATTTTTTTAAAATAATGCTTACTAGGAGGTAAGCCATTACCATTTCCTGTATATGAAGCAAACCATGACATATTTGTAGTTTTACATCATGGTTTCCTGTGGGAGTTGTCATTCAAGTTGCAGGAAATATGTATAGTCCCAGAGCCATCTACATTCCAGTTTTTAATTTTGTCAGTCTAGTAATAATAATAAAGAATCTCTTTCTCTCTCCCTCCCTCTCTCCCTCTTTCTCTCTCTCTTTCACACACACACAGATTTTTTTAAAAAAAATACTGAAAATGTTTGAAAAGCAATTGTTTTAAGAAAAAATATATCCCAGTCTATGACACTAGTATTTTATCATTAAAACAAGAGAGTTTCCGTCTTTGCTGTGTCTTCTGATTTTCAAAAAGAAGTCCCTGTGTTTCCTAACAGAGCTTTCCTGTTATGGATAACAGAGATGATAACCTTTTTTTCCATCCAAATTTGGGTGAGAGCACCAATCTACTGTCACATGGAAGGGCAGTAAGTGACAGCTTATTGTCAGTTGATGTGCAACGGGTTAAGATAGAGTCCAAAGATGATGTTTTGTGTATAACTGTCAAGTAGATAATATGAAAGCTATTCAGAAGATTAGATATAATAGACAAAGTGAAAGACAGTTAAATATTGGTTATCTTGTGAACCGATTGAAGTAGCATGGTAGAAAAATGTACTTCCTCTGTGATAACTATGGCTAGGAGTTAACCAGGAAGTATCACAGGAAGGGGTGTAATTGTAAGGTGTTTGGCTACTTGAAAGGCAATTGGAATATTTTTATAAGTTTCACTAACACTAAGTTAAGACATAAGTTCTTGCAAGAAATGTAAAGCTTAACCAGTAAGGACAAACTAAAGAGTGTTCGTTTCCTGCTGACCTTATAACTCGAACAGATGTTTTCTCTTACAAGAACTATTAGTCCATGTGTGATGTTTCCATTTTCATAGTCCATAAACTTTGAAACTAGTTTAATCCCTTATAAACTTCATTTTCTAGCATGGAATCATAATTGCAATATCTTCATTTGTACACATAATTTTTGTGTCTTTCTTTCCTTTCTGCACTCTGTGTGTATGTGTGTTTGCAAACATCGTCTTGCAAAGAAATATTTACTGCAGTTCTTTTTTTTCCCCTTATTATTATTAATTTAGTTTTGGCTGAATTTTTTTTCTCCTTTCCTCCCTAGTCTTTCAACCTCCACAGGGGACAACAGATGTTTCCTCTGACAAACTCTGTGAGAGACTTTTCTTAAGGATTTTTCCTCTTGGGAAGTTACTTTATTTTCCACTACACATTCAAAATGAGTACATGAATATATACAGATGTGCATGCAGAATGGCTGATAAAACAAAGCATATGACTTTCCTCTTGCCATGTGTGTGTATGTGTGAAGAGAGGAGTTTTATTTATGCTTGTATAGATACTTGGCCCTGATAGAAACTATGTAAAACTGTCACAGTAGTAAATCTGGATCTGGGAACTGATTGTTGATGTGAATTTTTAAAATCACTTTATCATTTTCTCTTATCCTTTTCTCCCCTACAATGGCCACTTTGCTTTTGGGTACTATACTTTTTTTCTTATCCTCTTCTTAGAAGACAGAAATTTCAAAATAATCAATCATTATTAGACATTACTGATGATTTATTTTCCCTGGGATAAAAGAGGTGTATAGTCCAACACCAAGACTGAAAAAAATATTTGTATGCCTTTTAATACAGGGCTATAGGGTTTTGACAGTGATATTCAGAGTTAGATTTTCATTTTGTGCTGACTTAAGCTAGATTTCATGAAATGTTCTGAAATTACTATAGAAGGCATGAAAGTGGGATGTGAGCATGGTACATTCAGAAGAGAAGCAATATTTTTCCTCCATAGATAACTAATTTTTGAATATGTGTCAAAATTACATTCTGTTATAGAATCCCATGTTTGTGATTTAGCATAATGTGTGAATATAGCCATTGTGGTTTATACAAAGTGATATACAAAATATGCAAAATGAATTAGTCATGGGTTAACATGAAGCTTAGGTTGAACCAATTTAATGATTGTATATTTGTATGTTAAATATTGTACTACTGAGAATTTTCTTGTGGTAGCTAAATGTAGAAAAAAAGGAGGAAAGCTTGTTAAATAACTTGAATTCATTTCAGCCCTTCTCAGCCTTCTTTTCTTTTTATGTATAAACAGTTTCTCTTACATTAGTCCTGCCCGAGAGTTGTTATTTTAGCTGGATTACTAATTGCTGGGACCAAATGATGAATAATTCCATACAGTGTATATCTGCATGGAAACAATTGGCTACCAAAACTGATCTTTTCACATATGAAGATATTTGTACATTGATAATAATATTTTGAAAGAACTGATTTGGTAGCCAATTGTTTCCAGGCCAAATGTAAAAGGTTCCTTTTGATTATCCCTACGTGGCTTGGGGCCTGCCTTTATCTGGGTCATCTTTTATCACCAGATGAGTTTGTTTAGGAAATTGAGTTAACAGAAGACTGCCTTATTTTCTTATACAATTTGTCTGGTACAGAGGATTAGGCTTTTTCCCATGTTGAAGCAAGTTGTGAAATACATGCTTAGGTATTTTATGTTGAGTTTTAGCAGTGAGATATAGAGTTTTAGGTGGCTTAGCCTTAGCCCAGAATTTGTGATCACCAAAATATGCTTCTGACTTTATCCTTAACATTTTTTTTTGTATCATAGTGATCAAAACTGGTCACATTATTCAAGTGTGGTCTTAGCAATGCAGTAAATGCAAATGACAAGCTGTCTACAAGGAGTATAAATCCTCCCATTCCCCACCATCCAGCTAGAGCTGAAGAAACTTCTTGCATGAGTAACAAAACATCTTCAAAGAAAACCCAGAAAGTCCAGTTGCCTCTTGAAAAACCATCTTTGGGACAACCATGACCTAGATGACTGAGAATCTCCATAGACACTTAACAGTGCAGTATAAAACAGTGCTAACATTTCACATGATCTTGATGTTATTCTTTTGATACAGTAGGACTGTGTTGGCTTTTTTGCCAGCTGTAGTACACTGCTGGCTCATATGTGTTGTCTGCTAGATCCCTCTCACAGTTACCGCTGTTGAGCGAAGTACCACCTATTCTATACCTGTATATTTGGCTTTTCTTGCCTAAATGTAAAACCTTGCTTTTCACTGAATTGCATTTGTTGGATAGGGCCCAGGTTTCAGGTTTTGTCAGGATCTTGAGCATGTCTTCTAAAGTAATGGCTATTCCCCAGATCCTGCATCTTTGAAACTCAGCCTGAGGTCATAATATGTTAAAATTTTCCATTTTCTGTAATTCCGCTTCCCCTAGTCCATACCTATTGATATAAGCAGAATTTAAGCACCTAAGGGAATTACATTAAGTTTGTGTTAATAAGCTGGAATTTCTCTCCCTCCCCCTTCTCCCTTCCCCTTTCCCCCCCTTCCAGTGCTAAAACAAAATTATTTTCCTCCAAGCTATAGATATATAATGACCTGCATGATGTAAGCAGAATAGTTGCCCTGGCACATACAATTGAAAATACACATGAATAAACAATCCTGTTTTAAATATACTTTTAGAACAAAGCATGCAGTTGTTTAGTCTTTCCAGCTGCTATGAGGAAATTGTTTTTTGAATTAGGGCATAAATTATATTCCCAAAGCCTTATTAAGGTAATGTCTTTATTAGGTCAACTGAAGGTCACAAAATACAATGTGCTTTCCAATTCTTAGAATTCTTCAGCAGCCTAGATGGTAAACTAAGCCAAAAAGAAAAAGAGGGAGATGGATAAAAGGTGGTTCTTTAAACCATGATATTTGTTTCTAATTATAGTTTTAGGTTAAATGTTGGGGGAAAGTGAAGAACTTCAGCTTAGTTTGTATTATGTACTATAAATGCAAATAGTACTCAGAACTCTCACACAAGATGACGAATTTTTTTAAAAAGAAACTAAACAAAGAGCTTCTTCCATAACCGCCCCCCCCAAAAAAAACCCAAGCAAACAACAGCCACAAACACAATTAGAAAGAAATTAGAAAGTATATAAATAATAATAATTTTTTTTTCAGTACAGTTTTCCCTAAATCCAACCACTTTACCCCGAGGAAACTTCCATAATTTCTTTCAGTTAAGATGTTTCAAGAAGTGAGCAAAATCCCCACCCTTGTAAAGATTCATGGAAGTTATATTTATTGTACACTCATATCAGTGCGATTCCTAAGTCTCATGAAAATGCCTTCATTAGTAATATTTTTATCATTGTGTGTGTGCTGTGCTTTGGATCCAAAGTCAAAGGCGTGTTTTATTTCCACCGCCTTGAAAAAGCTGAATCTTTTCCTAAGCTTGTATGGTGACAATAATAAATAAATAAAAGTCACATTTTACATCTCGGAGACATCAAAAGGGTGTGTGAAGGTGATTTTAAGCAAATGTGAGCATTCCTCCTTAACCAAAATTCTTACTTTCTTAATATAA
Organism: Pseudonaja textilis; assembly: GCF_049901715.1. NCBI lineage: Eukaryota > Metazoa > Chordata > Lepidosauria > Squamata > Elapidae > Pseudonaja > Pseudonaja textilis. Next base: position 34,702,354 of record NC_141993.1, read on the forward strand.
TGAATAAAGAAATTGATTACTGATCCTTGTCTAAGAAAACCATATCGAAAAGTATGAGATTACAGATTGGAACATCATACAGGTTGTCCTTGGTTAGCAATGCTAATTTGGATTTGAAATAATATGTGTGTAAGTTAAAAAACAAAAAACAAAACAGACTATGCTGCTTAGTGATGGCAGTGTCAGTAAGTCCCAATTACTGTCAATAGTGAGGACTGCACGGAATATTAAGCAAGGACATCAAGTGATTTGTGACTTCCGGCTGGCTTCCACATTACCTTTGCTTATGGGAAACCAGCAGAGAAGGCTTCAAATCATGTGACCATGGGATGCTGCAATGGCTTCTAAATTATGAAGTTGTAATTAATGCTCATTCAATGCCATCATACAATATGTTTGAATAGTCACTAAATGAATAGGAGTTAAACAAGGACAATCTGCAATCTTTTTACCACTTTTGGCTTATAGAGGCCATAATCCAAAACATCTGAAAAACACATGTTGCTAATCATCCTAGTTGCATTTAAAGAAGGATTTTGACAGATCTGAAGTAAGAAGAATGGTTGGGAGTGCAGTGTGGAACTACACAGTATTTGTGAATTTAATACTTGGAAAATGGAAGGAGATTCCTGAAGGGCTTCATACATACTATATGCAACTGATGCCAGTAGCTTGGGAACTTTTAGTAAAAGTTTGGAGTCTAGAGTAACTCTATATTAGACATAAACCAACAGGAAAGTATATTTCTATGTACATATAATTTCTGTTCTAGTACCCTTTCTGATAATAGCTAAAGCATCCTAAAGTTGTTGGACTCCATATTATCACCTGACACAGCTCATTCTATCTAAGAACGGTGGATGTTCTCTAACACGTCTTAGGGTTGCTTTGAAGGACAAAATTAGGTATGATATGAAGGCATGGATGTTAGAAAAAATAGGAGCCCAAAGTTGTTTCTGTAAAACATTGAATATTATTGTAGGTTGGTAGGTTTTATTTGATACATCTTATTTTGTCTGTAATAAAGGATTCAATTTGCATATTGTTACTAAATAGTGAATCCATTTTGAAGGTCACTGTAAAGACCTGTAAGAATCAAAAGCTGATTCTACATCTGCTATCAATAATAGCTTTCATTTTTCCATTGCAGTGTTATATAATTTTGCTTGATTATTTGAAATATATATGCATTTTTATCATACTAATTTAAAAATAACATTAAAATGAGCATGACAGTAGTAATCATCTCATGACCTGAGAGTATATTAAAATATTAATGTCTTACATTGGAACTAATCAGTTTCCAACAGCAAGGTAAAAATCATGTTTTTAATCTTTATAAAAGAACCTTTATATAAACATGGGTTTTTTTTTAAAAAAAATAATGCGTTTCAATAGCTCAGTGGTTCTTAAACTTTTTTTTTCTCTCAGGACCCCTTCCCACTTTTAAAAATTATGGAGGACCCCTAAAGAGTTTTGTTTGTATGGGATGTATTTATTTTTACCTTACTAAAAATTAAAATTAATGTATTCACTGCACTACTACTTCTCACAATTGTTTGAAGGGATTTAAATCCTGTACATTTTTTAAAATATAGGCTGGCAAATAATTTTGATTTTTTTTTCAGACCCCTGAAGATTTGGAGGACCTCCAGGAATCATGGGACCACTTTAAGATCCACCTTCAGGGATCGTGGGACCACTAGAGATAACTGTTGAGACTGGACGTTGAATTTGTAAGTGAAGACCATCAGATGTTGCTTCTGTTAAAACCAGTCTTTTGGTTGTTTTTGTAGTTCAGTGGGTTGGCCCACACCAAATTCAACTTAGCAGATAAGGGGTTGTGTAGCTGTATCAACATAACTGAAACAGAAGTTTATAATAAGATTAATTCAGCCCATCATCTGTTACGTCTTATGCAAAATTTCTGTGCAACCACATGTATAGGATTCAGTGGTTCTTCAGAGATCTCTGCAGCAAAGCAATTCTGTGCTTGTCAACAGTGCAATGCTATGCTTATATTCAGTGAGACTTAATTTGAAGTTTGAAATGTTTAATTGGGAACAAATCCTGATAAACTCCTTTAATGAGTTCATATTTTATTCTGAGGCATAATGTGGTTTGTTTGGTTTTGGCTTAGCAAATTGTACCTCATTGTGGTTTTGAAAACCTTGGTTTAAAGTTGAGAAATTTGCATGAAGATATAGAGAATTGTGATTTACCTCATAAATTAAGCAACTATTGCGTTGTGAAGTCAGACAAAGAATCTGCTTTTAATTAACTACGGAATTATTCTGGGGGTTTCAAAATGGACCCTCATGTCTGAAGGCCCTATCTAACCTGTCAGCCTGAGAAGACCAGTAAGTTGCTGCCTGTTCCTTTTGTTGCAGATTTGAAGAATGCACTGTTGCATTGGGGGTTTCTGTATTGGGATATGTCTTTCTCTTGTTGTTTATTATTTCCTGTTTACTACCCTGTTCACAAGCGCATTTTGAGACAAATTTTGGTTTGTTTCTTCTCCAGCATGCATTGTAAAAGCAATCAATTCACACTTAGCTGAGAAATGCGGTGTTTCTGCTGATCTAGTTTTCAGGATGGCGGGTATATAAATGCTGTTATTTTTGCTGTGTTTCTGTGCAGGAAGATGGATGGGACAGAAAACTGGATTTTGTTCTATCTTGTCCCTTGCTCTCCACCCCCACCTCCCAGCCAAGCAGCTCATCAGTGTGATTGCCATTTGTCTGTTCTATGGTTGTGCATGTTCACCTTGGGAGTTGGCCTGTTTAGAAGATTATGTTTCTGTCTGTAAAAACAAGACAGCTCTAAAAAAAAATCAGGCCACCAATTGTCACAACTTACACTAGCAATATAGATGACAGCAAGCACAACCAGAGACTTTAAAAAAATAAATAAAAAGAAAATGCAGACACATGTTCACGGATTTTGAAGAGAAGAAAAGATGTAGCGAGCCTACACTCTTTGGAAAAGACAGACGGGTGACAGTCAGCTTTTGTTGAAGACAGAAAGAAAAGTTTTCTTAGACATAGAGAAAGGCAAGCACACAGCAGGGCACCAGTCAGAATTCTAGTAATAGCAGCAGGGAACAAGTGGCAGGACTGCTTTAAGCCTGATTTCATTAAATAGATGGGAGATGTCAAGATATGTGAGTGGGGAACCCCAAAGGTATTTGTGTTGGAAGGAGGGAAATTAAAAGGATTAAACTAGAGAGAAAGAATGAGAGGCAGAGAGGCTGTCACTGCTTAGCTATTGTTTCTTTTTGATACTTAAAAGGTTGGTTTTCTAATACTTAGAAGAGCCCCAGGAGGCCTAGGTTAATAAATATATGTGCAGACAAATTCAGATTCCTTCTTAAAGTCTCTCAAGAGTTGGAGGACAAGTTTAGGAAATGTGTATTTGTTCAGCAAACGTGTGGGTCTGTGTGTTACATTGTTAACAATTGTAAAAAAAGGGGGGGGTTATAAATAAGGTTGCTTTGAAGCTTCTCCCTGATTGCATTGTTCATTCTACATATGCTTTATTGTACATAATATTTTGGAACAGTTTTGCAGAATGCCAACTCTTTTCACATTTGGTTCTTAAATGTCTTTTTTTTCCTTTCCTTTTTTAAAACAGCCTTCCCAATCTGATGGGCCACTAGATGTGCTGGGTTAGAATTACTACAATCTCTCAACCGGCAATAGCCAAGTTGTGAAATACTAACATAGATTATGTTACATTTGCTTTCTCTGTTATAGTTGCAGGCAAGCCTCTGTAGCAACATTTTTTTAAATGAATATAGTCATTCATGCAGAAAAATATCAGGCTGCATTGATAACTTTAATTATGAAGTCCCTATTTTTCTCAAGTGCCTGCTTCTTTGCAACAGAAGCATTGAAGGCCAGGCCCGTAATAGTCTGTTATACCAGTGATCCATGGAATAATGCATCCCCGAGTAGTAACCATTAACTTCCATAGTGCACTGATTTGTGCATTAAAGGGACCCCTTGTAGGTATTTTCTAAAGAAAACTATAACTGCTCTATAGGAGCCGTCATACTTCATTGCTTCAGTAATCTGTGTATTTTGCAGTATGGAGACACAACTAGGCTTTTGGCACACAATAAAATGTTATGGTTGCAGATGAGTTGTCATAGGTTTAGGTTAATAATCTCTGAGCTGTTAGAATCTCAAAATAGTCCTGATACATGAAGCTTAAAATGTGCCTGTGGAAAAATGTACACAGTATAGAGCAATCCTGGTCAGCCATATGATTATATTGATTATGTATTTAAGAGGTGTCAAAGATTGACCTTTTTAGCTGGATATCCCTTCTTCCTAAATAAACTGACATATACCTGTGGTTAACACACACACACACACACACACACACACACACACACACACACACACAGAGTCTCCAGTAACATTTGCCTAGTAATTTTCAAATATAAGAGAAATGGAAGTTTTCTGACCTATAGTTTTCAAGAGCCAGTTTGGTCTAGTGATTAACATGACATGAAAGCCAGCTGGGTAATTGTGAGCCAGTCACTCTCTCATAGGATTATTGTTGTGAGGAAAACTGGAGGAGAAATGAGTATGACATGATCACAATTCAGCCTAAAATTTCCATTGCTAAATGAGACAGTTGTTGAAGTTTTACCCCATTTTACAATCTTTCTTGCCACAGTTGTTAAGTGAACCACTGCAGTTGTTAAGTTAGTAACATGGTTGTTAAATGAATCTGGCTTCCCTATTGACTTTGCTTGTCAGAAGATGGCAAAAAGTGATCACATGAGCCCATGTCATGAATACATGCCAGGTGCCAAATGCCTGAATTTCACATGACCGTAGGGATGTTGCAAAATAGTTACTTTTATATAGTCATGTGAAAAATAGTCACTTTTTCGGTGTCATTGTAATTTCAAATGATCATTAAACAAGTAGTTATAAGTCAACCACCCGTGTTACATATGTTCGCCACCTTGAGTTATTTATTAAAAAAATAAAGGCAGGGTAAAAATTGTAAAAAAAAAAAGGCTTTGTTCATCTGAAATACTTTATGTTCATTAAAAGACAAAACAAAAATTAAGAAATTAAAACATGTTTTAAATTTATGCCATTCTGACTATCATTGAAAAAGATTATACCCTGAGCAATTCTATTTACTTCAGTGAACTTTCAATTCTTTTGAGTAAGCTCTTGAGCTTCAGGGATATCTTCAACCTCATTGTTGAATGAAAGGCAAAACAGAAATACTGTCTTCCTTAAATATACAGAGGAATATTCTAAAGTCAGAATACGTTAATTATATTCTGTGCTGTGGCAAAACTGAGTTGTATTATCTCACATTTGAATGCATGTGTGACTGGGGTATTTATTTATTTGTTATGTATTTATGTAACAAAAAGGCTCATGATAGTTAATGCTCAACTTAGACTGATGGATTCATTTCAAAATTTGAATGCATGTTAAGACGTAGTGTTTTCAAATAAGTATTGTGGCGGCTGTAGTTATTTACCAAGAAAACATACTGCTGAGAGTGTTCCTTACTGAACCATTTGCCTCCTGGGATGCTTTTTTATACCTCAGTTTAACTTCTGCCTTTGTTGGGCAATTTACCTCTACCTTTATCCAGCACACTCTTCAACATTTTTAAAAGAATGTGATAGGAGAGTGTCATATCCAGAAATATTTTTATAAATAAAGATTATGCCTGAAGCCATTTCTTTGTTTTACTAAGTATGCTGGCTTCTTGTGTCATGTTTGAAATGAACAAAAAGTAAATAAAATAGAATAACATATTTACATATGCTATAGAGGAGTATGGAAATAATCATGAAGAAAGCTCAACAGCTTTAAGCGTACACCTTTACAGTACAGCTTTAAGAGTAAGAGGCTTAGTCTAGGAAGGAGAAAGGTATGAGGATCATTGGTTGCCTGCCTAGTGGTGGTAGAATCTGATAATGGCAAAAAACTGATTTCCATCTTCATTTGCCTGTATAACATATTTCACATTATGAAATAATACCTGGTTATTTCGGGTTATTTCTCTGTAAGAAGCAATTGTTAGTCCCAGTTTCCATCCAATCTACCCCTTCTAGGAATGTTGTTAAGTTGCAGCTAAAGAAGCTTTGGGTGAAATATATTTCAGATCCAAATCAAATACTGGATCAGAAGAAATTGTAGTGTTGCTGAAAACACACTGGATACCATAATTAGCAAGGGATGCTTCTTTTTTTGTTTCTTACATGAACAATTGAAGCCTATATATTTAATACACTTAACAATCTGATAATAATCGTCTAAGATCAGTAGGTTAATGAGTGTATAATTTGTTTATAAATGCATTTGTAGGACTGCTGTTCCTTGACAATTACTGCTTTTTGGTTGACATACTGAATCTTTCATCTGGTAACGATAATGAACTCAGGTTGTCTTCAAGTATATTTTTCCAATATGTCAGATACCGTTTAACTGGGAGTTAGGAAGAAAAAGAATTTGACCTAAATCTGGCTGAGATTGTTCTTATTAGGCAACCAGTTCTTGGTTTGTGAGGCTGCTGTCAAATATGAAGAAGCCACAAAATCCTACTTGTTATACTTGTTATACTTATAATAATAATAATAATAATATTTTATTGTTTCTTACAAATTGCCAATCCTACTGACATTGGTAATAGTGAAAAATCAAGATTGGTAATAGCATTGAGAAGGAGACATCCTGGGCCATGCAGTGCATCATTCAGGAAGCACCCTAGGATCCTGGAGCCATGGTGGCATAGTGATTAGAATGCAGTATTGCAGGCTAGCTCTGCTCAATGCCAGGATTTCGATCCTGACCAGCTCAAGGTTGACTCAGCCTTTCATCCTTTCAGGATCAGTAAAATGAGGACCCAGATTGTTGGGGACAATATACTGATTCTATAAACCAAAAAAAAGCACTGTGAAGCAGTATATAAATCTAAGTGCTATACTTTTGCTATCTTTGCAGAAAAAGAAAGGCAAACTTATTTAGAGCTCCATCTACATGTAAACACAAGAGAGAAAAAGACAAATAATCCTCTTTTCTTCAACAGGAATATTATCCTGTAAACCATTTCATACCTAAGAAAGTGAATGGATGTGCCCTTAGTCCTTTCCAGCTGCATCTTAAGACAAATTGACTCTGTGTTTGGTATACATTAATAATGAGAAAGAACTGTCTTGAATGTAAGTGGCCATGGCTTATCTTTTTGACAGTTCGAAAGTTCAGCTTTCTTTTCCTCATCACTGAAAGCCCGATAAAAGAGCTCTGACCTTCATTTCAGGAAACAGATAATAATGCCATGACATTGTTTACAGTTTTTCCACGGTTAATCATTTTTGAAAAATTAAAAATGTAATGCGCTATTTTTGAGATTAACAATGAATGGGCTTTATAGCATTTGGAGGTTGGGAAGAAAGCCACTTGGAACATGGTGGCTCTGCCTTACAGGTGTTTTTCTGGAATCTTTTTATGTCTCGTGGCTATTTCCTCTTGTCCTTGTTCTTCTACCCTTCTGTTTTTTGTTTTTGTTTTAAAACGCATAGCATATGGAATGTTGAGGATTGACAATTAATAAATAAAAGTTGATAGAAATTCCTTTCTCCTTCCCCTTTCCCTTTTTCTTTCCCCCAGGCTTGCAAATATACAGTATCTCATATAAGCTGTCTAGTCCACCCACACTACAGTATTAAATGCCCTCTAATGGTCAAAGAGGCACATGACTCAGGTTGGAAAAATATGGTTATTTTTAGTTTAATGGCATTTACTTAAGGGCATCCTATGGCTCCAGTAAATTTTTGCAGAAAACACTTTCAAACCTGAAGTGAAGGGGAGGCTTAATACATGTTCAAGGTATTTAATGAAAGACACTTTCGAGACATTTAATGAAATTATTTTCTATTTGGGCATCTTTGGAATCCACGTATATAGCACCTTTGTTTTGATGGATATTATTAGAACTCTTAATTAATCTCTGGAAAAAAAATCACTTAGGAAGTTATAGAATGGAATGTCTAATATAACGTTTCCCCCTTTTTCCATTTTTCCCATGCTAAATTGACTTTTTGGAGAAACCTAACTGTAAAATCAGAAAAAAAGATGGTGATTTGGAAAAATTGGAAGGAAGCAGCTATTGATTTTGGAGTAGCTGATTGATTATGATGATGATGATTTTTTTTAACACTGTTATAAAATAAATATCAGAGGAAACCTAATGGCAATATTTGCAACTAAAACATTGTATGGATCAGCAACATTCTCAGCTTCTGAGACACTCAAGAGTGATAGTTGTAAGGTGTGGACTACCTGTATTATATTAGATTTATGGTTTAAATCAGAGGTGTCAAACTCAAGGCCCAGGGGACACATACGGCTCACGGGGTGCTTAGATCTGGCCTGTAGGCCCTGCCTGGAAACAGTGAAGGACGGGTCTGCGGTGCCTCTGCCAGCGAAAATGGACCTCAGGGAGGCTGCGTGTGGCCCTCCCAAGCTCCATTTTTGCTGGCAGATGGTTGCAGGAGGCTGTTGCAGCCAAAAATGGAGCCTCGATCAGTGACATTGAGCTGGCCATCCCCCTGGCCGCATCCCTCCTGGTTCCCCAAGGTCAAACAAAACCTTGATGCAGCCCTCAATAAAATAGAGTTTGACACCCCTGGTTTAGATTGTTATGTTAATCCATCTATTTTGGCTTGGTCAACAAACCATGATAATACAATAGCTTAGTGTGATATGTGAATCCATTTCTATCAATACGTGCACATGTGTGATAGAAAGAGTGGGGCTAACATCAAGCAAGAAAATTTAATTCCCAATCTTCCACAATTTTTAGGAGTTTTCATAGTATGATCCATTATTGTATACCCAAGTCCTGGGCCCCCCTCTATCTATTGATGATCAAAGATCCTAGATGAGTTTTCTGTGACTTTAGAGGTTTTGAAAGAGTCATGTTTAATGCTTCTGTACAAATTATTGTTATAGCTGACTCCCAGTTCATGAATCAACATGTTAATTTTTGTGGAGAGTTGAAATTGTGTGGCCACAATTACAAAAACATGTAAGCCCAGGAAATGAAGAAAAGATTAGAAAGAAACTCAAACTCTCTATGCCTTTTCATTTTCTATGTTATAATAGAGAGGGGGGAAAAACAAGGTTTCAAAATTTGTGAACAGCTATCTCAATAGAGTAGAATTCTGATCACTCTTGAAGCATCTTTTCTGACCTAGCCTGTCTCAAAGGACTGAAAATAATGTAATACCATTAGATCTTTTATGCTATTTCTGTAGGTGCTTCAAATGACCTTAACAGTGGCGTTGTTGAATGGAAAAACTAATTTGTCATCACTGGATTTTACTTTTTCTTATTTCCTGTCATATTTGAAACATTCCCTAGGTATATTATTTTTAGGGTGAATTGATTTACATTTAGCTTTCAAACTAGATAGAATAATTTATCCATAAAGCATTGACTAAATGTAATGTTTCAAAAATGAGATATTGTGTAGTTCCTTATTTCTTCTTTTCTTCTTAAAACATGTGATAATAAGTATGTCTTACGAGTGAAAGATAAAAACATGCAGTTTTTTTCTAAAATGACTAATAATTTTGCTTCCTGTGTTGTTATATAAATACCACAATGTGCTTATGTTGTATTATTATTTGTAAGAGATTAGCCAATGTATCACATCTGGGGCATCTTTAAAGGTTTTAAGCCAGGGGTCATCCGGTTGCAATGTTCTGTAACTTTTTGATGGTGCTTTAGTTGTCATCTGGATTGGCAGCTTGTACTTTTAATTTGAAAACAGATGTTCCAGTTTAAGTACTGTAGTCTGTAGGATGTTTAATTCACTTGTGTGTTTCAGCTGTGACCTTGTGTCAAAGAACCTTCCAAGATTTTGTTCATCTCTGTGTTGGAGTTCAGTAAAAAGAGCAGATTTTTATTTCCAGCCAAGAGGAAGTATGGTTATTATTAAAACATACTACTGATGTTTAACCTTTAGCATTTTTGCTTCCTCCAACAGAGTGCAGGAACAGACTTACTAGTCTTTTCTCCCTTGTAATTTTTATCTTTGATTCTAGCAATATTACTTCCCCCATCATTCTAGCTGCAGCTTTTTTTTCAGTGTCTTTGTTATTCCGTGACCTCCTCTGTGAAAAATGAAAAGTAATGGTTATGATTCACAAGGCTCAGAGGGAAGTTCCTTGCAGTTGATTTTCAGCTGAGAATTATTGAAAAATTGCCTTGTTTTTCCCCTCCTGCAGCAGGTCTTAGGTTTGACCATTCCTCCTGAGCCAAAACCTGCCTGAGAATAAAGTTGGCATATCTTGATTGTACTGAAAAAGCCTTCTAATGAGAGAGTCACTTCCTGCCATGTTGAATTTCTGATTTCTTAGTCTTTTTTCTATTGCTGAGTGAGAGATGCTGAATTGTTTGTCCCTTGAGGCAGTCCCACTCACCCATGATAAGTGCTGGCACATGGCTAAATATAATCTTAAAGAGCATATATTGAGCAACACAGAATTTCAGAATAAATATCTAGTGGATGTTTTATTCGTTTTGTATAGATATTCCAAACTAGTTTTGTTTTATGGCATACTGTTAACCTGCGAAACAGCCTTCATGTCTTAACTGCGGAAAATTGTTCACAATCCTAGCTATAATGAATGCTATTTTCTAACCACCGCTCAAAAGAGCTACTGCATAGGCTCTGTTCTTTCATAAAATTCTTCACAGCATTTTAAATGAATTTCTTGTATGCTATTATAACTAATTTATGTAGCCTGTGGTTTGGTTGGGATCTTATCTCTTTGGTTCTTCCCAGCTTCTTTAAAACAATTTTTGTTGTTGGTTGTTTTGAATCAACTTTTGTGAAACAGTTTTATGCTTCCAGTCTTATTCTAGAACAATTCTTATTCTTTCTACTACAGTTATTCCTTCACTAGCTAAAATACTAGATGATTCAGAATCACTTTTATACTTATTTCTTAATATCTGCCCAACATGATACAATTCATTGAAATGTTGCACATTTCTTATTTCTATATTAAAAAACTTGGTAAGAGTTGACTACTTTGTTTTAGTTTTATGTCTGCTTTATTATGGTCTTTCTTTGTTTTATAATTTATTTAAGTATTTTGGCTGTAATAAAACACAATATTTCTGCTACTTAAGCATATTCAGTGGAAAGAACCTAGACTTGCCATGAAGGTTCCTGCCAATGCTTATGCTATAGAGTTGGAGGAAGATGAAAGCAATTTTAAATAAATTATAGGTCTGCATATGATATCAGATGCACATCTGCATGAATTTTATAAGCTGTGAGAGAAGAGTTGGAAATCAGGCAAGGTTTTCTAAATTATCCCAACAAATTTTATAAACAACAAAGTTATGCTAAATCAAATGGAACCATATGTACCTATCACTACTGCTTAATCTTAAATCCCCCCAAATACCCTAAAGTTTGAAACCTCTTAGGAAAAAATAGTAGACTAGGCCCACAGAAATTGAGACAAAGCAGCTCACTATATCTTGGTTTGAGGTTGCCAAAGATTTCCCTTGTATTCATAAATAAATCTTCAGTGTCAAAATCGCAAATTTATCAAGAAAACTTCCCATATAACCTATGGGTTTAGTTGGGCTTGGTAAATTCTATTTTGTGTTGGCTGCCTTTAACTTGGGTTAACTAGTCCCTAAGAACCATGGTGGTGCAGTGGTTAGAATGCAGCATTGCAGGCTAAATTTACTGACAGATGACTGATAGCAGTTTGGCAATTCAATTCTCACTAGCTCAAGGTTGACTGAGCCTTCCATTCTTCCGAGGTTGGTAAAGTGAGGACCCAGTTTGTTGGGGCAATATGCTGAATCTGTAAACTGGGTTAGAGAGGGCTGTAAAGCACTGTGAAGTGGAATTTAAGTCTAAGTGTGATTGCTGTTGCTACTGCTATTTGCAGAATTTCAAGAATGCTACCTAGAGCTATTTACCTGAAAATAAGCCCTAAATTCAGTTATAATATAGTTATTTATATTGTAGTTATTTCTTTTCTACCATTATATTCTAATCCATTCAGCATTACAGATCTTCATAAAATCAGTCATTTGTTTAATGCTACGGTTCCTGAAAAAGGGGCTCAAAATGGATCTGTGGGTGATAGTTTGGGTATCTTGGTAAAGTTTATTTTGTTTCTAAAATAATATAAAAAGAGAATCTAAATACAAAAAGAGGAAAAGTTTCCTGCTTTCTATGAATTCAATTTCATTTTTCAGTTTAAAGAGCTTTGTACAAGTAGTCCTTGACTTAACAATAGTTCATTTAGTGACTGTTCAAAGTTACAACAGCACTGAAAAAAGTGTCTTATGACGGTTCTTCACACTTACGAATGTTGCAGCATTCCCATGGTCACATGATGAAAATTCAGACACGTGGCAACTGATTCATATTTATGACAGTTGCAGTGTCCCAGAGTTATGTGATCACCTTTCATGACTTTCTGACAAGTAAAGTCAATGGGAGAAGCCAGATTCACTTAACAACGGTGTTAGTAACTTAACAATTACAGTGATTCACTTAACTGTGGCAAGAAGGGTGGTAAAATGAGGCAAAACTCACTTAACCAGTGTTTCATTTAGCAAGATAAATTTTGGGCTCAATTGTAGTCATAACTGGAGGACTACCTGTAAATGTTTCCAAATGTTGGTTTATTCAGGTAACCTATTGTTTGAAGACTGATATTGCTTAGATATTTTCTTCTTACCTTTCTCTCTCATTCATAGAACTACTGTAATTCCCATAATCCATTGAAATGACTGGTCTTATTTTGAATTCTTTAGACTTGATGATATCTTGCAACAATGATTTTTATGCAGTGCATTAAACTTCTATAAAATATATCTTACTCTCTTAGCTATACAATTTTTTTGGTGTCACATATCCTTAGAACTTTTAGATGGTGGTTTACTTATATCATTTTATCCGTTAGTTCTTATCAATGTCTGTGTTTCCTTATCTGAAGACAGAGAAGGAACATTGGTCTTACCTGATACATTCTTTCTGTTTTTGTGGTGAGAGAGTCCAGTCCAAGGTTAACTCCGTTTCCTCGCTGATTGGATTGAGTCTGTCAATGCTACTTTAGCTCCACCTCTGTTGCGGGCTTTCCCCAGCTTTCAGCAAAGACACATGACAGACCGGACGTGTCTATGTAGGTAAAAAGAAGAAAAACTCATTATCGCCCCCTCCCCTGCCCATGCCCCATATCAGACATACCTAGGGTGGGCCTGGACTCTCTTACCACAAAAAGAGAAAGAATGCATCAGGTAAGACCAACATTCCTTCTCATTTATGTGGTTACAAGAGTCCAATCCAAGGGACATACCAAAGCTGAAGTGTTCATGGGAGGGCTCAAATCTGGTCCTGATTACTCCTTTCCGCGTGCACTCTCTGCAGAATCCATCTGCCAAATGCTGCATCTGCCAATGCGAAGATGTTCAAGCAGTAGTTTCTTATGAACGGAGAGGGTAAAGACCATAGCTACCCGGCAGTTCTCCACCACACTGTTTCGAGAGTCCAGTATTGGGATATGACTCGGCCCTCCGATGTCATAGAGCTGAGTCTGCCACTATAAAAAGCCAGCCTCTGCTGAGAGCCCCAGCTTTTTGACTCAGCTCTTGTGACATTAAGAGCTATTGTCTCTGGAGTCATAGTTAAATAGCAATCTCTTACAACAATATAAAAGCAAACAAGCAACTTGATACCATCAGTGCAGCTCCTGGAGCTCCGGTAGAGCTGCGTTCGAGAGGAGAGTGAGGACCTGCTCTCCTCCGCCAGTCAGCTGTCCCAGCAGGGTGCTGACAACCAGACAGTAAGTGTGCATAGGAGAGAGCTCTGGAGCCTCCCTTGCCATCTCCCATGCCATTTCATTGAGGCGCGAGTCTCCCGGAGTGCAAATTAGGCCTCAGAGCCAAATCATCAGCTAGCCTCCCACATGGTCCCCCAGCGACGTTAGGCCCAATTCCAGTTGTGACTTCGCTGGTGTTAGACACTAAAAGAGGACCATCTCTAGTGTGGAGGCAGAGTTTCAGCCAGACAGAATCTTCCCAGCACAAGGCCCCAAAGGATTCAGGACTACTAATGAAGCCCCACAGTAAAGCCTCTGGCCTCGTGGCTGGCAGCCATTTTAGGATCGAGTTCTTTTGGGCGCCATTTTGATTGGGCCTCACAGCAGTGATCCATTTCGTCTGGCCCTCATCTTGGAAAACACCCTGTGGAGGAGGTGACAGCACCTCCAGTGTTCTTTCTAGAGAAATGGAGAATGACTGAGCCCCGCCAGGACCATCCGGCATGCAGGCCATCCAGGGCCCTGAAGTGTCTAGAAGGCCTCTCAAGACAAGACGCCCAAGAGTCCTTTCAGCCAATAGGGAGGCAATCGCAAAGATCAGGGCCAAAGCCCTTGCCCCTAAGAAAGCTTCAAAATAAGAACTTAGGGTAGAAAGGTGGAGGCACACTGTCCTGGAAAAACAGTTTGCCAAAAAATTTCAACAATTACAAGAACAGGGCTTTTCCCAGTCAGGAGACTCTCACACCTATACTGATCAGGTCCTGGGGTCTGATGTGATCAGCTGTGGGGTCAGGTGGAAGTTTAGGAAGACTTCTTCAGGCTTGGTCCCTGGAGAGGCCTGATGAGGCCTCCCTTCCTCAAGACCTCAGCAGGTTTGGACCCTGTTTTAGGCCTGCTAATATGATACTAGCAGTCACAATCCTCAAGATTTCTTGCCCCAAGGGGGATATAGGCATAGGGCGGAGGCCTTCTTTACCCCAACAGCTACCAGGCTCTGCCCCATGGTCCCACCCCCAGGCAACAGACCCCAGGATATTCAATCTATGGTCTCTGTGGCAGTCAAACAGGGCATCGCTATGGGATTCCAGCAGCTCCTCCATCTGACGGGGGGGCTAGCATCCTCTCCACCTTATGTCAGGGAAACCCCCCTCCTCGGAGGGAGATCTCCAAGCCCATGGAGTTCATGTATTCATCCCATCCTCATACCTGGGGAGGACAGGAAGATAAGAGTATGTATATATATAGTATATTGTATGTATGTATGTATGTATGTATGTATGTATGTATGTATGTATGTATGTATGTATGGTATTCAGCTCTGTTCGGGTATTTTCCCACATCATTATAATTGTGTTTTTAAAGTTGTAGCGACGTTTTGGCAGAATCTCATCTGCCATTATCAGGCTTGTGTATTGTGTTCGTTTGTGAGTCGGCCTTTCACAGCCGTTTCTGTTTTAAATTTGGTGCTAGCCTACTGCTGTGTTAGAATGGTTTTTCTTCATCCTGATTGGTTGGGAGTCTTGGTCTGTGTTTATTGGTCTTCCACTTTGGCAGAAAAACAAATCTGGTCATGTTGCCAACTTCAAAAGGCGATACAAAAATTTATGCCACCAGATAAAAACTGAATGCACCAATTATCACATTAAACAAGAAGAAAACCTTCTACGCACCAATTCCACCTGCGCTTTCTACAATTTTGTAAACAACAAACTAAAAGATTCAAGGTCCATCCCACCCCTGAAAGGACCTAATGGTAAAGACTGCAACAACGACACTATTAAAGCCAACCTCTTTGACACATTCTTTGGCTCAGTATTTGTAAACAGCAGTGGATCATGCCCAGTATTTCCTAGTCGAACCACAGACAACTACAATGATCTAATACATATTGATTTTACAGAAGACAATGTTGAGAAAGCACTACACAATCTAAAACCATCTCTATCTATTGGACTGGACGGAATATGTGCCTACTTCTTAAAAATGCTATCCACTGCCATAGCAGAACCTCTAAGCATAATCTTTGAAAAATCTCTCAGGACCAGCTCCTTGCCAAAACTATGGTAACAAGCCATGGTCACTCCCATCTTCAAAAGGGGAGACCCCAGCCTAGTTGAAAATTACAGACCAATCTCTTTATGCTGCGTCACCTGTAAAGTCATGGAATCAATTCTTAACCAATCCATCCTCCTCCTCTTAGAAACAAACAACCTACTCTCTAATAAACAATTTGATTTCAGGAAAAAACTATCCTGTAATCTGCGACTCTTACACTGCAAAAACATATGGACTACACAACTCGATCAGGGCAAAGCAATAGACGCAATCTACGTAGACTTCTGTAAAGCTTTTGATTCATTGGTACATGGCAATCTACTCCTAAAACTAAAAACTTACTGTATCTCTGGACACCTGCATAACTGGATAGAAGCATTCCTGTCAAACAGACAACAAATGGTCAAAATTGGGAGTGTCCTATCAAATCCCCAAGGTAGTGTTCTAGGACCAACTCTTTTCATACGCTACATAAGTGACCTCTGTGATCATATCAAGAGCAACTGTGTTCTCTTCGCTGATGATGTAAAGCTATTCAACACCACATACAATATTGCTACCCTTCAAAAAGACCTTGACTATGCATCAGAATGGTCAAACAAATGGAAACTTCAAATCTCAACAAATAAATGCTCTGTCCTACATACTGGCAAAAAAAATCAGAAAATAAAATACAGGCTGAATAGTCAAGACCTTGTTGATGATCCAAACTCTGTCAAGGATCTTGGAGTACTCATCTCTAATGTTCTAAGTGCTAGAGCCCACTGTAACTACATAGTCAAAAAGGCGTTAAGAGTTGTTAACCTAATCTTACATAGCTTTTTCTCTGGTAATATTACACTACTAACTAGAGCATACAAAGCATTTGCTAGACCAATACTCGAATACAACTCATCCGTCTGCAACCCACATTACGTATCTGATATTTACACAGTTGAGAAAGTCCAGAAATATTTCACAAGAAGAGTTCTCCACTCCTCTACTTGTTGCAAAATACCTTATGCCACCAGATTCGAAATTCTAGACCTAAAAAACCTAGAACTACGCAGCCTTCGGTCCGATCTAAGTATAATATATAAAATCATACATTGCAATGTCCTGCCTATCAATAAATACTTCAGCTTCAACCATAACAACACAAGAGTAAACAATAGATACAAACTCAAGGTTAATCGCACCAAACTTAATTGCAGGAAATACGACTTCAGCAACAGATTGGTCAATGTCTGGAATACTCTATCTGACTATCGGGTTTCTTCCCCAAACCCCAAAAACTTTAACCTTAGACTGTCTACTATTGACCTCACCCCTTTCCTAAGAGGTCTGTAGGGGGCGTGCATAAGCGCACCAACGTGCCTACTGTCCCTATCCTATTGTTTCTTTTATTTTTTATTTTTCTTATATGTATGCATGTATTCATAACTATGTTTTTACTTATACCTATTACCTTGTAGCAATTGACAAATAAATAAATAGAGGCTCCTCATACCACTCAGAGCAGAGCAGATCCTCTATGTCAGAGGAGGAGGAAGGGGAAATCAGGGTCCCCTATTTCTCAGATGAAGAGGAGAGTTGGCTGGAGCAGCCCACAACAACGGCTGTCTTCAAACCTTCCTTATTTAGGCCACTACTCCACAAGGCCTTAATTACTGCACAACTAAGCCCAGAGGAAGTGGTGCCGGAACCACAGGTGGACCCCACGGTCCATGGGGACTCATTATTCTCCAAACCTGTGGTCCAAAATCAGGTCCTCCCCTCACCATTTTTATTCTTGGACTTAGTGAAGGCTACCCCCTTGTCAGGACCCTGTGCCTCATTCCAAGACAAGGGATTCTTTAATGTGGGACACTCCCTGGCCAATGCCTTAGCTCTGCCAGCTGTAGATCCCCTGGTGGTAGCCACCTCTGCTTCCTCTGGCACCCCCACAGAACCTGAAGATGTCTTGAAGCCTGAGGACAAAAATCAGAACAAACTCTGAAACACACGCACCAGGCCGCAGCCTGGGCAGTGAAGGCCTCCACCGTGGCCTCATTCTACACGATTTCGGCCATACGTTGGTTGCACAAACTTCAAGACAGGCTACCCAGCACTGATGCCAGGTCACACCAAGAGCTCAATAAAATAATTGCCGCAGCAGAATTTACGGACGACGCTACACTAAGCACTGCCAGATTCGCAACAAAGGCAATGGCCTCCTCCGTGTCTGCAAGACACCTTCTCTGGATGCGCAACTGGCAGACCGATTCTCAGCGCAAGTGGAAGTTCTCCTTACCAACTCCAGCGGCTGGTTTCAGGCCTTGCAAGGCCTTTAGCTAGAGCTGTGACCATGCCCTGCCAGATCCTGTTCTTCAGGCCTTGGGCGGGCTCGTGTCAAATACTTCATGCCCGAAGAGGCTCTTCAGGCCCTGATCAAGGAGGGCTGACTGAAGCCAAGCTGCTTGATCCCCTACCTCAGCACTGGGTAATTTCCCCCAGTGCTGGCACTAGCGGCAAGAGTGCAACTGATCAGCTGTTGTGCGGGCCGATTCCTCCCGGCGATGCGTGCTCGCCACTACCACACGGCCTGCGCACCTGGGGCCAAAGCCCCAGTGCTGTTCTGAGAACGGCTGGGGTGTCTATAGCTCTGCACGCCACTTCTCCTGAGTTAGTTCCAGTCCTGGAACAACAAGCCTGCAGCACTGACCTCCTTAGATCCCAATGTTCAAAAACCTCACTCAGCGTGAAATCAAAAGTAGGAGAAGCAAAACAACATGTCTGTCCTAGCTGAGGGACTGAGTCAAAAGCTGGGGAAAGCTGGAAACAGGCGGAGCTAAAGCAACTTTGACAGACTCAATTCAATCAGTGAGGAGATGGAGTTAACCCTTGGACTGGACTCTCCTAACCACATAAATGAGAATGACCAAGATTTGGGCTTTTGAGTGATGTTAGATGACTGCCTTCAACCTTATTGGGTGGCAAATACTTCTTGGCTACTGTATTGGAAACTCTTGGCTTAATCTCATGTAAACATATACGTTGTGTCATATATGTTTATTATTTGGGTGAAAGTAGTAACTGTATTAAATATAAATCCCCAGATTTGTTTTCATTCCGTGCCAACACATAAGTACCCTTTTATTCCACCCAGTTCAGTTTTTGTGCCTTCCCTCTCCAATAGGTAATTGAGAGGTTAGTTGTCCGTATTCATTATGAATCTACATTTTTGGACAATAGCTTAATGAATCCTACCTTCCTATCTTTTCCAATTGAATATATTTATAAAGATCGAAACACCACATTGTACGATGTGGGAGTTCTCCAAATGTTCTTGGGAAAAAATGGAAGTGGACAATAGCAGTGATTGTTCTCATTTTGTTCCTGTGGCTGAAGACTCTTGATAATTGTTCGCACTCTTTGTTCGCTACATAAGGTTTTCACTTTTTTTTCACCAAGATTAAAAGAAACCCTAAAAAAAAAAGCCCAACCGAGATAAGCTTGTCATATTAACATAGCCTACTATTACTTTTATATTTTTCTATTTGTTTTTTTAAGAAACCCTTCTATTTTCATTCAGGTTTGAATTTTTTACTCAATTGGTTGATGTGAAATTAGTTTTCAGTTTGTGTCATTATCTTTAAAAACTGGTAATTGAGCAGAAGGAAATTTGGACAGTTATGTTTCTTACATCTTTCGACTAGGTTCATATTGGATTGATCTAATTCTTACCTTTGCAAGTAGGATCACTACAGATTTAAAATAACATTTCAGTTTGTTAAGCAACTAAATTATTATTTCAAATAAGAATGTATTATTCCGTAAATTTTTGAAATGTTGCATTAAACCTGGAGAGTTTTCTGGAAGAATCAGCAATACCTTCTTAGGCATTTCCTTGTATGCATTTTTAATTCCATAGCAGTAGTTTTTAAGATAAAAAGGCATGTCAGATTTCAGAATCATTTCATTAACTTCACCCCCTAGCTATTTCAAAACTCAGAATAAACCATTTTTAAAAGTTTAGGAATTTTCAGAACTTGGCTATAAATCTGAGACCACAGGAAGTTTTTTTAAAAAAACCAAACAAACATATGTGTGCATTTATACCAAATGTGAGTTATTGTGCACATAATTTTCTCTTGTTCTTTATCTCAAAATTTCTTAATGTGACTTTTGTTTTCATGGAACTATTAGTGAATCAGATGCAGGATATATTTTAATATTTAAACTACAGTGTCAATCAGCCCTGGGTCCTTGGCACAAAACAATGTATAGATCAGAAATAATGCATGTCATCTTTTAACACAATTATACCACAAATTCAAGTGTATAATATAGGAACAAATAGCATTAGAGTTATGAAATAGATGTATCAATAAAATGATTTGCTTCAGGTAAGAAATAAATAACATACTCTGTTGGCTGTTTGTTCACTGATATTCAAGTATTCCAATACTTTATGGCAATTTAGTTTCTTACCAAGTAGAAGATGAGTGAAAGAAAATTGGAGAGAAAATTGATCCTTTGAACTGGTTACTTATTCTCTTCCTAATTAGCTATTAGTCTAATCATTCATGTGTTAGCCTCACATCATAAAATATTTATCTTTCTAACATTTCTTTCTGATGTATGTATTTGTAAAGTATTACTGGGACTATTGTTGGCCTTCCAAAGTTGCTGTCCTCTGTCAATCTTATATCACTTTATTTCTTTACCACTCCTATTAAACTTACTACTTTCTTAATCACTCTTGTTAACCTTCTGGGACTCCTTCAACCAAGAAATTCATCCTGTACTGAAATAGAACATGCAATTCACTGCCTAATCAGTCCTATTACATGCATGTACTGTATTTCAAAACTGATGTACAAAGTTATTAAGGTGGAGTGAGAGGCAATAAGGTTGTTTCATCTAACAAAGTACAACAATATTTGATAGATCAGGGTAAAATTTTGTAAATATGTACAAAAAGCTTGATTAAGGGAAACTCAACAGAAGGACAAATTGTAATGCCATATAGTAACCAAGGCTGTTTCAATAAGGGGAATACTCTAAACTTAGGAAAAAACCCTCTGGGTCTTCAAGAGAACAAACAATCTAAAAATAAGAGCAAAATTAATCAGTAAATGTTGATCAAGTCCATCAAGCAGATTCTGTAACATCCTATAAGTGCAATAATTTCTATTGAATTTCTATTTTTGAAGATAGTTTAAGTAACTATAACCCCTGACAGAGGATTTGTTAATTGCCCATATTATATTGGGGATGGTTTAACATTGTATGCTTTTGAACGAAAACAGTGTCTCAGCTGTTTCGCCGAATTCCAGGCAGGAAGAGAAACAAAGATCTCAAGGTAATGATCAAATGAGTCTTTATTCATCCATACAATGTTCCGGATTCAGGTAACAATGAGTAACCAAAAGGAATTAACTTCTTTGGTGCCCTCTAATAAATGTCTCCATGTATTTAACGCCCATTTCACCGCAAATGCGTCCTTTTCCCAAATCGCCCATCCTCTCTCTGTTGGGGTAAATTTCCGGGATGCATAAGCACAAGGTTGTAACAGTCCTTGTTCATTTATTTGCAAAAGGACAGCGCCAACAGCCACATTGCTGGCATCAACTTGAACCACATATTTTTTCATGGGGTCAGGATGTTTTAGAATCGGTTCCTGGGAAAACAACGTCTTCAAATTGTCAAACGCCTGTTGACATACAGTGGACCACTCCAGTTTTTGACCAGGCATTGGCTTTGTTTTCTGATTCTTTGTTTTTAGTAGTTCGGTTAATGGTAACGCAATACTAGCAAACTGTGGTACAAATTGCCTATAAAAGTTTGCGAAATCAAGGAAACTCTGCAATTGTTTACAGGTTTGTGGGGTTTCCCATTCCAAAACAACGGTGACTTTATTGGGATCCATTTTCAAACCATCATGGGAAATTCTATATCCTAGACAGTCCAATTTACTGCAGTGAAATTCACATTTTGACAATTTCACGTACAATTTAGCGTCTAACAATTTTCTCAATACACTTTGTACTAATTTTACATGTTCATCCAAGGTCTGTGTGTAAACTAGCATGACATCTAAATACACTAGTACTCCACGATATAAATGTTCATGCAGCACCTCATTAATCAACTGCATGAATACTGCGGGGGCACCTTGCAACCCAAAAGGCATCACCTTAAATTGAAAACTACCAAGGGGACAACTGAAGGTAGTTTTACACTCGTCTCCTTGTTTAATATGTATCCTATAATATGCTTCACGCAAATCCAACTTCATGAAGATTTTTCATGTGGCCAATAAGTCACTGATCAAAGGCGGAGGATATATATTATCTACGCATACAGCGTTCAGCCCTCTAAAATCCATACACAAACACAAGGCTCCATCCTTCTTCTCCCTAAAGAATACTGGGGCAGCTATTTGCGATCGTCCAGGCTGTATGAAGCCACGGGCCAAGTTTTTATCTAAATAATTCCTTATCTCTTCCATCTCCAAGGGAGTCATTGCGTACATACAAGGTTTAGATAACTGCACCCCTGGGATCAGTTCTATTGCACAGTCGGTTTTATGGTGGGGGGTAGGTGTTCACATTCCTCCTCACTGAACACTTTTGCGAGATCCAAATACTCAACCAGGTAGGGGAGTTTTTTATGTTCACCTATGGTGGTTGCTAATTCTTTTCATGAATTCTGCGCAAACTCACCTGGATTTGCCTGAGGGGGATCCGGTCCTTCCACCAGTCATAAATGACAACAACCACCCTCCCACATATAATGGGCTCCCACCTATTCAACCACACAAGGCCTAGTATTAGTGCCTTGCACATATGCGGGACAACAATAAATTGTAGCTGTTCCCAATGAGCTCCAATTTCAAGTTTAATAGGAGTAGTCATCGTCATAGCTGGGGACCCCCCCCCCAAGCAGGGACCCATCTACCTGTTCGAAACTCATTGGTGTGGGCAATTGTTCCACCTGTAACTTCAGTTCATCCACTACTCGTTGTCTAATAAGACACCTGGTACATCCCGTGTCTATCAGGGCCCCATATCCACTCCTTAGTCCCGTATTCCCGCCGTCCAATATCACTAGTGTCACGAAAGAGCGAACTGCGGCACTCACCATCGTATCATTGTGGCTTTCCTCACCACTATCATCCAACCCCGACACTATTCTGGGTTGACTACGTTCATCCGATTGACGGTGTCTTGATGGTGACACTTCCCCCTTCGTTTTCTGAACCAGTCCTTGTGATCTTTCGGTACTACTTCCTTGTTTCCTAAAACCAAATTTTGTCACTGCTCCCAGAGGTGACTTTGCTGTTTGTTTTATACCTTTGTTGGCAAGTTCGGGGCATCCCAATGCCCTATGCCCTACTAGATTACATCTGAAACACCGCATAACTGGACGACCCCTGCCACTCGGTGGACTGTCTCCTGGTCTGCTCTGACCTCCCATGACATTGAGATCCGCTTTAGGTACCTTTTGGAAGGAATCAGGCTTGGTTCTGAACTCCCTTAGCCCGACATCTAGTCAACCACCGTTCTGTACCATTCTGTCAAACATTGAGGGACTCCTCTATATAGACAAGCCTGTCTTAAACCACGATCTAAGCCGGCATGGAATTCTCGGACCAACAGACGCTCAGCCCAAGACCTTAACTTCCCAGCCAAACGTTGGAAATTCCGTACATATTCAGTTGCTGGTCTTCCATCTTGCCTCAACGCCATTATAGCTTCCTCAGTTTGGTGGATGCAGGATCTATCTTCAAAATGATTACAGAGTGAATCCAGAAACAGACTGACATCTACCAACTCTGGTGCCCGTTCGCTATGTAACTCCGCAACCCAGTCCGCTGCATCCCCTGTTGAAACTCCCGTAATAGCCACCACTATGGACCACTGGGACAGATAGCAAGATGCATATAATTCCAGGTGATTAACTACTTGGCTTAGGAACAGTGCGATACGGTCTGGGTTACCATCAAATGTAGTTTGCAGGGGTGGTGGTCCCCACACCATATGTTGTGGCCACTGTCCAGACAATCCCTGATGACCCCAAGAACCCTCCTGTTGCCTACGTCGAGGTGGTGACTTCCTTCAAGCAAAACTAGAGGACATCAGCCTTGTCCCCCCTGTCCTGGGTTTGATGGCCCAGCAACATCAGCCAATGATGCATCGAATCCAGTTGTCAAGTCACTTCCAGTCCTCTTACTATTACGTTCTCTCCCCTCCCTAGGGATAGAACTGAAATATGAAGTATCATCAGTACAAGCTCCTGATCCCTCCCATCTTCCTTTTGGGCTGGAATCCTGTATACTCAGATCTCCATATTTTATTCTTAATAGTTCTATAGTACTGGCTCCCAAACTGGAGGTGGAGGTACTCCAGGCATCCTCCTCAACGATTTTCCTTTCTCTCCACTTCTCAAACACTCCTGTACTGAGAGGTGCAAAAGCAGGGGGTTTTCCAGGAACGCCTCGTCCCCCACACTCCTCCTGGAACTCCAAATCACTCCTACGATCTTCCCTCGTCTTATGTAGTTTAGGTCTAGTAACTCTTTGGGAATATCCCCAGTATCACCAGGATATGCCGTGTCTCCACTTATAAACCCCTCTGTAAACTCATGCACTCCGTCATCCCGCAGAGAAATCTCTTCCTCATCCACCTCCGATGCAAGCGGCAAAACCGAATCCACGTTTATGTCTTCCGCCATCGTTCCCCAACGCAGCACACCAAACAGTTCACGGGGATTGGGGGGGATGACAGGTGCACAAGAGGATTTGAAGAGAGCTTACTTTTTTCTCAGCTATTTCGCCGAATTCCAGGCAGGAAGGAAAACAAACTTCTCAAGGTAATGATCAAATGAGTCTTTATTCGTCCATATAATGTTCTGAATTCAGGTAACAACGAGTAACCAAAAGGAATTAAAGTCAGTTGTAGTGCACCTCGCAGCCAGAGCTGTATTTATACACCAGTTAACAACTTAATGAATTTATCCACCATCCGGTGAGTGCTACTGGATCACATCCGGTCACCATATAACACCCTAAACACCGTGCTTTTTATCCATTAATTATTTACCCCTATTTACTATACTTGTATAAATATCATATTCCAACATTGTATTTACGCCTATGAAGTGACCCTCCACCACTCCCAAGATCATTAGTTCAACAGGCAGCAACCAAATCATTTTGTCTACAACCGCCCCCAGGCTGTAACAGCTCAGCATGTGACGTCAGCAAGGCTCGTTATCTCCGTGGAACAGTCGAAGCCCCAGGTTGGGTGGTTAACAGCACTTCCCCCCTCGATAGCATAGTCTGACATGGCACAATGCATGGTGTCACGGCTCCAGTATGCCCTTGAGACATGACACAGTCCCCTACCTGGACAAAAATTTGATGAATGTTTTGGGTACATACAATAATGCGGGAATTGTTTTAGTACTTCTTCTGAACCTCAGTTTAAAATATCTTTAATCTTTCAGCCATGGTAGACACAAAGTCTGGAGTTGTTGAAATTAATGGGCAAAAGTAATTTAAAGCACTGGTGTTTTATTTATTTATCGTCTTACTTATTCAGATACTTTGGTTTATATGCTGCTTCAATCATAAAGACTAAGCAACTAACAAAAGACCCATAAGAAAGACACAAACTGTTAAAACACTGATAATGATTTTGGGGGGGGGGGGGCTGTTTTGCCACAAATTGGAAGAGTTTATAGTTTGAACAACATATGGGCCCCTCTTCTTTAGAATTACAAGTGCATTTAAAAAGAACAGATGTTACTGAGCAATATATTGGTTGTTTTGGTAGAATGACTTTTTTGCTCTTCAATCTATTATCCTTTTTCTTGTTCTTTGTTTTCTGTAATGGCCAATAGATGGTTAACATACATTTCTAAGAAGGCGTTGAAATACATTTTAGCAATGAGTTTTTTTAAACTTCTTTTTATATTGTCATGATTAAGTAATTTTTCTGTCAAATAAATAAATAACTACTTGTCTAGGGTAATGTCCGAGCACTTTCAGGAAATTTACATTTTGAAAGACACTGCTGGAGACTAGCAAGGATATGCAATTACTATATGTAAATCACTTCATTTGTTTCTTAATCTTGCTGAAGACAGAAGAATTACAGTTTTTCCTCCCATGTGTATCCTTCTTCACACTCAAATACTTGTACTGAAACTGCATGTCCATTCTAATTTCTCTCTATGCTTTTAACTGTATTTAGTACATTTACTAGTATTATTTTTGAGTTATTTTCAAATTGGTATTTAATGTAGAAATCTCTTGGATGAAGTGTTATCTGTATCTGTTTATGCTGCTTACTTGATGACTATTTTTTTAATTACATAGTGTACTTTTATGAGCATGTTCCATTATTAGCAGGCTTTAAATCACATATTCATTATTGCATGGTCTAATCATGGACCTGTCAAACTGATGTAGTTCTACGTTTGAAGATGGTCCATAAACTACAGTTGCTGCAGGATGCAGATGCCATGAGTTAAGTGGAATAGCTGATGGTTAAGTTTCTTAAAACATTGTACTGGATACCTGCAACCCATCCAGGTCCAATTCATCATAATCATCCATCATCCTTGACATTAGCTTATAAAATTCAAGATAATTCATAGCCAATGAAAATTGCGATTGTTCAAGTGTCTTTTTAAAAAAAATAGGTATATATTACTGATGTCTACTTTTTATTAAACTGTTCTGAAAGTTCATGGTTTTTGTAATATGCTGCTTTATGTTTGTTTTGAGACAAAAAGTGTCCCCCTCCGACCAAAAGGATTAGTCCAGCATTGGAATTGTTATTAAATTGTAAATTATATTTTTATGTAAATATCAGGTATGTTTTTATTGAATTTTAAATGTTCAGTGATGTAATGAATATTTTATATCTCCTTGAAATCTTTTGATTTCCTTCAGCACATAACTGGTCTCACTAAGAATGATGACAGACTACATTAATTTGAGTTGTAGTACCAGTTGTTGTAAGCCAAAGAATGAATGTTTTTATTTTTATTGTTACCCAGGAAAATACGTGTATTTTCATGTGTCATGAAAATAGCATGTCATATAGCATGCTGTATAATTGAGCATGCTATATCAAAAGAAAAGTACAAACTCAAAAGACTAAATGTCTTATATGATATAAATTTTAATTTTGAAATTTTATTTCATTATACTGTCAAAACAGTAAATACTGAAGATTTACAAGGATTAAAGCTAAGTGATAAATTGTGCCAAATCTCTGGAGAAATTGCAACCCAGAGTACTGAAATAAACTAAATTGTTGCTGACTAAAGCTTTATATTATATATACTGTGATATCTTTGAGAATTCCTTGAGAATCAGTGATTTGCTAGATTATTGGAGGAGAGATTACAGGACATAAAATCTACTGATTTTAGCAAAGCATTTGATGATCCTCTGATTTTCAAGTTAGTTAAGGATGGGGTGGATGATATAAGAATTAGGTGGTCCCAGTTTGAGTATCTATATCCAATTCTGGATATAGATTGTTTGATTAGCAGATTCTGACAGACTAACGATTGAGAGAATTCTGAAAATACAGGATGTTAGAGAAGATTGAAACTTGTTTGTTTTTCAGAATAGAAAAAAGGTTGTTTTAAATCATGTTTAATATTCTGGTCTTAAACTTTAAAAATTTTGCTTTAAATCTGTAAATCTGTAGCCCAGCAGCCCAGCAGCCCCTGACCTTTTGGGTGCCAGGGCCTGGTTCCATGGAGAGCGTTTTCCCCACAGATTAGGGAGGATGTGGTTTCGCGCACTTCTTGGATCCCATGGACTGATGGGGCTTCACTCAGTTACATGGCCCAGTTCTTAGCAGGCCACAGAGCAGTGCCAGTCCACAGACCGGGGGTTAGGAATCCCTGATGTAGACCATGTCCACATATTGGGTAGATGAATAGATGGATCAGTTAGACTGGACTGGAAGTAATTCACAGAAATTACTCCAGCTGCTATTCTGCTTAAAGTTCTTGTAATTCTTATCTAATGTATTTGGAGTTTCTTACCAAGTTAATCAAGTCTGATTTAAATAAAGAAAATAAAATATGTATTTAAAGATACATGATTAGCATCAAAGCTAAGATTGCAGTTCTGCTTCAACTGTATATATTTTAATGATAGTGGCATAATCAACTGTCACATTAAAAATAACAAATCATGTTTGTCATGCAGTTTTTTGCTTTGCAGTTGGCATTTGATGAGCACAGTAGAAATGGCCAGTCTGCCCTTAATATATAGAAGAAGCAAAGTAATGATGTACCTGGACTGGAGCATATGATGCACACAAATAAGACCGGATGTTTTTTTGTGTGGTGTTGTCTTTGTCGAAACTCTGTTAGACTTTAATGTGTGAATTTTACCTGTTTCCTATCCTGCATTTTACCTGTTTCCTATCCTAAAATGTTAAGTTCTTGCTGATTTTTTTTAAATGTATGATTTTTAAAAAGTCACTAGAGGATATAGACAGAGTTTGGAGCCACCTATGTGACCCTGCCCCTCAGATTACTACCCGCTTGAGAGCTAGATATAATGTGTAACGTACCAAAGTTTCTGGTGACTGAAAGTAGTCTTATAATAAGAATAATAAGATAACTGTTATTGTCACTTTTCTGTGTGCACAATGGTGCACATTAAAAGGAAATTCTGACACATATGTGTGTGTGTGTATGTATGTATGTATATGTATGGCATTCAGCTTTGTTCGGGTATTTTCCCACGTCATTGCAGTTGTGCTTTTAAAGTTGTAGCAACGTTTCGGCAGAATCTCATTTGCCATCATCAGGCTTCTGTATAGTGTTCATCTGGTTCATATTTATTCATAGTGTTCATATTTATTATATATGCACACACACACACATACATACTCACACAAATACGTATACACATACATTATACAGACAAGATACATACATAGTAATCATGGTCCATTTTGAATACATAGCAGAAAAAAAGAGTCTTGAGAGTTAACAAGATAATATTATACGGTACAAAGCTATTACAGTTTACTATTAAACCATACTGGGCTTTGTGCTTTAAAGGGAAAAATACATTGTACCATGTGAAATAGTTGGTTCTTCCATAGTTCTTCAAAGTACAGGCGGTCCTCGACTGATGACCACAATTGAGCCCAACATTTGTTGTTAAATGAGACATTTGTTTACTGAGTTTTGCTCCATTTTACAACTTTTCTTGTTGTTAAGTAAATCACCACAGTTGATAAGTTAGTCACCCGGTTGTTAAACGAATCTGGCTTCCCCATTGACTTTGCTTGTCAGAAGGTCGCAAAAGAGGATCACATGACCTTGGGACACAGCAGCAGTCATAAGTATGAACCAGTTGCCAAGGATCTGAATTTTGATCATATGATCATGGGAATGCTACAAAGGTTGTAAATGTGAAAAATAGTCCTAAGTCCCTTTTTTTAAGTGCTGTTATAACTTTTAAAAGTCACTAAATCAGGGGTGTCAAACTGGCAGCCTGCAGGTTGGATACGTCATGTGCAGGCCACTCCCATTCCAGCTCCACAAAGGAAGAAACATCACAAAATGTCACTAAATAAACTTGTTAAGTCAAGGACTACTTGTATTTGTGTCTTTTCCTATGATCGGAGGACTGTCTTCTACAAG
Source organism: Pseudonaja textilis (assembly GCF_049901715.1). Classification (NCBI taxonomy): domain Eukaryota; kingdom Metazoa; phylum Chordata; class Lepidosauria; order Squamata; family Elapidae; genus Pseudonaja; species Pseudonaja textilis. The sequence continues at coordinate 34,731,917 of NC_141993.1, forward strand.
TACTGGAAGCCTTTGGAGTAAGCATCTGCAGATGTGCCCCATGCACAGCAAAACACTTCCTTTGTTTTCAAATCAAAAACTCTACTTGCCCTGCAGTAACATATTTATACTTTGGGATTTAATAATTTAAAAAGCACTGATGGACCATGTAGTAGTTTGCTTGATTAGACAGTAGAGAAACAAAAGTGGATCCTGTGCAAAACAAAGGCAAAAACCCTCAAACATAGGTAGTGGTGATGCTAAAACCATGAATACATCCTTGTTACTCTAGTTCAAAGGTATGAAAAAAAGAATTAGAAGTATGCAGTCACACTATGGTTGCTAATTTTAGTCAATTACTGGAGGCCAGAAGCAATCTTTCTTCATGTAGTTGTTGATCTCCTTTTAATGAGCACTAAAGAGAAGTGAGTAGGAATGGTGACTCTTGTAATGACAGTGATAAGTATATAGCAGTGCTCCTGGCCATGATGTTTAGTACCAATAGTGATTTCTTTGGACTGAGACAAATGCATGTTTCATTGAATTATATTACTCCTATGTGGAGAGAAACTTCTTTTTCCTTTTCCTTGCCAAAGAAAAGCACTTCGTTGTAGTGCACTACATTACTCTGGTGTAAGGAGAAATTTGGTTTTCTTTTGGCTGAGGCTACATAGTCTCCGTTGGGGCTTGTGATTTAATTGTATTGTGTTACTTTAGTGTGAGGAGAAAGTTGACTTTTAATTATGATGACAGTTATCAAGATGCAGTTGCAGGTTTTTGCTAAAAAGTTTTATCAATTTTTTGCTCTTGATGAAATGGTTAATTAATGTTTTATTATGTCAAGAAAAATGATGGTTAGCAGAATCAATTGTAATTTTGTTACTAAAAAATTATAGTGGATAAATACAATATCATTCTGTCTTTTTTGGGGGGGGGGGAAAGTAGTTATTGTTTTTTCTTATTGGATCCCAGGTTATCTGATAATGTAAACTGTCAGAATTTAAGAAAAAGCTTTAAAATAACTACTTAAGTACTCCTAGTTTTCACAGTCAGCTTTTGAAGAACAAAATTAGTTTTTTGTACCTAGTCTAAGGTTGCTTCCAGGCAAAGTGTGTGTAGTCTTATCAGTCAAAAATATAGAAACTATTCTGTCTTTTGGAAAATTTTCTCTTGTGGGGGAGAAAGAGCAAAGAAATTAAGTGAAACGTGAGCATTACAAGTGGAAGAAGATATCAAAACTCCTGTAGTATTTAGGGAATAATACATGGGGATTAAATGATAAGAATCTTCTGCAGAAGCATAGCTCCAATCTGATCCAGAGGAATATTCACCTGTTCTTTTTCTATTGGCTTTTTTTGGGATAGAAAATTTTTAAATTAAACTCAGAAATCAGGAATACCATCAGGAGATGGTTGGTTGGTGGGATCAAAGAAGTTGAGATGGCATTTGCTCCATCGGTATGCATGTGGTAGATGCAATGCTTTATGCGCTAATGGCTGCTATTTTGATTTTTGGCCCCTCCCTGCAGCCCTTTCTGTGAGAAGAGTTGATAACAGAAGATTCTTTACATTTATTTATATACCATCTTCATTTGCTATAAATGCAAGAGGGTCCCTTCCCATTTTGTGACAAATAATATAATGAGCTCTCAATTTTTAAAAGCTTCATTGCTTAGAATACAGAGGGTTTTGTACTTTTAAAATGTGGGATTAATTATTAATGAGAATGGGATTCATGCTTTTAGAATATTCACATTTTGAGTGAAAAATCAATTAATTATTACTATAAATCTCTGTGATTAGGCTGTCGTCCTATTGCTGGGAAATTGGTCGTTTAGTACCAGGAAATTGTCCATCTCCTTTTAGTCAGAATTCAGCTCTTGTTCTTTTTATACTATCAATGTGATGCATAATTGATAACCATCTATAATAATAACAATATTCTCCATGAAATTGTAATCCTGAAAAGCAGTAAATTTGTAATAGTCGTATCCCTGCCTTCCCATAAATGGTATTATATTGCATTTGTTAACTATTAATAGTATGTTGTTTCTGGAAGACAGAAGTTGTTTTTTCTTCTGAAATGTGCTAAAGAAAACAATGAAGATTGTGGCTACCAGGGAGTGTGCTTTTCGACTTCTGAAAAACACAATGATTATATTGTGTCCTTTATAGCATTTTTAAGCCTTCTTGCTTGTGTTGTAAAAAAAAGCAAACAATTCTATTCTGAAAAAGCCAATACATAATACCAGTTACAAAAAAATCATATCCCTGAAAATGAACACAGGTCCTGCTAACATCAAAATATACCAGTGAATCAGAAGCTATCAGATAGAAATATAGACTGGGTGAAGTGTTTTATTTTACACACACGGAGCGCCTTTATTATTTTTACAAATAACAAAAGGCAGCGAACATGTCCAACACACCTTACTCCTATTTTTCCCACAACAACAACCCTGTAAGGTGGGTTGGGCTGAGAGAAAATGACTGGCCCAGCTGGCTTTCATTACTAAGGCTGAATTAGAACTCACAGTCACCTGTTTTCTAGCCTAGTGCCTTAATCACCATCAGTATCAGTATCTAAATTGGTTGTGGTGCGTTGAGGCTTAACAAATGTAGATGGATTTCTTCAATATGATTGGTAGGAAGATACATGAAATGTCATCCTCATTGCAGTCATTTGGAGCCTATCCATCAAAATTCCAACTGAATTGTTTATTTAATGATCTGATTTGATTTAGTTACACTGTAAAACACAAAAGACACCATACCTCATCTAGCTTACTTTTTAAATCAGGAAAGGAGATCATGTTTTGTTTTTTTCTTTAACGTCTAATAGATATAAGCCAATCCTATAGTGCAATTGCATCTTATTTTTTAAGAGGTATGTAGAACAGTTCTAGTGAGCCATGGTATCCATCAGAAATATTGTACTAGTGTTTCTTCTGTAACAATATTTAGTTCTCTTTAATTCACAAACAATATTTGATTCCTGTTAACCATGCTTAGTTTACATTGGATTATGGAACACTCTTAAAATACACATAATATTTTGTAAGGATGTATCTTTTTTTTCACTGTTACTTTTTAGTACTTTGTGGTTACCTCTAATACTAATGGGTCTTTGCTAAGAAATTAAGTTTGCTATCCATTGATTTGTGAATTACAAATGTTTTTGATATTCAAATAAGGGAAGTTTGCCAAGCATATAGGATGTGTTATGTATGTGGGAATGATCTTGGAAGAGTTGCTACCGAGAGAATGATCAGAAGAAAGACAGCTTAGCCCACAGCTGCACAGAAGGCAGAGATCTCGGGAGAGATCTTCCCTAGGTTCTTGGGCTTTGACAGCAGGAGAATTATATTTTCAGACTTGCAAGATGAATGTCAGCCTTACCAGGTAGACTAGATAAGAAACACAGCCAGATAAATTAATTCTACTTTATTGTAAAGCTACATGTCTGAAGGTGCAGTTCTCCCACCATCCATTTTATAGCCTGAGAATTAGGAAGACTCCCTCCCCTAAACCACCCTATGCAGCTGTGAGGTATGCTGTCTCTTATCTGACCGCTGGCTTAGTAGCATTTTTTCCTCTCATTTCCCAAGGTCATTCTTTACATACCATTACAGAAGGCAATGAAGAACAAGATGCAAGTAATGCACCTAAGGAATGCTCAGTAAATTGCTCTTCAGCCTTATTAACTAGAATCAGGCATTAATTTTCTAAAAAACCTTTTCAGTTCTGAGCTCAAAATTTTTTTGGTTTTGGTGATAACACCTGTTATTTTTCTGGAGTTGAAATTAGAGAGGAGACTTATTTCAGCAAAATGACTGCTTGCCAATCTTTTTGCAAATATTAATTATAAAATGCTAAATACTTTTTTAATATAAATATCTAATTCAGTGATCAGGTACTGTATCAAATATGCAGGTATACACAACATTTAGATCACATTTCTCTTGCTACTACTTTCTTGTCTTGGAAGCTATGTGTTTCACCGAATCACAGGTAAGATAGTTTTACCTAGTGAAATGTTAATGTGTTTGATATAGGATTGCTTGAAATCTGACAAGACCTTTTTTTCTTTGTTGTTTTAACTTTTCCAACTTGTCTGGTATAACACTTTAGATTTCCATTATCATCCCTGCCAAAAAACGCAGACAAGTACATGGAAGTTAGCTAAGATTGCCCATGGTATATAATAAAGTATGATGTTAATTTAGAATATCCTATGAATATTGTTAGCCCCAAGGTGAAGTGAGCAGCAAACAATGAAATACATAAATATTATTTTTTAGTTCATGATATTTAAGTGTATTGTAGCTGCCTAACTCCAATGGCCTTTAAATCCCTCTATATGGTTGAAATAATTTTCAGAAACTGCATTCAAAAATCTTAAGAAATTTGTGTTGTGCATTTGAGTTTCTTGAAGAATATATCAAAAAAATACTTAACAAGTATAAAATGATATGAACTGGAAGCTACAAGAAAGACAAACTGAACAAAAGATAGTCCACTCCCAGGCTACCTGGGAATTATTTTTATTTTTTATTTTTAAAAGATCCAAAATATCTACTAATGAATTATTAAGTGGGAAAACACATTCAGTGTTCTAATACTTCATCAAAGCTATAAAAATTATTAGTTTCACATCCATTAGTATAGGCTGTAATTTTAACTGTAAGATGAAATGTAATTAAGAATTTTCAAACCTGATCTCAGCTGGTGATGATGATGATGATGATGATGGTATATTCATTGTCAAGTCCAACTCTTGGCAATTCTATGGGCCAAGTCTCTCCGCATCTTCCAATCTTGCACTATTTCTTTGAATTTTTCTCTGCTGTGGCTGGTGTCAGCTTTCACAGTGTCCAGCCACCAACTTCTTTGATGGCCTGGTTTCCTTTTTTGTCTGTTATAGGGTTTCTGGTTTGAGCAGGGGGTTGGACTAGAAGACCTCCAAGGTCTCTTCCAATTATGTTGTTCTGTTTTACTGCTAGCTCTTCCAAGTATAATTGCTTTCTGCAGTGAATTCCCCTGCATGACATGGTCAAAGTAAGTGAGATGCAGTTTCGTGATTTTTGCCTTCTAGCGACATGTCTGGTGTTATGCACTCCAGTACTTGCTTGTTAGTCACCTTTGCTGTCCAAGGAGGTGACATGATTGCTATGTTTATTGCTTTCTTGTCACCAGTAGAGAAGTGTTCTATCATTACTTAAGCTTTTTTTTTTTAAAAAAAAATACTGCTCTGTCTAGCCAGCATGCCTAGTGTCTGCAGTTTCTCATCCATGCTTTAACCAGGTCCAACAGTATACACCTTCAAATCCTAGAAAAGATCTACATGCTGCCATCTGCAGTTACAGCCAATTATAGGTTAACTGAGTAAATCACAGCCACAAGTTTCAGTAGATGCAAATAAGACTTCAATATAAAAATGATCTTACAAAGAAGTATGTATTTTGGTAGCAAAAGTGCTTATATTCAATAGATTATCCAGATACTATGAATATAATGAAGAAGAAAAGAGGCCTTCTTTCATCTGTTCTGTCTCTTTAATATTCAGGAGTTCAGGACATGTGTTCAGTTGTATGTTTTTTTCCAACTGAAATCTTTCATAAGAGAAATAAAATCTTTATATGTATAGGAAGATGTAACTCTTACAGTAATTCTCCTTCTTTCAAAAAATAAATTTCTGTACCTGTTTGCACTTTGTTGGTTTCAACACTGATGGCTCATGGATTATGTGTGTGCATATGTGGGTTTCTTGTTCCTGATTCATTTCTCTCTATCCATGTGGCAATGTATTTTGTAAAACTATTTGCTAGCATTAGACCTTCATTTGGTGATCAGCAATGTAGGACACTAGCCAAGTATTAATGAGGTGCTTCCAGATTCCATTTTTTAGATACATAAAATCCCAAACCAGAGTGTCGCAGGTCATATTTTGAGATTATATGGGTATGTATGGGTATTAAGATTGCAAAATCCCATGAAGGCATCAAAAGTCCCAAACAATTCAATTTCTAGTTACGTAGCTCCAGGGCTAAAAGCACTGAAGATACATCACATAAACAGAAGTAGCACCTGGAGACGTTTTCAGTGTAGATTTATTGTTTTACCAAGGGCCAACAATCTACAACTCTGTTCTTGTTTCAGGATTCAAAGTGACGTTATGCACTTGGACTACTGTGAATTTCCATAAATTCTCGTGGGATTGCTTTATCCTTTGATTCAGAAAGTAGTGCAAAACTAAAACACAGTAGCGCAATGGCACTTGTGGACAAACATAAAGTCAAGAGACAGCGATTGGACAGAATTTGTGAAGGTAAGCCTTGATGTAACTTTTGTTTCTAATGAAATATTCCTAACATCTACAGAATATTTTCCATTCATTAAGTTATGTTGAACTGGATAGAAAGTAAGTGCAGCAAGCATGGTTTTATTAAACAACAACAGATGAACAGAGTGCTTCATCCCAGTTACATCTTTGCATTTAATAGTTGCATTAGTTAGTGTAATTAATGTATGCTCTCTTATTCTCTCCCATGCATGCACATTTTTTTTATCTGAAAGGAAAAAAGTCTTGAATTTAAGAGGACAAATCTCAAAAAGGAAGAGTAGACAGAGACATATTTTAATAATGGACAAATATTCTGGACTTCCTCACTTTGTCATTGTACTGTTGCCAGCTCAAACTCTACCAGATCCCCTTCAATAGATCTATCTGTGATAAACTTATATAGCCAAATATAAATATCTTTTAGAATCCACTTTCTAAAAAAGGGCAGGACGAGGACAAAATAATAAATTCATATTAATTAAATTAATGTGCTGATTAAACTTAATTGTCTGTAAAATAAGGTACTTCATTTATAAAATTTATTGACACTTGAGTTGCATGTACCAGCCATTTCTTCTTATAAACAGAATACTCCTCTGCACAGGAGTATGCGGTACACACGCTCCCTTTTCTTTTCTTTTTCAAGTAGAAATAACAATGACAAAAAAAAGAACAATAAAGATGGATTTGAACTAACAGGAGGTTGGCATGACTGCCAAGGAAGGGATAGAAAGAGAAAGTAAAGGGATATGCTATATAGAGATGAGCAATAGAAGGCTCTACTTGAAGAGAGAAAGAAGAAGTCCTATTTAGGAATCACAGTCTGCAGAAATATATGTAGGGATTTTAGGGGGCATGGAATAATGAAATGAGCATTTTGCCATTAAGAGGCAAGCTCCACCTTCATTGTACATGTGTTGCAATGCTGCATGGATGTACAAAAAGGATGGACCTTGCATTGTCACAATGCAATGTACATTCAGATATCTTGACCAAAGCATTAGATTCTGTGGATATCTCTGCACAAGGGTTACATTCACAGGATAAGCAGCCTCTCACAATTAGTGACTGAATTTCAGGATAATCTTCAAAAGTATTCATGATTTTTAACAGCAGTGTCTTTGGCCATGTGTCAATATCTCTGTCAGTAGCTAATGTCTCTCAATATCCAATTTCTCTTCTTTTTCTTACATCTTCCTCTGTTCATTTCACAGATGGTTATTTGGGGACCAACCCCTCATTTGCTGTTGGGTAAACAGGCTATGTAATTTTTCACAAAGACTAGCAAGCAATACCTGGGAAAAACATTGTACTTGTTTTGAGCAGTGTTAATTTTAGCATTACTCCAGGGATAAGCTAATAACTGCATTTGGTTTAGCCTTCTGAAAATCTGAATCTCTTTACATAAATTGGTTTGAAAACACAGAGCATCAACTCTTAACTCCACAATTACAATAGTGACTCCATAGTCATGGCATTTGAGAGTCTCTGTCTGCCTTTAACTGCTCAAAATCTTACTATGTTATTAAAATTGCAATATATTGTCCTATATGCCCCAAATCTAAGAATCTTGTCAAGAAAGAACTAAATCTCACCACAAAGGGATCGTTTAAATATTGCATATATGTTTAAGTACCGTATAATTGTCTCATGAAGATAATTTGGGTGGGTTTTTTCCCCATTCACTGGAGCTGCTACAAATGGATATTATCCCCTCAGGATTCAGGACTATGAATATAAGTTTCAAATCCCAAAGAGTATAGTAGGACATGTGTTGTTGATTTTATACAAAAATGGATGCCATTGTGCATTCAGATGTTTATGCTGCTTTTCACTATAGCTGTTTTTCAATATATGCCGTAGTTGGTCTTAAAGGGATAGAGTTTCTTTCACCCATTCATTTAATTTAAAAGTTCCTCCCCGGTTTCAATTATGTGATACTGGGCACTCGCACAGTTAGGAACAGCAAGGAAGAAAATAAAAATAAAACAACAAAAATATATTGAATCAGATTAAAACTATAAAAATATTCAGCAGCAGAAGTGCAATTCATGTATCCCAAGTTATACAGGCTCCATACCACAGTCAGATACCCAAGCATAATATCAAACCCTGACCTCAGAAACTATTCAAAGGCCAGCAGAATCGGGGCCAATCTAATCCCTATGGTAAATGATGTTCCAAAGGAGAGGTACCATGGCAGAAAAGAATCTCTTCCTTTGCCCCATCAGGTGACATCTCTTAATATATGGAATCCATAACATGCCTCTTCTGCTGGACCTCATGGGATGGGCAGATGTAACCAGGGAGATGCAATCCCACAAATAACCCAGGCCATGTCTTGTATGACTTTATAGGTCATTACCAACATCTTGAATTGATCTCAGAAGCAGACTGGCAAGCAGTGCAGCTTGTAGAGTAAGAATATAACATGCACTGATCAAGACGTGCACATAACTACCCACACTGCTGCATTTTTCACTAGTTGCAGCTTCCAGATGTTCTTAAGGGACACCCCCCCTAGTATTGTGGGTTACAATAATCAATTTGTGAAGTGACCAAGGCATCATCTTAATTGGATAATATCTCAAGCTTCCAGTTGAAGTTTTTCTGGTATGTTTTTGCCAAAGGGAATTCTTCTTACCCTTCCTGTAGACTCTAAACAACCTCCCCCCATTGCTTTTAACAGTTATGAACTGTATAACCATCAGAATGTGGTGAAGTGAAGAATTGTTTGCCACATGTGGGCCACTTCATTGACACCAATATAACTTGTGAAGCAATAAAGGGAAATGCATCTCAAACTCATAGCAAGGGTGTGTGTGTGTTGGGTTCAGAAGCAGGGGGAGTGAGGTCTTTGTTTCATCGTGTAATACAGAAAAATGTAAAAGTCATTGCATCTGTCAGTTTAATTAACCCAGTCAAAAGTGGGTTAATCTTCTCCAGAGCAGAGTGAAAGTATGCATCCTTTGTAATCTCCAGAAGAAATGCTGACAACTGCCAGAACTATATGGCACAAGATAGAAAGAGCTGGGTTCTTCTCATCAAAATGCCATAAATATGCAGGTGTAGTGCTCTTTCTCATCTCTAAAGCAGACTTTGAACCTGACTTAAAAGGATTCTATCAGGCAGCTGTAGATTTTTCAAAAGCCATCCTTCCAGTTTGAAGTTTGCTATCAGATGTGGTTGCTAAGTATACAAGAAACTTACAAGGATCAGAGGACAACCCTACTAACAGAACATTAGCCACAATTGAAGTTTAGATTATTTTATTCTGAACAATGGATTTTCGAGTCTTTCTCTTTTGTGTTTTTTTTTCAACTACAAAAAATACTTTTTTCTCCATCCTCTCCATCTCCTGTAATAGTGTTGTTTACATAAAGCAAGGGAGACATTCGTTGTCTGCCAACTATATTTGCAACTTGAATTTCTAAACGCATTTGCTGCTGTCATACACCATCCAACATGTTTTTAGAATGGCTATTAAATGGCAGATTATGATCACATGCAGTTAATAAGCACTTTAAGGGTGTATTTTCTCTAGCTAAGGTTCATAGGATTTCCCATTCATCTCAAACATTTCTGCAGGCTGATTTTCTCAAATGGTGATGACTGAATAACTGTAGAAAGAACGTTTTTTTAAAAAAAAAATGTAATGTATATGAATGATTTAAAGTATAATGTAGAATAATTGTAATGGGAGAGATAAGAAAAACACTCACAATTGAGTTACTTCTAAATATTAGAATAGGTTACAACAAGTTAATATAGTGAATCTGAGTATCTTATACAGTATTTAATGTTCCACTTTTAATATTTTGTATATTTTGTACTATACCAGGAAAAAAATGTCTTTTTGTATTATTACAAGAATCAGAATTCATATCATAAAACAATGTCCACAGAGGATTTAGCAATAATTTGGGAGATAGGATCAGCATTTCCTATATCAGCTAAAACAAAATGCGGCAACCAGTGACTTTGTTGCTTAGGGTTCTTATCCTACTAGAAAGAACATGATTTTTGCATGGAAAGTACTATAAAAATTATTAAGATTTAGATATTGGGATAAGCAAATACTGATTCTACTATTTCAAGTAGTGGAGACAAACTCCGGAGATAAAGTAAATTTCTACCGAAGTATTGCCATTTAGAAGGCTATAAATGATCATAAATAGGGCATTCTGCTTGACCTGACCAAATTTAATCAGAAGCCTTAAATTACCTTTCACCACATTGACCATTCTGGCAAATTATAGTGTATGTTATTAGTTTCCAGCCATGAAAGAAAGGATGGAAAATTACCTTTTTCTATAATAGTTAGATAATATCTTGGACTTTTGGTCACTGTCCTGTAATTATCTCTGGAATTTTTCTACATTGTCTCTGGATCCTAAATAGAAAATAATGTAAATATATCAGGAAGTAGCACTATGGAGTTATACCTGTCTTCTGCTACACAAGGTAGTTGCTGTGAGAATGAAGGCCATAGCAGCTAACTCAGTAATAGTTAAGCCACTTATACTCTGTTCCTGGCTGAGGTATCGCTAAACACTGAATAGCTCAGGGAATATCTGAATAAGCTAGCAAAGTCTTCAGAATTTGTGGCTGATTCTTTCATACCATCAGTTGTGGAACTACTAATTCTTGGCATCATTTGCAGAAGTATGTTTAATCACTGGGAAGTGGATCACCATTCTAGAGCCAGTCTAGCATCCATTTTTTTTCTTCCAATAAGATAATTCTGAGAATTGCTAGCATAGAATCTGATTGAAAATGAGGAAAGGAGGGCCATGTCCTTGGCTTCTACAAATGAGAACTTATGTCATAGAAGAAAAATATTGTTAAGCTCTCAAATTTTCCTTTTAGTCAGGAAATGGTCCCCATTGGCTCCCAACTCTACAGCCAATTATATACGATGTCTTTAATGCTCAAACCTTTTGTTAATACTAAAGACCATACTTATGAAAGTGGCACGCATCCTAGGGATGATATTTACAACCATAAATCATGGACTCCATGGACTTAACTTTTATTCACAGCTCCTGAAATCATCTTCTCCTTCATACATAATCACATTGTCTATGGAATTCCCAAGTGTAAATCAAAAGTAACTGAGGTGGTTGATACAAACATCTTGTAGATAAACATTTCCCAAGTATTTCACAGATTTCAACCTGTCAAACTTGGAAGCACAACTTCAAAACATATCTCTACAAGAGTTGCGATAAAAGTTCATGCTCCATATTTGACCAACAGCAACTAAATACATTACAATGTTACAGCAAGAGATACACATCTCAGATACACATAAACAGAATATTGACAGGAATATGCATAAATTAGCAGTGTACTCTTGTTCTGGGACTTCAAAGAAAATCTACTTTATTTTATGAGTGGGGTGTAATCTATCTTTCATGGATTTGATGGAGTAAACTCAGGACTCATTTAGAATATGTAGCCTGATTGGCTGAGCCAATAGCATCTGCTCCAGATGTAGATTGAACTGGATGATTAGTTGCCAATTATAGTCAATTATTTTAATGGAAAAAAAAGTTAGCTTTATTTTTAAATTCACTGTATTGAAAAGAGAACATTCTTTAGAAAAATTGGACTACTTTACAAAATAAAACCAGTTTAGAGATGGTTCATACATTTTGTCAGTATGTTTGATATTCATGGAAAGTACAACAATTATTGTTAAAATTTAGATAAAGATCGGAATGGATTGTTCTTGCAGAATGGACTAGCTGAAGAAATTACGTAAATTACGTTTATTGATTCTATTATTATTTCAAGTCATGGAAACAAGCTTTCAGAATACCGTATTTCCCCATGTATAAGCCACCCCTTTTTTCCAAAATTTTCAAGCCCAAAAAGTAGGGGGGTGGCATATACAAAGCAGGTACACTTTTTATACGTGAAAAATGCATAAAATAATAAAGTAGGAATAAACTGGTTTTCCAGCAGTATGCTATACTTTTTTGTAAAAATTGTACGTGATGATACGATTACGAGTGCGAGCACGCGATAGAAATGCATACGCTAGGCATCGGCCTGAATGCTTCGCTCCTACTCTCGCCCGATGCGTAGATTGCTAGCGCCACCCGCACCGCTTCGCGCCATGACCGAAGTTGTAGATCTGGACGTCGAATTTTGTTTCTTTGTAAATTTTCTTTCTTCATAACTTGTTTCTCTAATAAAATATTTTTTTCAAAACTTCACAGTCCAAAAATTGGGGGGGTGGCTTATACAAAGGGGGTGCTTATACATGGGGAAATACGGTAGTTTCTGCCAAAGTATTGCCATATATAAAGAATATTCCCTAAATAATCATTAATAGGCATTCTACTTAAACTGTTCAAATTTAATCAGAAACCTTAAATTACTTTCCCACTTTGGCCACTGTGACAAATCACAGCTGTATTTTATTTGTTTCCATCCATGGCATCCTTATTGTAATTATATAAAAGATACATTAGAATGAATTAGTGTCTCTCACAATAGCACTGTCTTGTAATTTTATTGTAGACCAGCTTTAAATCTGCACACACTAATCTAGCCAGAAAAAAGTAAGATTTCATTTTAATTTTGTATGATAGTTTTTAATAAACAAAACACTACAGTTCATCTATATTTTCTATTGTATTGAAGAAATAATAAAGGTATTGTTTTTAGACAGTTTTTACATGTAGTTCTCCACTTACAACAGTTCATTTAGTGATTGTTCTAATTTACAGTGGCACTGAAAAAATTGACTTATGACTATTTTTCACACTTATGACTGTTGCAGCAAGTGATCAAAATTCAGATGCTTAGAAACTGATTCATATTTATGACTGTTGCGGGTCATGTGATTATCTTTTGGGACCTTCTGACAAGCAAATGAGGAAGCCAGATTCACTTAACAACCATGTTACTAACTTAATAACTGCAGTGATTCACTTAAGAAGTGTGGCAAGAAAGGTCGTAAAATGGGGCAAAATTCACTTAAATGTCTCAGCTACAGAAATTTTGGGCTCAGTTGTGTCATAAGTTGAAGACTACTTGTACTATATCAAGGATATGGTAATCCTCGTCCACATTCTGAAATTTATTTAATTTACTTGGTTGATATTTTTAAATGGTTGTTTTGATCAAAATGTTCACCAAGATTTGCCAAGATTTCTTTGTTGGTTTACAGTGTGAATGTGTGTTCTACATCAAAATTGAAATAATGAAAATTTAACATGTGGGGGTGTGTAGGAAAGACTCTGTTCTTGTAAAAGCAAGGCTTTTGCCCTCTTTCTGTGACCTCTTCTTGAACCTTTATATTATAAATTCCAAATTAAACCTCTGCAGATTCCTTTCTTGGATGATGAAGGGATTGGAGAATTATGAGGATAATGTAATAATTGGAGTGGTTAGTTTAAAACTGGTTTCTCTTTTTTGTTACTTTTCTCTCTTTGATTCCCCAGTAATGTAAGACATTGATATTGTACTGATGCCTAGCTTGTTTTAAGCATGATTGATTTATATACTTCGTTATCTTGCTTCTTGAGATCAGCACACCTGTGCCTATTTAATGTCTCCATAGCAGTTTGTTGTGGATTTGCATTTCATCAGGGTGGATTAAATTGAATTGACATGAAGCTCCCATACTTTTCACCATCTCTCCTTTTCTTGCCAGGGAATTTTCTTTTCTCAAGGTATAATTTTAAATAAAATTTATGTCTTGTGATGCATAAAGCCTGCCTATGTGTGTTTGTATGTAAAATAGCATGTAGTGGTTGTGATCTGTGGTAGAAAATATACTAAGATGTGTGTAGGGGCTGATGCATTTTCATCCATCAGACTAAAATAGTGTCACATGGAACAAAAGCTTTAGAGTTTTATTTAGCCTTTAATCCTCACACAGTGTTTGTGTATTTGTCCATGTGAGCTAGCCATTGCAGGCAGGAAGGGATAAATCTGGATTAAGCAGAGCAACTCCTTTCTGCATCTGAATTATACAGAAAAGATCTTTCCATTCTATTTATTTTGAGCTAGGCTGAGTTACTGTTAGACGTTTCTTGTTTTGTGACTAAAGTTTCGAAGAATAAATAATTCAGGCAATACTATTACTTTGAAATAGTAAACCACCTGCTGGACTATTTCCTGAAGCCCAGAAGGATTCAGATATAGGCTTCTGGTGGATTTTTTTTTTTAATTTGTTTAACTGAAGATTTTACAGGAGAGCTTTCCTGTCCTTCTTAAAAGCTAAATATTGCTGAATGCCAGTTCCAAGCAGACATATTGGCCGCTCTCAGAGCTGGGATGCTGCAGGATGGGACGAAGGCTCCTGGGAGAACGACGCTACATTTGAATGCCAGAGACCTCCAGGGAGAAGGAATTCACTAACCTATGGTGGTGAGGGATTTTGGTGTGAGCAGCCAAGCTGTAAACCATATGATATCATCTTGCAAGGAGGTACGGACTTAAAACAAGACTTGTATCGATATCCAGAGCCACATTTTGCACAGAGTTCCTTTTGGAGAGGTTCCATTCCTGATTTTACGTATTACGACAGACAGCCTGCGATGTCCACACGGAGTTCCTTGCCACCTCAGGATTACTACAATGATCCTTCTTTAGCTACTAGATCACCTAGAGATTCATGCTACTATAGAGATCACATGACTAACAGACCTTTATCAAATTATGGCATGCCTGGTGGTAGATTGGCTTGGGACCAGATGCAAGTACGATCATCTGTACCACATGAAGGCAGCCATGTATACAGAGATCCTGTGATCAAGATGGTTCCTGAAGCACAGAGGATTCGGAATAGAGATCCTTCTCTAACAAGGTATGGTGTTGAACCCCCTACATCTAGATGCAGGGGAGAACCTTCTGTATTTCCTTATCGACAAGTTTATAATGACGTAGTAGAGAGATCTGTAGATTCTGCAGGCAGTAAACAAATTGCTCCAACATGTTTGGTAGTGGATCCAAATTCAGCTGCAGCCCCTGATGGAAATGTAATGCTGCCTGCCACTTCTGTAAACCGTGGTCATGGACCAGTCAGAGACAATTTTAGTACAAAAGTCCCTTATGATGGCTATGAAGCTACAATGACACCTTCCCAAATGCAGATGCCTTCATCTTTTCCAGGACAGGACATTAAAAGGAATGTGGATCCAGAATATTTAGCAATGATGCGTTCTGAAGGCATATCAGAAAGCACTCTCAATGTGTTGCTGCAGCAAGGATTTGATTCTCCAGGCTTACTAGCAATGATGGAAGACAATGACATAAAATCGGTGGCTCCAAATCTAGGGCAGGCAAAAGTGCTTTCTCGAATTGTTCATACCTACAAAGTAGAAATGCAGCTCCAGAGGCAGTCAAGGAAAAATACTGCCATTCGTTCCAGAAACAGATCAAATAGTTTTAGTCACCGAAGCGAATTGCTCCAGAATGAGTATGGGACCCACCCTTTCACCAACCCTGTGGTGGATGGTGTAGCAGCATATCAGTCACCAACTGCTTCAATGCAACCACCATCTCCAAGAATAGCTGAAGTAACTCGCCGTCCATCTAGTGCCCCAACACAACATCTTTTGGAAACAGCAACAGGGTTTTCTCCTCAAGTCACTCCTTTTCTTCCCAGTTCTGGATATAGTGCTCTGGGCCCATATAATATGCATATTCGTCAAGCAACTGGCTATTCTGTCCCTTCTGCGATTCCTATGAATACACCGCAAATAAAACCACATCCAAATTCCAAAATAGCTTATTCCACCACATACACTGTACCCATGGAACTGATGAAAAGAAATCCACTATCCTCCCTTGCTCACAGCCCTCAAAACAGTCCTCAGGTTCTTCAAAAGCAAGGAGTCCAAATGGAATCCAATCTCTCTCCAATGGGACCGAGTTTTCCAGGGCATCATTCTCCATGTCAGAAATCTACAAGGCGTACAGGTCCACCTGTCATCGTCTCCACCATGACATCTCCTGAACCAAGTAACTTTTTAAAAATATATTGCTTTGTTGAATTCATAAGGATTGTTATATTAATGCTTTAAAAAACACCGGTGTTTTAATGAGGTTGGAACAAATGTATAACCTGTTGCATCAAGATGAGCATTAATCTATAATATACATATTTAATGCACACTCTTCTATATAGTAAATAACTGCAATGTTGGAAGTCATTGTTAAGTTTCAGTTTAAGTGTTAAAAATATTTTATGGCAAATATACAAGTCTTTATTATGTCATGAATCTTGCCTTTTTTCTTTCTTGCAGTGTTTGTAAGACACTGCAAGTAAGGATTGCCAAGTGTCAGGATAATTTGCCTTCTACCTTTAGTTTTTGAGTGATTTTGTTTAATTACTATGAGCTCAAGGATATTTCTAAGGAATTGATAACGGTTCCATGAGAATATTTATTAAGTTTTCCATGCTGTGATCCTAGGTCTTGTTTAGCCAGTGTTCTTCCTTTCTAAAATAATCTTTCCTAAATAAAACTTCGTTGATTTCGGTTGGAAATATCCACCACTATAGAAGTCATTAACAAAATAAATCTGTATACATCTAAATTCAAGTGCCAATTGTCAGAATGTTTGGCATGTTAAAGAAGAGTACATGAACTGATAACTTTCTAAGGTTGATGAAGCTGAACAAATTACTATCCCTTTGCAAAGGAGCAGATTCTTAAGTAAGACGCATTCTGTAAATCCCAATAAAAGCTGTAACAGTCACTGAAATTGTAGGAATCAAAGTTAGAAAATGTATTTCGTCCATTCAGAGGACAGCCTGGCAAAAATTAGTTTGTGCCTGGGCTGTATACTTTACACATCTTGCGGGTGGGTGGGATGGGGGGAAATCCTTTTGAATTAAGTGGGGTTCACATTAAGTTCCAACAATTAATTAGCATGGAGCCTTGAAAAAAATATTTCGCTTTTCCCTAAATAAATAATAAAGAAAAATACGAGCACCATCAAACCCAGAAATGTATTTGAATCCCACTGATTTTAGTGATGTAACTTTTAACACTCTTTTACTGTATTTAAAAGTACTCACTTTGAGCTGAATTGTGTCCTCACTGTATCAGTAGTATTAAAATAATGCCTCTTTTTGTAAAGCAGCTTTATTTCAACAAGTCAACCAATACAATTAACAAAAGGCAGGCTTACTGCCTCTTCTATTTTAAAATATAAATTGTCCAAGTTACATTTTTGGAAATAATACATATACAGTAATTTAAATAATTGAGAGCACTGTGTTTAAGTATATATTATAAACCAATTTAGCTTCTATTCTTTACAATTAAATAATAAGAAAAAAGTTGTTTTGAGAAATGTAGCACTGTAACATTAATACTGCTTATTTTGGTAGAATGAAAACTTCTGATTAGGATTGAAATGAAAACAGCTGGGTCTCACTGCAGTTTTCTTAAGGATGTTCAAGAATTATTTTTGTAAAATTGTGTGCATATGAAGACATTTTTCAATTTGTGAGCGGAAGTTTGTTTGTTTGCTTTAAAGAAGATCAATACAGAGTCAAATAGCCAGTGACTTTTTTTTGTAATTATTTAGTGTAGTCTTAAACAATGAAAATAAAACAAAAATTAAACATCTCCCAATATAGTCCTACTCTAACTAATAACAATTTCCAGCATCAGGTAGATATTTTTGCACAGAATTTTTGTATTCTTTGAATGCTGGCAAATATTTATGGCATACACAATGGAAATGATTTCTCCATATCTTCTCTGCCCTGAAAACAAAAGGCCCTAATTTAATACTAAAGGTATATATATCTTAGAATAATTTGCCGCCTTTCTTCTTATTAAACTATGCAATCCATCTTTATGTGGTGGGGTAGACAATGGCTCTCTTTGTTTTTGAAATGATTTGCCTGCTAGAAGACAATATGGACAGTACAGTTCGATGTGGATCAACATCCTTCTTGAGGCAAACATTCTTTCTCTACAGCCAATTCATTTGCATGAGGATGACATTTGTTGCTCCAGTAATTTCATCTGATAATGGCCAGCTTGCAAAGCGGATCTCAAAACATATTCCTTAATTATGCGTTGCTAAGCAACGAGAGGGTTTGGTCATAATCACAGAAAGATTATCTTTCTATTGAAGTCACTGAAAAGGTTTAGCTGAAGTAGGACCTTCAGCTAAAATTTGTCACTGTTCTTGTTTTGTTCTGCTTTGCTTTTCATCTAAAACAATGAACAAAGGTATTTCCCCCCTCTTCTTAAAATGTATATTTAATTCGGGCTTAAGCAATAGTCTATTATGAAATAGGTGAAATGAGAATTCTAGGATCATTTAATTATGAAGAAGTGTATGTGTTGATACAAATCCATTCTTAACCAATATAATTAAATAGTAATTTGTTACACACAATGCATGTAAATACAATCACATATTTAAACTGACTGGTCAAGGGTAAAGCATTCATATTTTGTGATACATTTTTTTAAAGGGATATGGTTATAAACACCCATGATTTTTTTACACATACACTTAATAATCTCTATTGTCTTTAGAGGGGCTTGCTTCTAAGTAAACATGATTAAGATTACACTGCTAATAAGCATTGATGCTTGCTATTAAATTTCAATAATTCTCCTTTGACTACTGTTATATAAAGAACTATAGATTGATTGTCTAGTTGCAATATATGAACCTGGATATATAAATATTTTAATATTGTTGTTTTAATTTTTAATTGGTATCTAAATTACACTTAAGTAGTACAAGGGAGTAAGCTCCATTAAACATATAACACTTACTTATGAGTTAAGAAAGCATGGCATAGTTATAATAAAATGTAGTTGATTGGATTCAGAATACTGATTCCAGAACAAACTAGCATCCCAGAAGAGACTCTTTCTGAAGAAACAGGAAGAAAAAAATGTCCTCTCCAAACTTGTTCTTGAGCAATTACTAAACTACTGGTGGACACAAGTTGTTATAAAATGAAGATTAGCAAAAAAAACACCCATTATGAATTCTAACTTATAATATTTACAGAGAATGATAAAAATTAAAAAAATTAAAGGACTTTTGACATGGGAAATCAACAGGTGGTTGGGAATAGGTAGGAAATGGAAAAAAAAACAAAGAAAAACATGGCATTAATCTGGACAAGTTCATTTACATATAATTTTTTTTACAGATATCAAGATTTCCTAAATCATTTTGTACCTAAGTGATTGAAACTCAATGTTGTGGAACATATAATTTTGAAAATGATTTTACTTGCATTTCTAAATTCAAAACAAATGCCAAAATGGCAAACAATTAAACAACAATTTCCAATGAACCAATTTATGCTTTAAGGTTATTCCTTTCTTGTGTACATTGCTAGGGGTATTATTATTGTAAAGAGTGAGATAAGAATAAACAATGCCATGTTGTTCCCATATTATACCGTATCATTTCCCAATTTTATTAAAACTGTAGACAGTTTAAAGGTCATAAATGTTTTAATATTCCATGAGTGGCATCTGTGGCTTGTTTACTGTTGTCAAGACCTTGGCAGCCAACTTTAACTTAACCAGAAACAACCTCCTTCAATATTTTCTGAATATTTAACAAAATTTACTGAAAGTAAAGGTGCAAAGTTACAGAGATCTCAGCAGGTAGATTGCTTTCACTTTGAAATCCAATTTATTTCTTGGTTGAAAAACAGAGGCTTTTTTCAGTTTAAAGGTTGTTCCTGTCTTATCCAGCCATCATAAAAAGAAACCAGGGCAAACTTTGTATGTAATAGTCGGACACAGCTGTTCTTTGGTTTTATAGCCTCATTTGCAATATTATTTTAATTTGGCGGTTATTTCATTGTCTCATATTAGGTTTCATCTCAGTTCTCCTGATGACTTTCTCATGATTCAGAAACATTAGAAATATAGTGAATATAATGGAATATAGTGGAATACAGCATTTTCAAATGTTGATTGATTGATTGATCCTGATCATCCAGACTGCAAATACTGCAACCCTAGGCTGTTGTGGTATAAATCTATGTTTATTCTCTGTGGCTAAAGGGAAGCATTGATTCCCCTCTTACATTCCTCTCAGCCTTGGAAATTGACTCTGAATTGTTTTGGAAAACTCGGGCTAAAAAAAAAGCCCACAAAAGAAAGCAGCATGGCTAAGTTGGATGGCATAAATAGGAGATGCTTTAGATCCCAAAATGTCAACTCTCACATCCTGTTCCCCCTATTCAATTCTTGGGCTGATCTTGCTTGAAAATATTACAGAAACATTGATGATGTTTGCCTGAATCCATTCTGCTAGCGTTATCAATAACAAGACATAAAAAAATCACAATGCCTTTAATGTTGGAGGAGAGAAAAATTGTCTTTGAATTGCCTTGCCCGTGACTTAACTACAAATGAAATAAAAAAGGATAAGACCTATGTATATGAGAGTGTCAGTGAATTTATGTTATTAAATTATCTCTATGAAACTAAGACTAAGAAAACCAGGCCAATATTATTTTCATTTCTCTCCTCAAAAACAAACAAAATTAGGTGATGCTGAGAGATCCATTACAAAACATTCCTTGCCATTGCTCCATATTGTCTAACTGCTTTACTTCTCTCTTCTCTAATTGCTGTATACCTTCATACCTGACCTTCCTGTTTCACCTGTTCCATCAGCAAAAAAATGGTGGGAGATCTTGAATCTCTCAGCTAAATAGTCTTATCATGTAAAAAATACCCAGTGCAAATTATCCTAGCAGATAATTTAGTAATGATCTCGCAAGCATGGCAAATTCGAATTTTCTGGTCCTTTGCAGAAACTAGTGTTTCCAAAGAACAATATGATTTTCAAGTATAATGAGGAACAGTTTTCATTCCAATTGCTGTTGCTTGAAAGTTCTGAGCAAGTAGATAGAAAGAGTTTGAAATGTCCACATGTATTTGTGACCCTTCTTGAAAAGGCAAATGATTTTGGTTCATTTCACTAAAAGTTTGCCATTTCCAAACTAGAAAGATCTCTGGCCTTAATTCTCAAACTCTGCTACATTTCTAATGAGGATTGCTTGGATACTGATTCCTTTGCCAAGTAATTCTCTCTGAAAATGTAAAAGATTAACCTTGCTAACCCATCACTGATAACTGTTTTAATGCTTTCATTCCAGCCTTATAGCTGCCACAATTTCAGGCTTCGGCTGAAAAACAATATAAAAGTGTCAGGATAGAACTTAGACTAAAATAATTTTATGCCATGAACCACAGAAGGAATTTACAACATTTGGCAATCCCACTAGTTGACTCTGTCTTTAAAACTGCCTTTAAAACTCCCTTGAGTACCTTTGGAATGAGAGGAGAGATACCATTTTAAAAAAGAATAATCTTCAAGTTTCCCAAAATTTACAAAACTAGATTAGTTAAAGATGACAACAAAAGCTTTTGTTCTCTCATATAGTATGCCATGGAAAAATAGAGGGGATGGGAAAAATTGGATCTCAAATGTTACCACAATTCAGTCATAATCGCTATTACCAATCCGGTGTTGTCCAGACACGTTGGAATATTTTAATTAAATTATTACATTGTATGTTTTAATTAAACATACCTGAAGAACTCTAAAGTGGGTTAAACATATCTTAATTAATTAATGGTCTAGAATAGAGTGGGTTTTTTTTTCTAGATTAAAGGTTGCATCGGGTCTTTAAGGGGCATGGTGGAAATTTCCAGCTACTAAAGAGAAGGAACAGAAATGAACTAAATTGTATGTCATTTCATTTACACCTAAATATAATGTGTTATACATTAATAAATCAATAATATTTGTCTTTGGGAACATTAAAACAGTATGAATAAGTAATAACATCAATCTTTCATAGCAAGGTTACAGAAATTTCCTGAAGCCTTGAGAAAGCTCAGGTTGTACATCTCTGATTTAAATTATTACACTGCACTTACAGGTTGTAATCAAGTCTAACCAGATTTAAGTAACACTGACTAAATGTATTGATGATTGGAAACTCCTTATTGGTTGACTTTTTGTGATAAATTAAAAAATTGTTATGATAAATGCCTTGAAGAGTAGAATGAAAATAATATATTATGTAGAGAATGTAACCAATGCTGTAAGAAGTTATAACTGCAATCATTTCTTTATTATTATTTTCCCTTTTCTTTTATTTCTCTGCATCTTTGTCTTTTCTATTTTCTTCCTTCTCACCTTTTTTCATTCTAAATATTAGTTCTTGTTGTTTTGTATTAAAATTATATTTTTTTTTTAAAAAAAAAGCCAAAATCTTCCTTGGCTTACTTCTTCTCAAACTTTCCTTCTTTTGTGTGAATTCTCCCAGTCCTTCTCTTAGAGCTACAGCATTGCCTTACATCTCTTCTGGCACTAATCAAGCTTAATCTTTGGCAGCCTAGTTTTGAATTCAAATGAAAAACTAGGTATCTTTGGTTTATACTGACTATTATTAGTCTTGATATAGGCATAACAGAGTGTCATCTTAATTTTACCAAGAAAATGTATGACAAAATAAGTAGGGAAGAAGGAAGACCCAAATCAGCCTATGGCTTAATACAAAACTCTTAGCAGGGTTCAGAGAAGGCATATTATGTCTATATTAGGTTTTGGAGTGTTATTTAATTTTCACATTGTCCTGACAGAGCATAACCCATAGGAACCTCTTGTTCATCTAGATATGGATTATGTTTGCTATATCCTAAAGCAGAAAAGTGGGAAATGACAATACAGGTTTCGTTAAAAAATTCAAATGTAATTGGGTTTTTACCATTTACAAAGGCTGCTAGTGTTGTGAACAAAAACATGCACAATTTCATCTTTACAAAAAATGAATTTTAGAAACATAACAAATGTCAGCTCCTTGGATTACTTATTTTATCTTTTGGGTGTAAAATGGCTTCACAAATACGAATAGCAATACATATAGAATGTATGTAACACTTAGGAAAACTACTAAAAGAGCAAAATACTTCTTTGTCACTAGTTATCAACTTTTTCTTGACTGTGGAGGTTTTTGTAATATATAGGATATAAATAGGATGTTGCTGAGAGCTGATGAATTATACTAGTGATCTGTCATTAAATCATGGAAGTAGGAGGTTGACTCCCATCCTGCTTTCGTTTTAACTGACTTGGCAATTAATTATTAACTCTAATTCTTCACAGATATTTTCATACAAATCAAAGGCAAACAGTTGTTCAAATTCCACATATTCTTCCATTAATTTCTCCATTCTCCACTGAACCGAAGGGAGAATCCAGGATGGGATAATCTAGTTTCATAGCTCTGGAGACCGAGTTGAAAAACTGAGGACACACCCCCTAGTAACAGTCCGCAGTTCTTCACTCGGTCTCAGCGTGTTCATAACTAGCAATCTTCTGCTTATACAATGATTTGACTGACTCTTTTCAAAGTCAAGTCATTTTTCAGTAACCGATTCACACTTTTACAATTCCTGCTTTCTATTTAGTAGTCTTATTTGACTCTTACGTGGTCCTTGTGATACATATCTAAAGTCATGTTACTTGATGAAGATTTTGTAAACAAAGGAAAATAAATATTAGCTTATTTACTGATTTATTACTTTTCCTAAACTAAATCATTATGTAACTCCAAGTTACTCCTTTTTTTCAGTTGTTCTGCTTACATCATCCTTTAGTAATACCACACATTTGCTTGATGTTGCATTTAGATCCACTCAAAGTTTGCCATAGAATTTTTCAATGTTCTCCACCATTGCATTTGTTGTAATTGTTTTATTATACCGATTCATTGGCTCAAAAGAAATGGTAATACTATATTTCAAAAAAAATACTACAGTGGTATGGGGGAATAACAAGACTATGGAAAACTTATAAAATGTGGTTGTGGTCACTTGTTGGAGAATACATAACCTCTTTGCATCTAGGATACTTTATTACTTTTATTAGTAGGTCAAATTGTGGGAGATAGATCCAGGGAAGATCTATCTATATCTCTGTGTGTCAAGGCTCCAACTAATGAACACTCTGTTGTGTTTAATAATGCATTCCAACCTCCTTTCCCTCTGTGTGGCAACTGAGGAACAGAGAGATTTTGTCTTTCACTTAGCCTGTTGTTAGTTACTCTTAGCCTTAGAGTGACTAAGTGACAATAGAATTTCTTCTTTCTCTTCTATATCCCTCCTTTAAAAATGTTTGGATAAATCACGTTAGGTAGAAGTGATCCTTTTCCACATTTTTTTAATATTTTTGTTTTACTTCAAATATAATGAACATCTTTTAGCATTTACTGAAACTGGGGTGAGTCTACCTCCAAGAAAACTATATTAGTATTTGCTACTTAATTGTATTCTTTTAGCACTTTGCTCACATTCAAGAGTATATCCTCTAACAAGGATTTCTGTTGCACTTACACATCTGGCCCATTAGACTGACAATAAATAAAGTAATAATTCAGGTAGTCCTCAACTTACAATCACAATTGAGCCCAAAATATCTGTAGCTAAGTGAGATAGTTAAGTTAGTTTTGCCCATTTTACCACCTTTCTTGCCACAATTATAAAGTGAATCACTGCAGTTGTTAAGTTAGTAACACGATTAAGTGAATCCAGCTTCCCCATTGACTTTCTGTGTCAGAAGGTTGCAAAATGTGTCACATGACCCCAGCACATTGCAACCGTCATAAATATGAGTCAGTTGCCAAGCGCCTGAATTTTAATCACCTGACCATGGGATCCTGCAAAGTGTGAAAAATTGTCATAAATAACTTTTTTTAGTACCTTTGTAACTTTGAACGGTCCCTAAATGAAGTGTTGTAAGTCAAAGACTACTTGTAGTTGTATCTGCATACATTAGGGAATTCTGGTTTACCACTCGAGCTGAATGCTTATGTAACTTGCTTATTCTTCTTGGTTTCTCCTTGCACCACAATAGCAAATTCATTAGAAATAGCTTGATGCTTCCAAAGAAGGTAGGAGAATAAAACCTGATTTGTAGTCACGATTAACATATAAGGAAGGTCTGTTTTGACACTTTTAATATTTTAATTCCTAGTTAGTTTAATGTTCCCAATATAATAGAAGCTTAGTACGTAGTTTATAAACAAAGCAAGCTTTTCTGGAATTCTGGCTTACAAGGGCATATGAATAAAGTTCATCTCAGATATTACAGCTTATGAACTCATAGAATATTAATGTATGGCATTAGTCTCATGGAGAAAAGCTGTGTGGTTACTAAAAGTAGAAAACAATTTGATGGCACATAATCAATTAAAAATGAGATAAGTGACTTTAAAGCAAGGTTGTCAGAGGTAGCTCATTCTTGTATTAACCTAGAAATTTAGGGGATGTTTGAAATAAAATTGCTACATAAAATTCCTACTATAGAATTAGCAATCTGTTTATTCATCTTTTCTGTGAAAATAGAATGAACAGACTTGCAGAGGTTGGTTTGTTTTTTAACTTGAACAGATGTTTCAAGTGACAAGTGGGGCAGCTGATGCTTAATTATTGCACTGATGCATTAGAATAAAGGTCATAAAACTTCTATTAACTTTTGTAGCTTAGCTGCAGTTAATCTTTTCTTATTCCATATCATGGGCAGCATAACCCAAATAACTTAATGAGTTACAGTCTAGCCCAGGCCTGCACAAGTCATCAAGGGAAAAAGACCACATCGATAAATTAACAATCCTTTTTTAAAAACATTAGCAAGCCACACAAAGCTGCTTGGTGGACCATATGCTGGACAGACCTGGTCTAGACTATTTTTTTAAAATGTTCTTCTTTTAAAAATAGGTATCATCAATTTCAGTGTGGTAGAGAATTATGGCAAAATTATATGTTTTATTCTTCCTGTATGGCTGCCTTCTTCCTTTCCCTTTCTCCTTCCTCTTCACTCCAATATCACTGAAAAGTTGTGGTTAAACGTTCTGACAAGCCACTATGGATGATGAATAAGAGCTACTTACTGACTGTTTTGTTTTAAACTTTTGAGAGCTTAAGGCAGAAGTCTTCAAATTTGACAGCTTTAAGACTTGTGGACTTCAACTCCCAGAATTTCTCCCCCAGTCATGTTAGCTCAGGAGTTCTGGGAGTTGAAGTCCACAAGTCTTAAACTTGCCAAGTTTGAAGACCCTTGGCTTAAGGGTTTCCTTTTAAAGTTAATACAAGGAATACAAGCTTGCTTTTTCCTGGAACATGATGAACAGAAACAACCCAACCACCTTGGTTTGTTTGTTGCCAGCTTTTCATCAGCAATACCAATGGTAATTGCAGACCAAACTAGCAGGAAAGGTTGTTCTTTCTTGTTTTCATTGACACATCTTATGAGTCTTTGAATTGTCTCCATATTAAAAGCAATAGGAACAAATTTTGTTGGTAATTTAGTCAGAGAAATAGTTTCTCAGCTGATACTAAGAAAGCTGACGTCCAGAAGAAGAAGAAGCCTTTCATATGTTGTAATGAGAGATTTTACCTCACAGAGGCACCAAGTGTAGAATTCATTGTAACAGTGAAGGAAAATTTGACTGTTCTCTCATTGTTGTGAAGAGTTCTACATTTGCTTTCTGAGGAAAAAGAGGCAGTGTACAGTTTTATTGGTGTTTCACAAAATTAATAAAATATTAATATGCATTAATTCAGCTGACATTTTCCCTCTCAAGGACAGTAGTTCCTGAGGCTATCCTGTATTAGAAAAGAAGAACTGGAGTTAAATCAAGATGTCTTTGGATAGATACGTTAAAGCTCAAAGCCTATATGAACATCAACTGGGCAAATAATTGCTTTAATCATTAGATTTTTATCCCATCTTTCCTTCAGGATCTTAAGTAACATACCACTTATTTCCTCCTTCCATTTTTTTTTTCCTGCAGCAACTATATCAGGTTGGATCAAAAAGAATGATTGACCCAGTCACTACCAATAAATAAGGATGCTTTTGAACTTGGATCTCAATGGTGCCTTGTCCCATCTTAATCATTACTCCATCCTGGCTTTAGCACATGTACAGGAGTGTCCAGTTTTCTTTTTTGGAACTAGAGAGAACAACTGATGTGGACATTATGTCAATAACAAATTTTCTCCAAGCAGTTTTCCCTATGACACGGAAATTGGCTAGGATTGTAACATTTGTATATGGTTACCACATAAACTTTCCTGGCAGCTCCTCTTAAAAGAAGAAAATGTGTATATGTGGTAGAAAATTGTTGAATGTATAATCATAAAGAGTAGAAAGAAGTAGAAAGATTTTTTTTTAGAAAAAAATAATATACTTATTGAGAATTAAATTTGTAGATTATATTCCATTAATCAAAACATGATTTATTTGTGAATATTGATGGAAATGAGCAAGTAAAAAGTACATAATATTAGTAGGTCTTGCAATAGTGAAGATTTGAAGACCAGTTGGGTGAGCTGCAGGATTTCATTCCAGTGACTGCATAAATATGAATTTGTTGTTTCTAGTAAAGATGTTTGAGCCATTAAGATTATTTCACTTAAGTGTTTGTTTAAAAGCATTCATCTACCATTGACAGTCTGGGGATGGAAATGTTATTGTTCAAGATGAGTTATACAGTATTTATACTTTTGTGTGATTTTAGCTGTAAAATATAAATGTTATTGTTTCCTCTTTATCTATTTGATGTTAAATTATTTTTGGGTTCTTGGTTTGAATAGGTGATAAAACATCAACATTACTGCTTCATTGTTCTTCTAGTTATTTTAACCCAGATACTATTTACTTGAATTTCTGGATTGTTTCAATGTACACCACATCTTTTTATTGCTTCTGCTTATTTATTTATTTAAAACATTTATATCGCCTCCCATCTTATATCAAACTCTGGGCAACTCTGAATCTGCAATTGTATAAATGTTATTCTTTTGTTACAGTATTTCAGTTATAAGTTATAACCCTACTTTAAAACGTACTGAAGATTATGTATCAAAGAGTTCTTACTTAATAGTGTTTTATCATTAAGAGGAAAAACAATTCATTTTATCCCTTTATTATTTTTAAGGGTGGAATTGCAAGTCATTATGTGAGAGACATGTGAGTGCAATTTGCAATTTTACTACTAGCTTTTTAAAAAATATTTTATTCAGAATTTTAAAAACTAATACAAATTAATACAAACTAAAATAAAATAGGAAGGAAAAACGTCAAAATAAAAGAGAAAGCTAAAATGCAAAAGAAAAAAGGTAAAAAAAATAGAAAAGAAAGAAAAAAGATATAAAAAGTGGCTTCTAATCTTCTTTACAGCAGTTTTAAGTACAATATTAGATTTGACATCTCTCTCTAAAGTTATGTCATGATTCTCCTCTTTGATTTTACTGCTGGCTTTTTCATTGATTCTGCTTGTTGGAAACCAGTTATGAAACTCCCAAATAGTGATCATGTGACTGTGGGGAAGGGTGCTTTGATAATCATAAATGTCCGCTAGTTTGTGAAGCACCTAAGCCTCGATCAAATAACTACAGAAATACTGAGACAGTTGTAAGTACAAGGAGCTGTCATAACATTATTTATTCAGGATCATCGTAAGTTTGAACAGTCGCTAAACAGGGCAATCATTAAGTGAGGACTACAAGTGTTTATAAATTAATTTCCCTTCAGGTTTCACAGCAGTACACTTAAGATATTTAAAGAACATTTCTTTTTCTAAAAGGTGAACAAAGGGTGAAATGTGCCAGCTGTCCAGCTTAGTTGAACAAAATACAGTAGTCTTCTGGAAAACTCCAAATCTTTCACTCAGGCATGCATTAGGATTCCGTCCTCTTAGAGTGTTATGTAAAAATGAATAGCTTGCAGAAGTAAAGATCACTTTTTGACAGGCTTTACTGCTTGCTGGGCTTGAAGCCTGGAAGAATTTAACAATTATTATTCTTTGTAGGAGAAGTTGATTAAAAGGAAGGGAAGGCCAAGGCAGTTTAAACCAGTTATTGTGATTTTGGAAAATACCTGGCTCCAAAAGAAAAAAAAATAACTTCAAGTTGGGAAAGTCAGCCAGACCAGAAATAGTTGTGCCAACAAAATTAGAAAAAAAAATAGCACCTCAGGGTAGATGACTACCCCTCTAACACTACAAACATTAATCTTTTAAAAATGCCTGCTTTTTAAAAGGATAAATAAATCGTTTCTCCTTTTATTACAGGATGTTATTCTGTAGTTTTGAGCTGATTGCTGTCGAGAGTCTCATTTGTAATAATGTTTTGACAAATAGACGAATGAGGCAAATGCCAATTTTAATAAAGAAATAAAAGGATTTTGCCTGTAAAAAATCAATGTATTTTGATTATATTTTCAGATTTAATGTAAAATTGGGCTACAAGAATCTATCTATCAGATATGATAGATAATATCTATCATATCTAATAATATTTAATAATATCTATCAGATATGATTAAGTGAGATCATTGCCATAAAAAACTTTCTATAATGTCCAGATTTACTGTTTCATTCATATAACAAGTAAATCCTTGCTCTAGTTAAAAAAAAATATCAGTATTAATTGGATGATGGAGTATAGTGTGTATTTCTATGTTCACCTGTGAGTCTGTTCTCTACTTGTTTACTGAAAATTAACGAATTTGATACATTAATGAAGAAGGTGTGACCTGTTCCACTCTTATTTTGTTTGATGAAACAGTCATAATTTTGATATTTGTGATTTATGATATTCTGTCCAGTGGATGCAAAATCTTTATATTCCCATCCTTTAGTTTTTTTGTTAATGAGTTTTCTGAGTATATATTCTGATGGAAATCTGCACAACTAAAACAATTGGTTTGAATCTGATTTGTCATTTCATTATTTTATTCTTATTTATTTATTAATCATATTTATATAGCTGCCTATCTCACAAAAAGTTACTCTGGGCAATGCTATTATGGTTCGCTGGCAGCAGGTGCAGATGGCTGAGGTCTCATAGAGTGAGGACTCAAATGAGGGGCCTATATGTGAGGCAGGGATGGGGACAGGACCATCAGGGAGTGGAATGCTGCCTTCAGAGATTATGGAGGTTGGCAGCAGTGATGAAGAGGTCCCCGAGGAGCTTGTGCCCAGTGTGCGTGCGCGCAGGGCTGCTCGAAAGAAAGAGCAGCTGCAGCAGCACAGCCGACTCAGGAGTAAGGCTGCAAGGTAATGGGCCCTTCCTTAAGAGATAAGCCAACTGAGAAACCAGAGTTCTTTGCAGGAAGCAAAGAAGTTTTTGCACTCAAGCCTTGTGGACATTCGGAATATCTTGGTTGGTGTTTGGAGACTCTTTGTGTTTGAAATATTTCTTAGTAACTTTATCCAGTGTTCTTGGCAGCCTTGCACAACCTTGAAAGGCTTGTTCTTATCAGAGACAATTAGTTTGAAAAAGCCTTTTAACTGTGAAGGAACGGAATTCATAAAGAATCATTAAAAGGTTTTTCTGTTACCTCTGTTTTGTGTTTGTTTCCTTGGAACAAGGTTTGGGTCAGAACAAATGCACGATAATCAAATAAAAACAACACCCACATAAAGCAATCAGTGTAATTATATATATATGTTTTCTGAGGTTCTCGCGGGTATTTATATGTGGATCTTTGGTTGTTCGGGTTTTCTCCCGCGTAAGATTGGAAGTATCTAGGCAACGTTTCGATGAAGTCTCATTCATCATCTTCAGGCTTCTGTCTCCGGCTCTGTGCTTCTCAGAGTAATGTGAGATTGCAGCTGCTTCCTCCTTTTAACTGCCAGTGGGGGTGGGACTTGATTGGGTGGGGGCTTGGCTGTGTTCTGATTGGGTGGGGGTGTGTTCTCATTGGTAGGGGGTTTGGCTGTGTTCTGATTGGTTGGGGGGTTAGCCATGTTCTGATTGGTTGGAGCCAAACAGCAAGATCACAACGCACCAGCTCAAATCCCCCAGCAACTAAGACTAACCTGAGCACAACCAAGCCCCCACCTGAACAGAACACGCCTCCAACCAATCAGAACACGGCTAATTGATTCTCTGCAATAGAGATGAGTTTGTAAAAGGAATTATAAATATCTTAGTATAGGGGCTAATAGGACCAATGTCAGCCAGAATTCAGAGAGATCCACTACAAAAGCAGGAAGAATGCATCCTTCCCACTGAGAGGATAGCTTCTCAATCTGTTGGAGGTCACAGGTGGGAAAAGAAGCAGGAAGATAAGAACTTCGGAGCTGTTGTATGTATGGCTTGAAGTTTCTCATTGGCTGCTGCTTGTTTCCTGTTCTTGTCTGCAGTAAAAGATGTTTATTTAGAAGCCAAGTTCTTGGAATCCCTGCCTGCTAGCCTTTCAAAACTTGTCTAGATGAAGTTTGATATTTTACAGACTGGGCAGACAATAAAGGATTTATTCAAACTGTTAAGTCTCCTTTGAGTTGAGTGCCTCCTGGTGCCCTCATGGATATATCTATCTAATTTCTTGGCAGTAATACAAAAGTGATTTGCTACTGCTTTTTCCAAGGCATTTTGTATCTTCCCGTACTAACCTATAGCCAAGGTAAAGTAAGTTTTACCATTCATTCATCTGGACAATCAAATGGTACCTCAGCCTTAAATGAAAATTAAGGTGGTTCACGTACACATTTGGTTTGCCTAGTTTTATGAATAGGCAAAATTATCTTCTTTCTACATCTGGCTGTGACAGTTGTATTTATTTAAGCAATTTATATGGTATCTACAGTGTTGCAATAATTATGCGGTTCCATTCTTTATACTTTTGCAAATTGATCAGACCAAGGAGAAAGGCTGTACTTTAAAATGCTGGAACAGGAGTAACATAATGTTTTCTCCTTGAATTTACCACTATAACCTGATTAACTCTTATAGCGGAGATGCCTTTACTGCCAGAGATGGATCAGTCTTGCTTGATTGATGTTCATAATTAAAGTCAGTCACATTATTTATTTGTTGTTTCACTTTTTATTATGTGTAATTTATTTTGAGTATATAAATATATGGTTGACAAAATCTAAATATAATATCCTTAAAAGCAATTAAAATCAATAATATATCATTAAATATAAACCCCAGCATCTGTTATCTTGCTGTTCTGGACTTTAAAAGTATTCAGTCTTTTTGTTTAAATAACAGTTCCTGCATATTTCTGTCAGGGTCATTTTGCTTACATTATACAATTATGGACTTGTCATCTTTTTTTCTCACGGCTGTCACCATACCACATGGTCACCTTCCTTGTTTCCTCCTTCCTCCTGTCCGACACTTGTCAACATCATCCCTATAACAATAGGCACTCCTACCAACCTTTCATTCCAATCTCTTGCCACTATTGCTCCTTCAATCTGTTCAGCCTTCTGAATTTTCTTCTCTCTCACCTTCTTCCTCAAACTATAACTGTCTGACTTCATCCACTTCACAGTTTTTGATCAATTATAGTCACCTTCAATTCCTCCTTCACTAAGTCTCTGTTCCTGTTGGTCTTGAGCTCAGTTCCTGCAAGCAGCTTAATGGCGCCAATCCCTCTATGAAACAATGCCTTTTCTTTTTCAATCCACCATATTCATTTGGTTTTATTCCTCATCTATCCAACCTTTTTCAATTCTTACTCCACAGAACATCATCTAGGAACACCTTTCGTGGCTGCTTTAGACACAGACAGGTGTGCGTGAGTGCATGCACACATTCACACATGCATACATAGACAGACAGACAGAAACACATACAGAATTATATTGAGATCTTGCAAGTTCAGTACAAGTCTCTTAAGATTAATTTAATTTAAAATTAAACTTTGTTAAAAGTACATTTTAGATCTGCTTTTCTGTGTGAAGCTTACATATACTCTGTATAATTTTTCTTTTTCTTAAATGTTATTAAGCATTTTTAAGAAATAAAGACAACCACTGGAATAAAGAATTCTTGCAGCAGGTGCTATGAATAATGTTAGTTGAGTATATTTTGCAAGGATATAAGGTTTTTTTTAAAAAAAAATAAGGAAGAGAAAAGGAAATTCAGCCTTTAGAAATTGTTTTATTCCATTTTAAATAATTTTGTAAAATCTTGAACTTTACAGCATTGCCACAAAATATGGGAAAATTATTCCATTTGATAATTAACTTTCCAACAAATTTTAAAAAGTAAACTGTCCTTTTTAGCAATCAATTCTAGAAGAATATAAAATTTAATATAAAAATATACATAAATTTATTGTAATAGTTTTTCCTAAGAAAAATATTCAGAGTAAATGGTCAGAAATGGCCACCACAGAGAAGAACTTGACCTGAAAAGAATGTGCAGGAGGAAGATAAGAAGAGAAAGTTTTGGTTGACCGGGTCAAACAGCAAAAGCGACAAATAAGGTATCCTGGAATTGAAACTGTTAAAAAACAATAACATTGTTCCCTAAGAAGATTTTTAAGCTGCGAAGGAGAGAGAAAAGGGAAAAGATTTGGTTTTCTCCTTTTCCTATACTGACACCTAAGAGACTTAAGCAAGAAATTGGAAAAAAATCCACTTTGACATCAATAGGCATTTAATGCTGAAAATAAAAAGTCAAAGGGATAATAAAGATTTCTGGATAATTAAAAGCTTTTGAAAACAGGAAAGGAGAGAAAAAGAATAAAAGGGTAGGATCTGGAAGGGAGGAGACTGCCTGGAACTAAAAAAGAATTTACAGCAAAATCTCAACAAGACTTCCAAAAGATACATTCTAACTGAAATATCGCAACAAAAACCCCAGGAAGAGAAAGCCGAAAAAGAAATAAGAAGATATAACTCGGGACTATCTGGATTACTTGATGATTTCTGGATTCTTGGTTATTGTTTTGAATGACTAAAATCAATAGGGTGGTTGTTTAAAACTGTTTAAAAAGACTCCACTTTTAGAAGAACTGAAAATGGAACTTAAAAAGTACAAAGAAGATGCACAAGAAGGGAGAGGTTCTTTTGGCTTCATATTTCAGTTTTTAGAAATGGAGATTTGGAATGATGAGAAACAAGAAATGCCTGCGGAACAAGAAGATTGCGACAAAGAAGAAGCCATCTTTAATGAACAAGTAATCTTAGATGGGGGGGAAGGAAAGGGGGGAAAGAGAATGGAAAGTTTAAGATTGGGAAAAACAACTACAAAAAAATAGAGTGAAAAATAAGTATAAAATCCGAAAACAACAGAAGAGGGAAATGCAGAAGAGAGAATTAGAACTAGAGAGACAAGGGGGTAAAAAGGGGAGGGAGAAGATGAGAGGGAAGAAAGAAAGGAAAAGAAGTTATAAAGGACAGAAGCAAAATATAGAGAAACAGGGCCTATTTAGAGATAATTGGTGAAAACTTAATGTAAAAAGGGATTCTGCAAAGGTACATAAGATAGTATGGTTATATTAGAAGCAGAAATAATTTTAGAAAATATGAAACAATGTAAGATTAAAATGTCTGATAAAATAGCTATCGTAATTCAGTGGAATGCTTGTCAATAAATAAATGTAACAAAAGGTATATTTAATGATTTATAAAACATGTGAAGAGAAATAAGGGAAAAATTAATTATGGAGATTATATGTGTTTTTAAGGAAGTATGATATTTAATTGAAAAGAAGTGTTAAAGATCTTAAGATTTTAATGATTATTAATGATAGAACTGAACTGGAATGGAATGAGGGTTTATAATTACATATGTTTACAATCTTTTTTTTTTTTTAAGAATACAGTGTGTATTATAAGAATGTACCAAAAAGAATTCAATTGGAAGTTATGTATTATGTATTATATTGAAGGTCATAAACTTAAGGTATATATTGAAGTTTTAATAAGAGTTGAATGGATGTAATTAAAAGATATCAAGGTGTCATACTCCAATTAGTAACTACAGGAGAAAATTTGTAAAATGAGAAAAGATAATATGAAATTGAAACAGGATAAAGTATAAATATAATGATTTGAATTGAGATGAGATTATCAAAATAAAATTGAGAAAATTAAAAGAGGAGAAAAACTATATAGAAAATGTAAAATAGTATAAGATATGGAATAGAATACAAAAAGGAGCATGAAATTGAGTTTTGTGTCTGTATAAAGAAGTTCAACCCGGAACCATGCTATTTTAAAAAAAAAATGTTGTATTTTGTAAACTTGTATTTTGTATGTGTGAAAACCCAAATAAAATTTTATTTTAAAAAAATATGGGAAAATTATTCCATTTGATAACTAACTTTCCAACAAATTTTAAAAAGTAAACTGTCCTTTTTAGCAATCAATTCCAGGAATATAAAATTTAATATAAAAATATACATAAATTTATTGTAATAATTTTTCCTAAGAAAAATATTCAGAGTAAATGTAATATTTTCTTCTATTGAAATCACAATTTTTGCATATCAAGTATGATGTTTCAAATGAAATCATTTAAATTTAATCCTTTCAATTCATGCTCTGAATTTTGTGTTAAAAGATTTTCAAATTGAGTCAAGAATTCGTTTCACCTCGTTTTTGTAGTTTTTTTAAAACTGTACTGTAGAATTGAATATATTGAAACCAGTTAGAGGGCCTGGAAATTCCAAAGGAATAATTTCAAACATTTCATTTTTATTTTATTAATAATTAAATGATACAGTCTACTGGTATATGATTTATTATTTTTCAACAGGGTAAATATTATTTCACTTTTCTTTTTATGAAAATAAAAAGGAATACTCCATATAATTTTTCCCTGCTATATTTAAAATGTTCATTTTCAGATCACATATTGAGTTTCATTTTTTGTTACAGACTTAAGAGTGCCGGGATTTTAGTTTGAGTATGTTAATTGCAAGTAACCTTAGGGTACATGACTAGTTCTTAGGTTGATAGGTGATGGATTTTATTAGAGCAGTAAAGTATAGAAAACCATTAAGAGAAAATGGCTTACTATATAAGCATAGTTCCGTGCAATTTCTATCTTCATGACCTTAGGCATATCTGAAACAGTTTCATCTGCTTCAGTATACATTGATAAATTCATGGCACGCTTCCACCTGTATCAATATTGACCATTTTCTAGAATGGTAAACTATAACGAAGTTTTTTAAAAAGCCTTTTTACCCATTACATTTTGGTACTTTCAACTGTGGCCATACATTTTTGTAAATACCGGACACATGCTTAATGTCATTTAATAGTAATAGCATGAGAATTGCAGGTTCTAATCATGCACCCTTGACCATTTTTATCCCGTTTAGGAGTATAACAGCTCATGCCAGAAACTGCATTTTCATGTTTGGTTTGTTGTATGTTGATTTCAGAAGAACTTCTTCGTTTCCTAACATGGCTCATAAAGATACTTATTGAGGTCTTTTAATTCTCATTTCAGCTGCTCTTTTTATTCACTCCATTTTGACAGACCCGCTTTACAAGGGTGATCTGTCAAAGACGCTGAAAATGGAAGTGTTACTGTTTTGCACTGGTTTATTCTGTAGTTCTTGGAAGAGGACAAAAGAGATAGCCTTAAAATTGGAAATCAAGTTTACTGTTTCTGTCCCTTCTCTTTTTTCTGTTTTTCTGACTCCTCCAGTTTTAAAAATACAGTGTATACAGCTCTTTTACTTTCAATTCCTTTAGCTCCCTTTGTATTGGTTATTTATTTGAGAATTTGAGTTTGAAATTTTTGTTTTATCCATTTTTAAGATTTTGTTATTTCTCTTTTCCATAAACAGAATCTTATATATATTGACTGATCTTAATTTGGGAGTCACTTTTTAGAGACCACATACAGAAAGTTTTCAGATAAGCTTTCAAAAAAGTACTTTGAAAAAGCTGTGAAAGAACTGCTTGCATGTTTATCTCTACAGGTAGTCCTTGTTTAGCAACTGTCCCATATAGTGACCATTCACAGTTATAGCGTTGAAGAAAAAGTAACTTTGTGACCAATCCTTACATCTACAACTTTTGAAGATGTTTAAAGCAATTAGGAAGGCATATTTTGCTACATTCAAACATTTTGAGCTTGGAAAGAATAGGACGTTGTTCACCTGCAAAAGGAGTTTTTCATGTATCTTACATTAAGAGATAGCTGACTTCTTCCTTTGTATTCTGTACTTCAAATGTGCATACACACACATGCACACTTTAATTTTTTTAATGAACTATATTACAGCTGGCTGTATTAAGAATTTACTGCATATTTGATGTTCTCCCAGTCATAAGCTTTCCAGTGAATGTCATTCCACAAAGTAATATTTCTCACTTTCTCACAAAATGTCTATTATGTAAAATCTGAAATCTTGGGGAAAGGGTGGGGATAAAAGTAGATTAAAATTTTCTTCTGTGTTTCTCTGCTAATCTAATTAAAATAATGTCAAAAAATAGTACATACTATTATAAATAATAAAAGGAATTTAAAATCATATGTCATTTCAAAATGAAATAATAATAGAACAAAACAAAACCAGTTTGTATACAGGTAGCCTTTAACTTATGACCACAATTGAACCCCAAGTTTCTGTTGCTAAGCAAGACATTTGTTAAGTGAGTTTTGCCCCACTTTGAGATCTTTCTCACCATATTTGTTAAGTAAATCATTGCATTTGTTAAATTAATAACACAGTTGTTAAGTTAATCTGCCTTCTCCATTGACTTTGCATATCCAAAGGTCACAAAAGGTGATCACATGATCCCAGGACACTGCAATTGTCAATATGAGTCAGTTGCCAAGCATCTAACTGTTGATCACATGACCATGCCGATGCTGCAGCAGTTGTAAGTCTGAAAAACAGTCATAAGTCGTTTTTTTCAGTGCCATTGTAACTTTGAACAGACACTAAATGAACTGTTGTAAGACAAGACTACCTGTATAAAGTCCTCTGTTGTAGTTTTAACAAGACAGTTGTAACTTACTCTTATTAAACATTTCTGAAGTATCCAATATGTGCATTTTTTGTATTTGTTGAATTCATGACATTTTAAGATGAGGTTAATAAAATGAACTTGCTGGTTTATGATAGAATCTCTTTATAAAACATTCTAAAGTAATAGAAGAGTAATTCACATAACTAAATGTGACTCTCCATTTGTTTGGTAAGAGAAGACATTCAAACTTGTTATTCCAGAGGCTGCATTAATATAATAATTAATATCAATTTAACCAACTTTCTTCTGCTTCCTATAAAATTATGGTTTAGGGGCCATAATTAATTTTTTCACAGTCTTTAACTACTCTGAAACATAAGAATCTAGCAATAGAATCTGAACCAAATAAATAAAATAAATATTTAAGTTTGGATTAACATAAATAGCATAGCTATTTAAAAGACAATGGAGAAATTCTAAAAATTAAAAAAGGAATAAGTGCTAGCATTATGATTGCTTGGTGTTTTATAGAAGCCCAAGCAGCTTTTTTATTATTTGTAAATAAGAAAAAGATCCTATAGGATCTTACAACAATATGATGCACATATGGCTGAGGTTTTAAATATCGCATTTGTAACATTGAAATACATATATGGCTCATTACAGTGCTTTTCATGGCAAGATTGAAAGCAGCCTACTAATAGAAACAGTTGCTTTTGTCATGGATTGTCCATTAGTGTGTTATATAATTGTCAACTGACGATTTGGAGTTTTCTAAGAATTGATGAACATAAAATACTGGGTAACATTTGTTCTTTCGCTCTTGAAAGAGGGCTCTGGGGATCTCTGTGAACAGCAGTTGGACAAATGCGAGACTACTTAAATTTCCCTACCATATGATGTGTTATGTTCTGAAAATATAGTTTCTGAAGCAAGTGCTACTCCATCATTTCTCTCTATAAAGTAATAAGGATGCAATAAAATGCATGCACAAACTTTTCTGAAATAGCAAGCATTTATATATTCATTCATTTGGAATTTTAGATAGAATATTATTATATCATTTTGGGGGCTAGGTTTTCAGTGTAGGAAATGGTGGATCATTAAGCAGTCCAGTCTATTATTCCTTTTTTAGGAAAGAAATAAATTACACAGCTTATCTTTAATGCCACTATTGAAGTAGATATTATTTGGAGATAATTTCATAATGGTAGAACTGGCATTAAGATGCGTCTGTTATAACCAACCAATGAATTGTTTACACTCTTTGTGTCAAAATATTTAGCTGTTATGTTACCTTTCCGTATTTGTATCTCTTTAATCCTAGTGTAAATACTGTAGTGGATATAATTGGGATATCTGTGTCAGTTGGGTTATTTTTGGACTATTTAAAATCTTTGTCTTAAACAAATAATCCTCAATGTGTCTTTTAGAGCTACTTAGAAGTGCTTCTTACAATATATGTTGGCTACCCTCATTTCCCTCTTACCATCTGGAAATCAATCCTAAACCATGAAACAATACATTTTTATTTCACACAACATTTAATTTTCTTTCTATGGCATATAATCTCTGTTGTATTATAGACTTAGGGCTGCTTTGAAGATGTGTGGAATCAGGTACAAGACAGCAACTGATTAATTTTGATTACTTTATTTTAATTTTCTTGTACTTAGCAATTTCTCCTGAAATTTAAGGAATGGTAGTCAGTCCACAATCAGACACTTCTTTGCAAGCATAATCTATCTGTTTGTTTGAACCTTGCCAGTTTAATTATTCCACTGTTATATCCTAATAGAGTGAGAAAAAGCACTTGCTCAATATTTAATGTTTTGCTTATGGTTGAAATATAAGTATTTTTTCACAACTATCAAGAAAATTGAACAGGGTGTTTTGATATTGCTACAGTCTCTTTAAAAGTTTGAACCCAGTATTGGGACATATATTTGATTTATAGCTACATATGGATGTTTTTGTTGAAAATGGCATCTAATCACTTTAAAATGGCTATATCTAATCCCACATGATCTGGAGTGGATGCACTTGAGTCATTTGCCAGTCATAGTGACTTCATGTTATGAGCAACAACTTATATTTCTTTGCATTACCCTTTGGGGAATAACCAATTAATGGTAACAATGACCAGCCATTTTAAAAAAAATACTTGAGAGAAAAACATTTTTCAGTACAGTATTCAATAAATTTCCAGCAAAGGGTACTAGGTTTTGAAGGATTCTGAGAAGGATTCCTCGAGTTATTTTTCTCAAGCTTTTTAGTTCTGGCTTTCCACCATTTCCAGGAGCATTCTCTTTCTTCTTTTCAAGTTATAGCTATATACTGCAAAGTGCTACAATAGAAAATGTGAGGCTGCTTTATAAAAGACTTAATGGACTTTTTGCTTGAAATGAAAAAAAATTGAACTGGTAATTTTGAAATTTATTGGTTAAAAAGTTTTGCTTATGAGAAGATGGAAACCATAATATATAATTTGGGAATGTGTAATTGTTGAAAAGAAGATTGGAAGTAGCTTAGATACTTTTTGCTTGTTTACACCTTGCCAAATTGTCAATAAGAAATAGAAAGTATAAATGGACTCCCTCACATTATCAAAAAACCATCACAGATGATTTACTGAATATTGTTTGCTCATGGCTTAATGCTACAATCCATGTCTGAATATTTTTTCAGAAATATATCATGTCTGAATTTTAAAAATTTATTCATTTATTTTTGCAAAATCTGAGTTCTTTCCTGGAGCAATTATGGTCTGGGTTATGTTTTTCATATCTTCTTTTCCAGCATTTAAATACTTCGTTTTAGAATTCTGATGTTAGGCAGCATCAAAAAGTGAACAGTGGCATTTTTTTCCTTCCCCTGCAATTATCAAAACAATATAATGAAAGAAGGTATAAAGTTGAATTTTATAAGTGTAGTACTGCCTTCTCTGTTCTCTTCTTCCCTTTTCAACAAAGTTAT
This sequence comes from Pseudonaja textilis, assembly GCF_049901715.1. Classification (NCBI taxonomy): domain Eukaryota; kingdom Metazoa; phylum Chordata; class Lepidosauria; order Squamata; family Elapidae; genus Pseudonaja; species Pseudonaja textilis. The sequence goes on from NC_141993.1 coordinate 34,772,949, forward strand.
GTTAATATCTATTACATTATTGTCGTTGCAACTGGCTACTCTTAGTTGTCTTCTCTGCTCTTCTTATGAAAATAATACTGGATATTTAGCAAAATTAATAAAGTTAATGGCTTTAGTATTGGATATATCAGGATTATGAGGTCATGTAACATTGAAATGTTGTTTTAGAGGTAGAATTTCTGGGAATGCTATAATCAATTCTTGGGAGTATCCTGGCCTCATGATCTCCTTTTGTGGCCTTCTGACAAACAAAGTCAACAGGGAAGCCAGAACAATTTATTAACTTTGTTACTAACTTAACAATTGTAGTGATTCACTAAACAACTGTAGCAAGGTTTTAAAATGGGGGGAGAACTCATTTGTTTTGTTTAGTAATGAAAATTTTGGTTTTAATTATAGTCATAAATTAAGGACTATCGTATGGGCTGATATCATTATTGTATAATGGCTATAATTTGTACACAACAAGTCTAGCTGATTAGCTTAAAATAATTTCATAAGAATTTATTCATGAGGATCAATGTGGGCTTTTACCTAAAAGAAAGCTAAAGAAGAATGTTAGAAATGAGTTAGATATTTGGAGCAACATGATGAAAAAGAAAAGTCACATTGATTTTTTAAGTTAAGAAAAGGCCTTTGACAATTTGAACTGAGTTTTCTTGATCAAGGTTTTGGAAGATAAGAATTTTGGAGATAACTTTATAAAATGGATAAGATTCATTTAGAAAGCATACATAATTGTCACTAGTCAACACAAACTCAGAGAACATCAAGGCCCTGAGCTACGTGTATTCTCTTCCCTTGGGACTTTTATTCAAATTTGAAACAGAAAGTAAGTAAAAAAAATGCATGGTAGCATGGGCTAGATTTTGTTATAATATATAGGTGGAACAATGGGAAAATATGTGGCTGAAAGAGCTTTGAGATTTACATTGTTATAACCTTAAAAGAGAATTTTTATACAATGATGTATTGTTGGTATATGTCACCAGAGAAATTGTCCAGAAAGTATAAAGACACTTCAAATTTATATTGGAAATTAAAAGATTAAAAGAAGAAAAGGGGAAATTTTATCATATTTGGTAGTTGTGTAAAAAAAAATCCTTGAAAGTTTTAAATTCAAATACATGCATTGTCTCAAAGGATTTAAGATTCATAAACAATTGAGACCTGTGGTATTTCTTTTGGGATTAATGAATGAACAGTTGGAATAAGCCATGGAACTGGTTTTTGTATATGATAACTGCAGTGAGATTATTGTATGCATAATAATCTAATAAATGTTATGTAAAACATTTAAAAACAAACAGTAATTCCAGCATTAAAAGTCAAGGTCTGTGAAACCTGAATGAAAAGATTTTCATATAGTGCTGTGACCAACAATTCTAACTAATTTTTCTAAGAGGAGCATTATTCTGAGACCATAATCAAAATAATCCTAGAGGCATCATCTATTTTGATCGTTACTGAATTTCTGGTGACAATGCAGACCTAATTGTTTTCCAGAATTAAAAATCTGCCCCTTCCAATACAACTTTGGGCCAAACAATTTGAATATTATCACCCAAATTGGTATCTAGACTTGAATATCCATTTATTGAACCTCAGTGGTGTCTATATAGCTTCACCATACTTTCTTAAAAGACAAGTATACTCTCAGACCATTGTTCTGTATAACTCTGCACTTATCCACACTATTCAAGTAATATCTGTACTGACCTATATATCCTCAGCACTTCCACCAGATCTCTTTTCCATGTCTTTCAGTAATTTGTGTTTCGTTAGTAAATCCTGTGTTCCAGAAAGTATAAAGAGCATTATATTATAAAATGTTTGTCTTCTCTGATATTGTCTGCTCTGCTGAGCAGCTGATTCTCATTTCTCAGTCAGACGTATCTGCCCTTTATCTCCTACTTAATCTCCTGGATGGGAAACCCCAAGATTTGAACATGGGCTCAGACCAGTAGTCTGCTAACAAACTATCTCGTAAGGGCAACTTAATGTGTAACACACTTGTCCCCAGCTTTAGATAGAACGGTAGTATTGAAAGCTACCAGAGACCTTAGAAAGTATAGGGCTTACATATCTTTCTTGTTAGACTTCTTCTGAAAAAGATCTAAAACCCTTTCCATGCTAATTCAGTGACCAAAACCCTTTCCATGCTAATTCAATATTAAGGTAGACTTACCCAGATCCATAAACTTAATGTAATCCAAGAATGTTTGGGATTGTCCAGCTATTATCTGCTCAAACATATTGCCTAAGACAGATATGTTATTAAAATGCCACTACCATGATCCAGAGAAATTCTTGTTTGGAAGAGTTCTCTGTTTCTGATGGTTGTTACTATGTAGTTCAGATCTCATTGATTCAAAGATTAAGATATAACATTTCTAACAAAAACCTATTATAACTATAAATGCTTAATTTTACTTGGATTGTGTCCAAATGTAAATATAATTATGCCACCTAATATTACAAATACATTTGAGAAATAAATGTGCTTGCATCTACAGCTTCTTAAATTATGCTGTACCTTATGTAGCATGACTCTGTCCATTATCTATCTCAATGTTTTTCAATTAATTTAAGTTGTTAAGATTGTAATATATAGGCAAAATATTTAGCAGTATTTGATTGCTCGCCTATGTGATTCTCACAAGGGGCAGGAAAAACTACCTGCACTCTGATTTCTTCTGGCTCTTCAAGTTTAATTTTTGACTCACTAATATACGAAAATGACATTTAGATGCAAACTTTCCTCTTAATTGCATATTAAACTTTTATTTTTTTAAACTACCAAAAAGTATTAAACATTGCTACTTCTTCTTAAAATGATAAATGGATGTGGTAACATCCCAATTTCTAGAAAATACTTACTTGTTAAGACAAGACAGCCCTCTGTGACTATTTGCAAAATGTACCACCCAAACAGCAATAGTGATCTAACAAAATACACGTATTTGTCTGTCCCTCTCTCGGGACTCGTCATTTCAGCTAAAGTCCTAATCTAAGTGCAGTATATGTATCACTGAAACACATTTCACTTTAAATATCAAATTGGGTTACTCGTGGCAGATATTAAATATATTTTTCAGGAGCCACACATTTAAGTCAAATGGGAGGTCAGATTTATTGGGGGGGTATAGCTCTTTCATGATTTATTCAAGCACCAGAAAAGAACTTTGATTAGTTAAAAGCTGTGGTAAAGTCTTGTGGGAGTATTTGTGAGAGTCTGGAGCTGTCAGAGATAACTGTAACTCCTTCAGCAAATTTCAGACTATTCTTCTGTAGTCGGACAAAACCCTTTTCTTTTCCCTCTTTTGTCCAGAAAGGCATTTGTCTTGAAACTGTGTGGCTGTGGACATGGGGTGCTTGTTTGAAGATTCCCCTTCGTAGTCAAGAAGAGAATCGGCTCGCCAAATATTGGTGTAGTATTTTATACTCTTCTCCTCCCTTCTTGTTCTAATCCTCCTTTTATTTCCTGTATAGTTTTTAATAAGAAAATTGTGGAGGCAAAGTTTTCAAGGCAAGGGCCCATTTCCTGTTTTCTTTCCTCTGTTTGCTTAACAAAGTGTGCCTTACTTTTCTAGCTGCAGTGACTTTTGTTGCTAATAAGTAGTTCGTGAAAACGCTTGGCTTGCTCTTTGATTCACTTTTTATATACTGTCAGAGGAGATGTTTAAAACAGTCTTTCTCGGCTTTTTTGTGTTTTGTTATTTTTTTTTAAAAAAGGAAAAGAAGTGGCGTGACACAAGCAAGTGAGATTAATAAGAATTAAGCAAATGGCTTCTCTTCTTTTGTTTCAATGAGATAGTAGCCGTCTTGCAGCTACACAAAGGCTGCCATTTACCAGAGAGGACTCCCTCATTCTCTTGGCAGGGGTACCATTGGAATCGGATACAAGTGGGTGGCAAAGAGCAAAAGAGGACAAGCAGGCTTTGTGTGTGGTTTTTTTTAAAAAAGAAACAGCGACAACCAAATCGTTTTCAGTATTGAACTGCCACTCAACCAGCTGTGCAGCTTGCGAATTGGGATGGACCAGTTCTCCCTGCAGATAGAAAACAGTTCCTTGCCATCCCTCTTCCCCTGCTTTCCCAATCTTTCTCTTAAAAGCTGCCACTGAAATATTGGCTCAACTCCATCAAGAGCTGAAAGCTCAAGAAAATATTTATTGAACAATGCTTCTGACAACTGCCAATACATTGGAAGAGACCACTTATTTTTAAAGCAGTTTTATATCACCTTGTTGGTATTCCAGTCAGAAAAACTGAATTCAATTTATTTTCTATTGTACATATCTTTTTCTTTACTGATGATGGTTCCCATTGAATACAGTCACACATTTCTATCTCTCTGGCTCTTTTTTTTGCCTTGCTTTCTTTCTATAAAAAAGCTACCCATATGTAGACAATGAACTATCTATTTGGTTTGTACTTTGCACAATGCCGCTGCAGGAGTAATGCAAAAAAAAGAGAGGCTTTTCCACCAATAAGTTACTATCTGGTCTTAAGAATATAGGTGCTGAACCACATTTTGCGTGGGTGTGTTTAAGTTTGCAACCAAAATCATTCACAGGGATGGACAATGTTAATTAAGTGCTCCTAAGAGAAGAATCTCTCTACACTTCATTCATGGACCAATTCATTCCTTTTTTTTAATGTGCTGAGTTGTTTTTGATATAGGATGTGTTGGTCTAAAAGCTCTTGAGGAGGAGGCAGATGAATCATTTCAGATAATACATTTTGACCAAGAGACGTATATTTTTCATATAACTTTAGACAGCAAATCTGTCAGTGGTTTTTCTTAAAATAATGCAGCATGTTCTTTATTACTCCAGGTCTCAAGTTTTATTTCTGACAAGCTGAAATCATTAGCGTCATCCAATTGTTAATTAAACATTCAAATAGTTGTGTTTAAATAATTGATTTTTTTTCAATATAACAATATAACATTTGTAATTTTAAAAATAAAGAGATAGATATTATTCTTAAATGTTTTTAACAAGCAAACCTTGTCAAGCCAGCTATTTAATCAGAACATAAAGGCATTTCAAAGGCTAGGCATAGATTCCCCCAAATGCATAGTTAATTATAAATGTTTCCCGCTTTAGTTATGAACCAAGCTCTGATTACAAATTATAGAGGAATATGGGAACAGTATTACTTGCATTGGCCTTGTCAATCCATTTTCTTGGTGGGGAGTCTCTCTTCAGTTTCCCTCCCATTTCCTTCCCCATTTTCATTGTGATAGTAACACCACAAGGGTGTGCACAGCGAGGCAGTTGTCAAAATCAAATGGAATGTCTTTGTAAATCAGCTTGCCCCCCTACATTGTTAACCTTCTGGAAATTCTTTAAAAACAAAACTATTTCAAAAAAATTTATGGTGAGTGATAGGAGTGGTTGTTTATGAATGTTACTGTGATTGTAATGTCTGCTTTAATGAAAAGAAGGATAAGGGTAATAGGATAGCAGTGTTCCAATATCTCAGGGGCTTCCACAAAGAAGAGGGAGTCAAGCTATTCTCCAAAGCACTAAGACCAGGACAAGAAGCAACAGATAGAAACTAATCAAGGAGAGAAGCAACCTAGAACATTTCCTCACTGAACAATTAATCAGTAGAACAACTTGCCTCCAGAAGTTGTGAATGCTCCAACACTGGACGTTTTTAAGAAGAGATTGGACAACTATTCGTATAAAATGCTATAGGGTTTCATGATCAGTGGGACAGCAGGTTTCCTGAGCAGGGGGTTTCCTGAGCAGAGAGTTGGACTAGAGGACCTCCAAGGTCCCTTCCAACGTTATTCCATTATTGTGGTTTTATTGAACACACACACACACACACACACACACACACCAAGGCTGTTATGGTAGATACTTTTTTGTTTTTTACTTATTGCTAATTGCCAAGTGTTCTTTTGATTGCAGAGATATGAGTTTGATATCTGCTGAATAAATAACTCACATTAGCCACTAGAACTGGGAGATAGTTAGGGTGACTAGGAATGCAAAGTTGTTAGTTCCCAGTATCTGAATCTCAAACTGTAGGAACATTCTGCATGCAAGCTAAGTTTTTTACTACTTGTTTCCATGTTCCAAATTGATCTGAAAAGTTATTTGGATAGACATATTGATTGAGCCACGGTGGCGGAGTGGTTAGAGTGCAGTACTGCAGGCTACTTCTGTTGCCTGCTGGCTGCCTGCAGTTTGGCAGTTGAAATCTCACCAGGCTCAAGGTTGACTCAGCTTCCATCCTTCCGAGGTGGATAAAATGAGGACCCAGATTGTTGGGGGCAAGAAGCTGACTCTGTAAACTTACAGAGGACTGTAAAGCACTGTGAAGCAGTATATAAGTCTAAGTGCTATTGCTATTTCATAACCTCCAAAGAGCTAACTAGATAAACAGACTGTTGCCCCAAATTTCACAAAATGCTAAATGTACAGAATCGGCATGCTGTATAATGCATAATAAAATGGATAACTTGCAACTTCTAATTTTGCATGAATTTAATTGCTTTTTCCCTTGTAATTTCCCTTTTGTCCGGATCTAAGGGTAGTTGTTTTTTTTTGGGGGGCTTTGAACCAATGTTGTCGTTTAGCAACTGCCTTGATAATTCCCTGCATTTTTCTTGGCAAGTTTTTTCAGATGTTTACCACTGCCTCCTTCCTAGGGATGAGAAAGGTACTGACCAAGGTGGCTTCATGCCTAAGATGAGACTCAGGGTCTTCTGGTTTCTAGCCTGGTAGTTCAACCATTACCTCAAACTGACTCATAAGTGTCCATTAATAATTGTAGTCATAACATTATCTTAGGCAATATTTGTGAACTACTGGGCATATTTAAATTGGGACCAGATATTGTCCTGGGTGTCTTCTCAAAAAGGCTGCCATAAAGGAATGGACAGTCACAAAACCCGTTTACAGAATGTAGACTAACAAATTTGCTTAACACTGTCCTCAACTCCTTAGGGCACTATTTATTTATTTTTATTTTTTATTTATTCATTTTGATTTGTCAATTGCTTACAAGATAATAGGTATAAGTATATACATAGTTATGAATACATGAAATGGGTACATATAAGAAAAATAAAAGAAACAATAGGACAGGGACAGTAGGCACGTTGGTGCGCTTATGCACGCCCCCTACAGACCTCTTAGGAAAGGGGTGAGGTCAATAGTAGACAGTCTAAGGTTAAAGTTTTTGGGGTTTGGGAAAGAAACCACAGAATTAGGCAGAGTATTCTAGACATTGACCACTCTGTTGCTGAAATCGTATTTCCTGCAATCAAGTTTGGTGCGGTTAACCTTGAGTTTCTATCTATTGTGTGCTCTTGTATTGTTATGGTTTATTTTAGCTTTCCTTTCTCTTTCTTCAAACAACCCCTGGGCTTGCATTTTTATGCCCCAAACTGTGAGGTCATGTTAACTCAATGTCATTCTTGTGGATAAAAATGATCCTTTGAAAGAATATATAGATAAATTAAAGAACATTGAAAATATTAAGATTGTTGAGCAGGGAGCCTGGTGAAGACCATGGAAGTCCTAGAGATATCATGCTGTTTCAGCTCTAAGCACTCGCTCCCTCAAGCCCTTCCAGGAATTGATGTAACCCTAATACAAGATAATGTCTGGCCTTGCAGTTAGTATTATTCTTATCATCCCTTACTAATATGGCCAATGGTGAGGAAAAGTGGAAATTTTACTCCATCAGTTTTAACAAGGTCACACTTTGGTCAGTGATATAGACAGCAGAAAGGACATGTGTATATACTGATAAATGTAGTAATTTGGTTTAACAATAGAGGAGATTAGAATAGATTTTTTTTCTTGATTTTGTTCTGTATGATTAACTGTCACATCTCCAGCCCTTCCTTATGAACATGGATTGCATTCCACAAATGTTTTCATTGTCTTTCATTTTCCAGTGCTGAACAATAAAATAAATCAAAGCAATAATCTTAAGGGACATGTTTGTAAGATTCCAGAATTCTCCTGCCTTAACAGGGAAATAGTTCGAAGTAATTGTTTCTTTCAGACCTTAGAAACAATTTTGAAGTAATCAGTGTTATGTCTTGTGATTGGAGTGGCCTTGAGTCAGATACTGCTAGGGGTGTATGTATGTGTGAGAGAGAAAGATGGGGGAGGGGAGAGAGAGAGAGAGAGAGGAAAGAAAGAAAGAAAGAAAGAAAGAAAGAAAGAAAGAAAGAAAGAAAGAAAGAAAGAAAGAAAGAAAGAAAGAAAGAACTTACCAAAATATAGGTAGTCCTCGACTTACGACCACAATTGAGCCCAAAATTTCTATTGCTAAGTGAGAAATGTGTTAAGTGAATTTTGCCCCATTTTACAACTTTTCTTGCCACAGTTGTTAAATGAATCACTGCAGTTGTTAAGTTAATCACATGGTTGTTAAGTGAATCTGGCTTCCCCATTGACTTTGCTTGTCAGAAGGTCGCAAGAGGGATCACATGACCCCAGGACACATCCCCAGGATTTTCTTTTATTTCAGCCTGTGGAATACTTCAGATACTTCATGGTATCTAGTATGGATCTTCCAAAATGTCTGGTTACAATTGCCAGTGGCTAGAAATGAATAGCTAGATCTTAGAAGGGGCATTTAGTCAAGATTACAAATTAAAGTATCCTCAATAAATTCTGTGCAAGATCTCAGTATTACTATACTCAGTAGAACTCTTTTATTTCACTATTGTTCATCCCAACAGGGAGTTATAGCCCTAATAAAAATGATGGGCATTATATTGAGAAATGTTACTCCAAGGTGCAATATTTAGCCAAGAGAAATTCATCAGTGTTCCAGTGGGTATTTAAGGAAGCCCTGTGCAAATTACCCATCCAGCTGGAGTTTATTTATTGCTTTAAGTGTTGTAGTTTTGATGCCTAACTCACTATTTCAACATATTTATTTATTTATTTAAAAAAGTAAAGGGCTTCATCTGAAATACATAACTTGGTCAGCTAACAACCAAATTGAAAACACATACACAATAAATACTGAAAAAAAACCCCATAACCTAGGTTGATATAGTCCAGTACAAAGAAAAAAGATCAGCAAGATACAACCATTTCACAAATGAACATTGAGTTCCCTATCATCATGTTATAATGATGTTATATAATGTTATAAACTGAGTAATTCTGAAGCTCTCTACTATTTTTATATGGCAAGCAGTATCAGAATATTTGTGGTAAAAGCTTCAGGAAACAGCAGCAATGTGTGTTTATGCCCTGACTTTAGATTATCATAGTTATATCAAATCAGACAATGACCCAGTTAACAACATCATTATAATCAATGTTACCCTATTTTGGTTAGCAACCATATAATATGCTAGGTGATTGGCATAAAACAAGCTTAAATCAGAAATCACAATACAAATTTATATCAGATACGCATATATAAGAAATTAGTCACAATGCGACCATCAAATGACATCAATAGGTTTTTATTTTTCTCTTTTCTAATAGAACCAGACGGCTACACAAATGTTTGCTATTTTATTATTTCTTTATGTAATTTATAGAACCACCCATCTCTAAAGCAAGTGACTCTGGGCATCTAGGACAAATGTATATCTAAACTAACAACAACAACAAAATAGCTTGCAGCACATTTTGGTAATGGGAGAATCTTAAAATTAGACTGACAAGAGAGTTTGTGTATCTTTATAGCATACACAACTTAGGATGAGTTCTAGTATCAACATCATCATCAAATTTATTTGCCAACCATCTTGCAGTTCAAAGTGACTCATCCTCCTAGGTTGTATATGCTAAAAAGATATATACAAGGTTCCTGAAGGGGTTATGGTGAGTTCTAATCTAAGAGCAAACTTCCTAGTATCTAATATTGACTTTCCTATATTTCCCAAATAGAAGTGCTATGGGTATCTAGCCTTTTCTAAAATTGGAAGTTTTTCCATTGAAAGGTTGGTTTAAGGGAAAATTGATTCTACCCAAAGTAACTTGGAACAAGTGAGACAACCACTTGATGGTCTGTATCTTTATTTATTGCTTAAAAGTGATTCTGGCTCCATCTAGTACTAGTGCCAAAGATTAATTACTGATAGAACCATCTTCCAAGCCAGAACATAATCTCTGTCCTTCCACTTGCATCCATTAGCATGGGTTATTCCTCTGCATGCAGAGATGTAGACCCAGGACTCCTGTGAATGAACTGGGAGTGCTCGTGCCATCTTTGTTGAAGCTAACCCAGGTGTTTCAAATGGGAATCTAATGAAAGTCCTCATAACCATCTTAAAAGTACAGCTCTGTACATAATTTTCCAGGGGTAAGCTTTATGTATCACATTGGGGCTTCTTCTCTGTATGCTGTAAACTATGAATTCAAAGACTAATTGAATATAAATTCCTGCATTAAGCTGCGTCAGTTTACCATTAGAAAGCCAAGGCATTTTAGTACAGATTCAGATGAAGTTCTGTGTTTACATGAGTCACTAGTGTTGCTTTAACATTTATGTTCATTTTATTCCAGGTATACGTCCACAAATAATGAATGGCCCTTTGCATCCTCGTCCATTGGTGGCTTTGCTAGATGGAAGGGATTGTACAGTGGAGATGCCTATTTTGAAAGATTTGGCTACTGTTGCATTCTGTGATGCTCAGTCTACTCAGGAAATACATGAAAAGGTATTTATTAACATTTCAATTTCAAAGCACCTGAGTCCTGTGATCCTAGAGGGCTAAAAGTACACCACCAACAACAAATAACTGAGACAAAACCCCATAATGTCAAACAGGCCGGGGTGGGGTAGGGGGGCAGTCAAAGAATTCTCCTGCCATTCTAGGGAATAATAATCATTGTAGCTTCAAAGTAACAGAAGCGCTGCACATACATAACATGCCCATTGTGGCTCTCACTGCTGCACTCTGGATCAGCTGTAGCTTCTGATTGATCTTCAAGAGCACCCATGTAGAGCACATTACAATATTCCAGTCAAGCTATGACCAAGGCCTGAGTGACTGTCTGAAGGCACTTGCAATCTTGTACCCAAGAATGGGCACAATTAACATACAAGATGAACCTTCTAAAGAAAATTTATCACTTATTACTTGTATGTACACTGAGAGGTTATGCAACGGAGAAGAATTCCTGATGTGTCCAATCACACTTGGCCAATAAAGAATTATATTCTACTCTTAAGAAAATGCTTTGCAAATTAACAAAAAAAGAAGAGTATCCTGTATTTAGCAACAATTCAGCTTTTTTCGAAAAAAGTTCAGGATTTTTACCTGTGGTTCCCAATCATTTTTGTGTAAACTATCATATCATCAAACCATACAAACCATCAGGTACATAATGATTGATTTATGTACTTGGATTGGTTGAGGTATTCCGCAAGTTGTAGTTGAGTAATCTCAAAAACTACAGGTTTCCACTGCTGAATTAACACATTTCTATAATAATTGTACATATAAATTAAAATCAGACAAACTTATAAAATAGGCAAAAGAACATTGTAGTGTAAAATTAGGATTTGCTGCTGACTTCATTTGATTTTGAAACTTATTCCACTTCCACATTCTGCTTTGTGTGCTGTTACAAAGAGATTGAGTCAACAGCTCTTCTCTCAGTGAATATCAAGCTTATGGAAAGTTCTTGCTAATCTTCATGATATAATGATGAATTGAATTGGTATTGTACAGTAAATTGATGACCATGCAGTCTTGATTTAATTGTATGATTTCTCTGCCTCCTTCTGTTTATACTGACATAATTCTCCTGATAATCTGTGACAGATATCTGAAATTTGGATTCCTGCATGCAGCAAAAATCTTTGATAGACTCTGTATGGATTTGATAATTAAATGTGCTACTGATGAAGCCACAATAAATAATCTGATTTTAAAAATTGATCTGACTAGACAGCTTTTATAAATAGATAGGGATCAGAAAGAGATTAATGCAACCAATCTGCCTGATGCAGGTACAGTGCTCCTTAAATTCTCAGCATCAGAGAACAATATTGGAACTAAATAGCATGTGTTCACAAAGTACCGGTTTGGTTATTTTGATTGATTTTCTTACCTGATGTAAATCAGTAGATGAAAGCAAAAAGAAACTATTAAATTAGATAAAATATACTCGGATTTCATCTAGACAATAAGGTAAGTGCTTTCTAGAAACATTGTCAGCTTGGCTAAAAATCTTATCACGTTGATTGGCAAGAATAATTGAGATGAAACCTTGAGTCACCTTGAAATATGAGAAGTAGAAATGTTGCAATAAAGAAGTTAAGAAGTGCTAATATGAAGCAAGCAAATTCCACAGTAATAAGTTAGATCATGGGTGTCAAACTCATTTCGTCATGTTGCTGTCACGTGATGTTTTGTGACGTTTTTCCCCTTCGCAGAGCTGGGGTGGGTGTGGCCTGTGCATGATGCATATGACCCATGGGCCGCCAGTTTGACACCCCTGAGCTAGATGTTCATACATAACATTTCCCTGGTAGCCTTTTTCTAGCTAACTATGAAAAGGAGATTAAGAGTAGAAAAATGACTCAGGGTAAGGATGTACTTCAGCTTTTTTGATTCACTTTTCACTTCTTGCATTCAAGTTTCTGCTGCTGTTTTTCCCACTGAATTTCAGATGTAGTCTTGATTTAGAGAATATTGGAAGTCTTTGTGAAATGTCTAGTTTTACCTTAAGTGATCAGAGTTATGTATAGTCCTAAATACATAACTCTGATCACGTCACAATCATATAAATAGATAAATAACCCATAACCAAATACAGTTAAAAATAATCACTGGTGTGATTCAACTGGTGTAACAACCTGTTCAGTGATCATGCACTTTGCGCGCCTGCACACCATTTTAAAAAGCCTGTTTTCAGCTATAATACTTACCTTCTATTGCAGCCCCAGTGAGTAAAACAGCTGAGGCGCTGCAAAACTGCTCTGCCCCGCGAATCAGCTGTTCTCCAAAACAAGGAAATAAAGCACAGGAAAGGGGGTGGGGTGGGGAATAATCACCAGAATTATCAGTTCACCCGAACCAGTCTGAACCAGTCCCCGAATATAATCCCGAAAACTATAGTCCCCAAAAACCCGCCCCCCAAATATAATCCAGTACAAAAGAAAACCAAGACAATAGATAACAAACTCAGAACTGACTGACCTGTTGGGCTCTTTTAACATCCTGACCCTAATTCCCAGGGGAAAAGTCAGGTCTTAATCACAAAGGGAGGCTGCTTTGTAGAATCAGGCATCATAATAGAGAGGCAGGTCTCCTTGGTCCTGCAAGATGGCCTGTTTAATAGAGGGGAAATGGAGCATGTTCATCCTTTTGAATCTGGAAAGAGAAGAGAGAGATGGACAGTTTTGCAAGTAACCTAACCCTGGTTCACCACACAGGCTTTAAAGCCGATAACCAACATTTTGAATTGCGTGCTGAAAACTAGTACAGCTGCTGTGTTTTGGACCAGTTGAAGGTACCAAGTATTCTTCAAAGGCAGTACCATGTAGAGAACGTTGCAGTAATCTAATCAGGAAGTAAGACATGAATGAGAGTGAACAGACCTCCTAATGTAAGAATGGGCACAACTGGCACACAGGATCAAGCCAATCCAAGGCACCCTATCCACAGCTTTATCTTGCTCTTTTGAGCGGGAGTTCAAACCCCACATCCACTTTGTCTGAAGGGGACTGTAAACCCCATCAAGGGTTAAAGATTAAAAAAAAAACCTACCTGATCCCAGGAGCCAAAAGCTGAAAGGTGCTCAGCCTTGCTAAGATGTATTTGCAGTGTGTTTTCCCCCATCCATACCCTCAGTCTTCAGGCACCATAAAAGAACTTTGACAAAATCAATTATACTATTATTATTGAATACATTTTAGTAACAATTTTTATGTAAGTTTTAGAAGAAAGCAGAAGTTACACTGGTTGGAAATAAGGCTGTTTCATATTTACTGTTGTTTAGAAATAGGAAGACTGCATATATAACTGAAGATTTTAAGTGCTATTTAAATTCCTTGTGTTGTGAATTTTTTTCAGTTGTTTAAATACTCAATTTAAAATCTGTATTATTTAGAGATTAAGCCTCCAAGTGAACTTCTTGTGTTATTGAAAAGGTAAGATTTATTATGAGGTTTATTCAGAAATAAGTGGTTTTGGTGTCTGGGCAAAATTCAGAAACTACTTTAATAGAATGCCAATAGCTGAGGTGCTAATTATATTATTTAGTATGCCACTTTGTCTTTTTCCCTTTTTTAGAAAAATGTATGAAGAAAACAATTTAGTGGGAAGTTACTCCACTGTTTGTGGTGGTCCTAATCAAAACATGATCACTAAACTGGATTTAAAGTAAAGGAGGGGAAAGGATCTCCATGTTACATAATTGAATGTAACATATACTTTGATCCTGAGAAGTATTCAGATCTGTAGACATCATTATTCATTTTCTATGCATGTACTGTGGGCCAGGTTTCCTGGCCTTGTAAAAACTAGTTCTTTTCTTTTATTCTGTGCTGACAAGAATTCTAAATCTCTGAGATTTTGGATCTTGAAAATACAAGATAAATTTGTCTTTGTCACTGCTTATCTTTGAGCAAAGCTGAGCAAGCTGAAAGAATGCTGTATGGAAACTGATTATTTGGTATGATTGGAAGATTTAAAATCCAGGTCTTCCAGAAAGGAATATAAAGGGGATAGAAAGCAGCTAGATAAATTGCCTGAATATAGATGGCAGACAAAATCATTTAAGGATTACCTTCATTCATAGATCAAGCTGCCCTCAGGACAGAGTCCTAAAGAATTATAACTTGCTACACTTACTTGAAGTGTAATAAATAGCTGATCAACTCCAATGCAAAGCTGTTAACAAAGCATCTCATCTTTAGTTATTGCTTATTCAAAATATTCTTCCAAGCTGTGTTTACACAACATATGGGGTCACAAGACTGATTGTAATTTTAGTTCTAAAGATTCTTTGGCAGATAAAATTAATCTGTGTTAAAGAGTATAAAACTTACTGAGGCACATAGAACTCATGGATCAGTTTCCAGTGATATGAAGACAATTGTTTCACTTCTTCTCTTATATTTTTATTGTCATCCAATTTTAAGAATTAGATTGTAGTAACTTAACATTCTTGCATAGAAAAAAGGCTTGTTTTTAAAAAAATACATCTCATGCTAATTTTCTTTTGTCAAAATGAATGGTGTTTGGGGATAAATTTTCTTTGGAAAATAGAAAATTAATGCAAAAGTTAAAAAAACTGTACACATTAATAAATAGGACACCACTAAATAGAAAGAATGGAGGATTAACAGACATATATGTTTTTACAATCTGCTCCTTCGGTTTGGGAGAAAGGCCCTAGGTTGACTGATTTCATAAATCAAGGAACATAGAGATACATAAGTAAGTGGTCAGTTTTTTAATTCTTCAGAATTACTTGATCAACTCTGTTGAATAAAGCCTAAACAAAGGTTTTTCCCCAGTGATGTACATTACATAGTGTGTTAAAGGTGGTCAAAATTGTAAGAGTCACTGGGATTACGCTGGATAGAGAAGGAGGAAAGGGATTTCTTCACATTTAAACACATTGAGCTGGGCACCACTGTTTATGTAAAGATTCTGCTGTACTAAACAAATACCTTATACAAAGTCATAAGACTGCACAACTCTGCAGAATTCCAGTTAACCAGTGAGTACATATTCAAGGAGAGGAGCTTTTTCATTCAATTTTGTTCTTCCCCATATTTCCATTTAATTTACAGAAAACTAATGCAATTTGTAGGCTTAGAAAGGGGCAAGCAATATGTTTGGGATGGTCCACATTTATTTAACAATTTTCTCCTTCTTGTGAAACAAATGTTTATTTCCTTTTAAGTTTACTGCTACTTTTCGAGACATGGTAGTTCTTCAAGAGATATGTGTCTATTCTTTTTCTGGCCTTGGAAGGACACAATAATAAAATTAGAAAAGTTCTACAGAGAAGAGAAAAGATTGGAGACTATTTGCATTCTCCTTCAGTTATATAATCCTTGAGCAATTATTCACTTGCCTTTTAAATTAGTGTTGTGGAGAAAGTAAAGTGTTAGTATATCAAGAGGCACCCACTTATTTAGAATTCTGCAAACATGATGTACTTACTTTTGTAAAATGACTGCTGCAGAAGATTGTTTTCTGACAAAATGATTGCTGTTGGGAATATAATTAATTAGAAAGTACTGATCACCAGAATGCTGTCTTCTCTTACCTCATACCTATAAGATACTCCTTACTACTTCTGCTTTCTTGTATTTTATCCAGGCAAGAAAGCATTCTTCCAAATAAATCATGGGGTTTCAACCACCCATCTACAAGGGCCCCAAAGTTATTCTTGAAAATAAAGATAATGTTACAGTCTAGTACCTTGCTTTACAACATGACCTGTTCACAGTTTTTATAATATTTTTTTTACAAATATACATATGTAAATACACCTATGGCAGGAAACCTTTCTTCAGGAAAGATGTTCACTATTGTTTTCACCCTCAGAAAACCTATATAAGTTCTGAAATTATTTGAGCTTTATATTATATTTGAGCATGTATTAATATATGATTACTTGGGACTGTATCAATTTAGGATCTAATAGTAAAATGGAAGACTGCACAGATGAGAAGATACAGGACACACACATGGACACACACACACATACACACACAGAGAGATTCTCATTGTTTATGATTACTGTTTACTCAGATGATCTTTTTATTCACAATCTGAAATTAAGATAAGTGTTTCAGAATGAAGAATCTGATATGAAAATATTTGATGAAAAGTTTTAGAATTACTGCTGTTGTTCTAAAGTTTTTGAGCATTTTTATCTGATTGATAAATATTTGAATATTGAATAGATTCATCTGCTCCACTAATGTCTACAATTTCTGTGTTTGTCTTTTAGGTTTTAAATGAAGCTGTTGGGGCAATGATGTACCACACTATCACTCTCACCCGGGAGGACCTAGAGAAGTTCAAGGCCTTACGAGTCATAGTTCGGATAGGCAGCGGTTATGACAACGTTGACATCAAGGCTGCCGGGGAACTTGGTATGTTTAGATGCCACTCCTTCAAATCCTCTTTCTAAAATGTTGCTTGTTCTTAAATGTAAAGCAAATTGTTTCATTGTCTCATGATTGTAGAATTAGCACTTAGACTTATATAATGCTTCACAATGATTTACCGTGCTCTTTGAGCAGTTTACAGAATCAGCATATTGCTCCCAACAATCTGGGCCCTCATTTTACCAATCTCAGAAGGATGGAAGGCTGAGTCAACTTTGAACTAGTGAGGATCAAACTCCTGGCAGTTGGCAGAATTAGCCTGAAATACTGCACTATAATCACTGCGTCACCACAGTTCTTGTATTTCTTTTTATAGACTTGTTTTTCATGGGAGCAGCTTATATACAATTCTGATGCATGATAAAGTATCTTCATGTTACTTGGTTGATTGATTCATAGTAAACATGGGATCTCTGGTAGAGATAAGATATATATTATAAATTAAATGAATTATCTATGGAATCCTAATGTGGAAATACCACTCTTCTAGAATGGAGATTGTTGTACAGTTTTCTGCAAGAGTACTATACTTTCCAAACTATTGGGGAAAAGTGGTGTCGCCTGTTGTACTCATGAATCATCTTCAGTAGTTAGGAAGAAAGGAACAGATTGCACTCTTCTGTGCTTCTGTTCCTCCATATCCACAAAACTGTACAGGCATTTAATTCAATACTAGTACATCAAGAAAAGTTTATGAAATGCTAGGAGAAGAAATGAAGATTTGGCTTAAATAATGTTAAAGCAGCTTTTTCAAGCAGAAAGCAAGAGAAAGCAAGAGTTAGTTCTTGGTCATATATGTGTGACCCTTTTTCTTCAAAACAATATGCGAAGGATACAATATGTGAAGGATACTTTTGTGTCTATTGTTGATTAACAGCACCTTAGTACACCTTTTGTACTAAGGAAAGAAGCTAACTAACTGTGGTTTATAAATTACTTTATTGAGATTAACCTCAGAGAATAGCCTGAAACAAATTTTTTGCATCTCTTCCTGTCTCTTCCAGACACATAGACTTATAGGTACATTCATGTTATTTTGCAATTCATCCATAAAATACTAAAATATTATTTAATAATACATCCCAACTGTTTAACTTCGTGTAGATGATGCAGCTCTATGTCTTTGGATCCAGCTGCTATTCATATTAAAGCTGCTTAAATGGATCCTATGTTTCTTCCAAAATATATTACCATAGTGGTTATTTTATATTAGTTTTATAAATTGTGTAAGTTCTGTTGCCTATTCTATTAAAAATTATAAGTGGCCTATATTGTTAAAATTGGATAATATACAGATATAGAAATTCTCATGTCTGTAACATTTAACTGAGTGAATTGATAAATCATAGGGCAAACTAGTTGAAATAAGTTGCCTCAAATGGGCTAACCTACAGAATGAGTCTATGACTCCTTGTGTCATTCTTTCAGTGGTATTTCTTTACCAGATTCCTCAATGCCTTCAACAATGGCAGAGCTTCTAATATATTTGAAAAGTTCTTAAAAATTCAAGAACATATTTAGAGCCTTGAAAGTAGCCCTTGTTGAACTGTATAGGAGTTGACAGCAGGAAATGGTTTCTGACATTTTGTGTATTGCATGTTTTATGATAATTTTATGTCATAAAATGTTTTATACGATTTGCCAAATTTTAATTTCACAGGAGACAGGATTCTGGATTTTGAACACATTCTGTAGATTAGACCACTTGGTTCAACTTGTTTGCTCTATGATTCACCATTTTACCAATTAAAGGGTACAGACATGAGAGTTTTGTGTGCGTGTGTGTTTGTGTATAGCACCTTTATTATTTTTACCAATACCTCAAGGTGGCAAATATATCCAACACACTATTTCCCTCCTATCTTCCACATAACAACACCCTGGGAGGTGAATTGAGCTGAGAGAGAGTGACTGGCCTAAAGTCACCCAGCTGGCTATCATGGCTAAGGCAGGACCTATAATTATTGGGGTAACTTTTCTTGGCTTTAATGGCATTCTTGCCTTACATTCTTCTAGGACTCAATGATTTGAGAATCTTATTTAAAGACTTCCTTCCATAATACAGTTTCCAGGGATAGTCCTTTTGAAGTGCTACCTATTTACAGATGTCAGCCTTTTCTGTCACAGGCTGCAACTTCCATGATTCTCTAAGATGGCTGTGCTATCTTGGAGATATTTTTTTTTTTTGCATGAGTTATTATGTGTGTTTCTCTCCATATTATAATAAACTGCCAGAAAGAGTGTTCATAGCTCCATAGAAATGGAAGTCAATTTATCTTAGATCTTACTGAGCCCAAAGGCCGCATATCACATGCAGTGGTCTTCATCAAGAGATTGCACCAAATAGCTTCCACGTGAAAGTGATTTGGAATAATTTTGAAGCATCATCAGTATAATGAAGCCTTATTTTTTCATTAGATAATTCATTATAACATTACAAACATATCTTCTAGGGCTATTCCCTGTATAAAGGCTTACTCAATATTTGGAAAGTATTTTAAAGAAGTAATTTATTAAGGGTGAGGCATGCAAGCACTTGTTTCCTTGGTTTCATATCCCTTTGCAGGAAAGTCTTATTGCCTGACAAATATAAACAACTAACGATGCTATCCTTAACTAAATTGGAGAATTATAACATATTGGCCATTTCAGTTTTCTGCTAAAATATTTCCGAGCTATTTACAAGCAGGGCTGTTAACTCTTTTACCACCAATGAGTTCCATAACATTAGCATATAAAATAAAATTGATCTTTATAGGGCCAACTGTGTATGTCTGTCAATAGGGTGTCATTAAAAAGATTAATTGATTCAAAGTATTCCATTGTAAATCTTACTAAAGAATCACATATCCTTTGTAGCTGTTTCCCAAACTAGAGTTGTATCATTTACATAAAACTGTTCCAACTTACCTATGACTCTTCACGTTTTCTTCCTAGCATCACTTGGTTGTCAAAATATTTTAGGGAATTTTCAAAGAAGTAATTCATCATTTACCTTTGAAGATTTCCTGTGAAGACTATTTCTATTTTATTGCCTCAGAATTCCAAATAATCTGTTGGAATTTTAAATCCCTTAATATATACAAACATTTTTTTCTTACTGCTATATCCCTTAAAGACATCCATACCTCTCTACCCTATAGCACAACATTAAAAAAACAGAAAAGTTACCACTGACATCAAAAGCTCTTGGATCTTATAGACCATCTTCTTCCAATTTAGTGCTCTCTAGATATGTTGGAATATAATTTCTCTAGCCAGTATGCAATTGTAGTTCACTACTTCCAAAAATTAAAAAAATCCCTCAAGGCTGTAAGGGACTACTGTAAACATTCAAGGCCTGAGTTGTTCCTCCTTTTCGTTCTTACTATTAATAGATGCTAAAAGTCAGTCATGTGCAATGAACCAAGTGGATGAACAAGTTTGGTTCAATGACTTCCCCATATTTTCCTCTAGCTCTCCCCATATGTAGTATGAACAAGATTATAAAGGGGTGGGGGTGAATAAGTTATCTTGGAAGGAGCAAAGTGCCTTAATTCACCAGGCTTTATCATATAGAAATTTGTTTGTTACCAAAGTGAGTATGTCACAGTCTAAGAAGAAGGCTATTGGAACTTCGATTAAAATCTCAACATCACCAGGAAGCTAATCTCGTAGACTTCCATCAAACCGTTTTTTTTCTCAATATACTGTAATCTGTAACAATTTTGCATGAGTATTTGAGTGTACGTGTAGGGTATTTATCCTATTGAAGGAAAGTGAGATAAAAATGTACTGAAGCAAGGCATTTTATTAATTCCTCTATGCCCGCTATCTAAGATTGTTTTAACAGACAGAAATCTGTGAATAAGGTTAAGATGAGTTTTGCTTTCAAAGGATGCAAGCAGATGGTGCTGCTACTATCCTGGAGTGACTGGAGAATGGGAAGAAGCTAATTTTGCTGAACTCCTCTTCTTACTCTGGTATCCTGCCGTCAAAAGAATCAATCCTATGCTGAGTGAACATGGCTACATTTTATCAAAACTGCTTATTACTTAACCCTATTACATTAGATCACTTAGCGTTACCTTGTGAAAGCAGGACATTCCGTGAAGGCAAATCATCTTGCAGATATACAAGGCGAAGAGGAAAATAAATCTTGGACAAAAATGTTAGAGTAAACTAAAAAGCATGGATGATTGAGCATAGCATTATGGTCTAAGAGATTTCACACGTACATACTTTTAAATGCAGCTGGTGTCCAGATTGGAAGCCAACTGTATCAGTGGGGAATCCTTGTACTGCATTTCTAAATGAGGCCTGGAGACTCCATAGCATTCACAGATCTCAGGAAGGGATTTTGGTTATAATTTGTTGAAACTGAATGGTATCAGAGGAAGAGCAATGAGAAAAAATACATATACATCAGGCCTTTGAATCAATTTCACTACTGCTATTCAGACAGATACATTGACAAGTTAGGCAGTGGGGCCAAAGTATGGAGCTCCTGCTAACTGGCTGCAGTTCTCTCTTAGACCTGTCTATAGTAGTAGCATTCACAATCTCTTCTGCCAACCTTAGCCTTCAGACAAGGACTGCAGTCGATTTGTAAGATGTGTTGTCCTCAATATAAAGAGATGTGTAAGTGAGAATTCCCCACCTTGTGGTACTTTCAGACAAGTGAATTTCCTTGTTCCTGATTCCGCAGTTATCAGCATTAAAATTTGATGCCACACATTTGTATTGAAGATAATATGTGTATGCTAACTAACAAAAGTAGCCAGAGTCTTTGTGCAAAAGAAGCTGTATTTAATCCAGTTTAGTATGGTTGCAAAGTATTTTCTTCTCCAGGAAACAGAAAGTTGTTTATTTAGAAGCAAACTGTTTTTTTGAGAGTTGTCTTCACTAAAAATTGGGCTACTGTCCTCTACTCCAGGAATAGCTGTTTGCAACATACCTTCTGCAGCAGTTGAAGAAACAGCCGATTCTACCCTCTGCCACGTCCTGAATCTGTACAGGCGGAACACTTGGCTCTACCAAGCTCTGAGGGAAGGAACCCGAGTGCAGAGTGTAGAACAGATACGGGAAGTGGCTTCCGGAGCAGCCCGTATTAGAGGCGAAACACTTGGCCTGATTGGATTTGGTATGTTGGAGCATTCGGGCAGGGGGGAAGACACAAAATTTTGGCTTGTTCAAAATGGATCGCATAGGGGCCAAATCTTCCAAGGGGACTCCTACATGGATTCTGCCACCAGATGTGCTACTGCACCATTATTTTAAGAAGAGGATGTTTTGAGAAGAAGCTTAGCCTTGAGTGTAAAGCAGGGGTCTTCAAACTTGACAGCTTTAAGACTTGTGGACTTCAACTCTTCCAGTCATGTTAGCTCTGGGAGTTGAAGTCCACAAGTCTTATAGATTGCCAAGTTTGAAAACCCTTGGTGTAAAGGGAAGAGTTAGTGTAACTTGGGTCAGGGGATCTGTTCCCAACAAGCAGCTCCTTCCCTATATGACAGGGGTCTTCAAACTTGACAGCTTTAAGACTTGTGTCCTTCAACTCCTAGAATTCCTCCTCCAAACATGTTAGCTCAGGAATTCTGGGAGTTGAAGGACACAAATTTTACACTTGCCAAGTTTGAAGACTCTTGCTATATGACAATGGTGAGGGATCAAGGAGCTGTAGTTCAACAGTGTTTGGAAAACTACAGTTCTTCTCCCCCTGCTCTAACACCATTCACTGAATTCAGCTTTTCCTAACAATGGTTCCTGTTAGCACAAAGTAAACATGAGGGACTGTCTCATGAGAACCCTGTTTGTCACTCATGGTTTCAAAGCTCCCTGTACTTGGAAGGAAGAGGGATAGACACCTGGTCTCTGGAGGAAACAACTTCCAGGCCCCCTCCAGTTGGTCTCCTATTCTTTAATTGTATCGCTTGGAGTCTCTCCGTATTTGACCATCTATCCCTGTGGTTTATGTGCTTAGAATAAATTAGATCAGTTAATAGTCATTTGTAGCTTGCTTCTCAAGGGGAGGGAGATACAGATTTGGGTTTTTTTTAGGTTGTTCTTCCTCACAGGCACTGAAGTGCACATTTAACCCATAACTGTTAATGAGCACTGGAAATCAGAGATGGGTGTGACTCTGCCTTTCCATCTGTGCCTAAATATAGTGTGTAACAAAAGGGCGTGTTTCCTCTAGTCATTCCCATGGAACTCCTCTTATCTTATTCTGAGACCCGTTTTTGCATGCTTAGGCCTGGTTCTCTCTGCCCTCTTCTACATTTAAGAAAAAACTCATCTTGATGCAGAACTTAGTTGAGACCAGCAATGACATTGAATTGGAATGACATTGTGGATAATGACCTGCTGATTGCATTGCAGCTGTCCCTCTTTATCAGAAGAGCTTTATTAAACCTTTGCTTCCAAACCATGACAGTTGTCTTAGTCATGCCCAATTAAATAGCCATTCAGTAAGAGTGCAGAAGGAAGGGGGAAGTGGGGGAGAAAAAAACCCTACAGCAAACAAGTTGCTCTTCTAATAAATAAGGCTCAGAGGGGGGTTGTCATTCTACTGTTGTACCAAAGTCATTTGTAAGAAGAGTTCCTTAACCTGCTTTCTTGTTGGTGATCAGAATTGAGAAGCGATACAGGGCTTTGAGCGTGGCTGGATGCAGAGCCTTCTTTTGCTTTGGTGTGTTTTTTTAACCTGTTCCAGTGCATCCAGTTCCATTTGGGTTCTTTGGAAGACATTATTACTTGCCTTGAGTTCCCTGGAGTCACTTGTCTTTTTCCTTTCCCCACCCTCCAATTTGAGAATTCGACATCACCGGGCTGATTATTGCACCATGCTCTCTGTTAAAGCTGGGGCATACTTCTCCATGCACATAGCTAAATTTATTCAAATTAATTGCTTCTGAAGTGCAGTGACAAATATTTAATGGACCTTTTTGAAAAATGCCATAGCTGCCTATATTCTAAAGGCAGATTCTTGTAATGCCCTCGTACACGCTGCATTACACGGTCCATGTTTGACCTTCAACGACAACAGCTGAGACAATTTATCTCTTGGAGATTTAAGTTCTATCAGCAGAAAAGGGATGGAAAGGAGATGGAAGTCTTTTTTCTAAGCATGTAAAAATATTGGCACCTCCAATTTATTCAACCCAGATTGCTAGCATAATATTAAATGGAGACAGAACAGAAATATTTAAGATTATCAAAGGAGTGAGGCAGGGATGTCCATTGTCACCCCTACTCTTTATCCTCACACTAGAAAAACTATTGATGAACATTAGAAGAAATAAAGAAATTAAAGGGGTTACAATTAGAAAAGAACAATATAAAACACAAGCTTTTGCCGACTATATAGTCTTTTTCCCGGAAGACCCAGAGGAAACTGGAATAATATTAATAAGAGAAATTGAAGAATTTGGCAATGTTGCGGGACTAAAAATAAATAAAAATAAAACAAAGATACTGACCAAAAATATGAAGGATAAACAAAAAAAGGAATTAGAAGGGAAATTGGGAGTGCAAATTGTTAAAAAAGTAAAATACATAATGGGCCAGATCTAAGCACCTCACAGGCTAGATCTGGCCCACACAACTTGAGTTTGACACCCCTGTTTTAGAAGATGCCCAAAACTCTGGAATGGGCAACCTATAAATAAATAAACAAAAGGTGAGTTTCCTTGTAGCACGAATGCCTTTGTTATGATAGGAGAATGTATTTGGCAGCCAGGTGTTTCAGTCTATACTTAATGCTCTCTTCACAACTAAAAGTACTGCCACATTGTCAAGTTTCTTACTCTGTGTCTGTGTGTGTGTGGTTTCTTGTTTGTCTTTTTGGTATAGGTCGCACTGCACAAGCAGTAGCTGTTCGAGCCAAAGCATTTGGATTCAATGTGATCTTTTATGACCCATACCTGCAAGATGGGATTGAAAGGTCCCTGGGAGTTCAGCGCGTCTACACACTTCAGGATCTGCTATACCAGAGTGACTGCGTATCATTACACTGTAACCTCAATGAACATAATCATCACCTGATCAATGATTTTACGATTAAGCAGGTAAATCTAAATGGAGGGGAAAGAGAGGATTCTATTACTTCAGGTGGGATCCAGGAATTTGTGTCGTTTGGCCGGATTCCTTTTGGAATTGAGGAAACCCAAGCAGAGGCAGATAAAAATTGTATGCATTTTTATCCCTAGGTAGCTTAGATTTTGTTTGCTTATATGACTTAGAGGCCACTCAATTCCAGATTAAGCTAGATGTCTTAGACTTTAAAAAAACAAGAAAATAAAATAATAGAAAAATAGGTCATGTATATTGAAAAGATTTTTTTTAAAAACCCACAAAAATCTACAGAGGCTCAGCAACAATACTACTCTAAAGTCTAGGAGAATACAGGTAATCCTTGGCTTACAACCATTCATTCAGCAGTTGTTGAAAGTTATGATGATGATGAATGAAGGGGCTTACGACTGTTCCCCAAAGTTACAACTGGTTATCAAGCGCTCTGTAATCATGTGGTTGCCATTTGCACTCTTCCTTGCCGTCTTCCCTGGAAATCAACTAGGGAAGCTGGTAAGGAAAGTTGCAAGCTGCTGCTACCTGCCCAGATAACTCCTTTAATCTCTAAGGACTGGCTGAAAAGATCCATGTCAAATTCCAAGTAGGATTTTCAGCCCTAGAATGAAGAAACTAGTATCTGTAGCTTCCTCTCAGGGCACAGCCTGCTCTGGGCCTCCTGTGATCTCTACCACCTCCTTGAGGTGTCCTTTGCTTCTTACTTACTGCACTGCCTCTCTTCTTTGGAACTGAAAATCCTCTATTTTTTCAGCAGGAAAGATCTACTCTCAGGGACCAAAAATCCTGCTTGGTCTCTCTGCTAAGGAGCTGATAATTCTCCCTGCAGAATCAAAGCAATATTTAAAGCAAGAGCCATCCACAGCATCCATATACATGCACATGTGCGCACATACACACCCACATACACCTTTATGCAGAGCCTGAGCTGGGCCGCCCAGGGACTTCCCCACCCCATTCTCAAGGCCCCTACACTCCTTATCTAGGACTCCATCTGTTTTAACAACCCACAAAATCGCTTAATGCAGTTGCATCTGTAATGCTGGGATTGCAGTCATTTAGCAAAGTGGTCACGTAGCATCTCACTTAATGACTACTTTACTCAATGACAGATTCTGGTCCCAATTGTGGCCATATGTCCAGGACTACCTGTAACTAGGTTATGAGACCTTCAGAACATCATCAGATTGGGAGGCAGACTGACCTCCAGGTAGGGATGCTGGAATAGACATGGCATACTACCCTAGGTCCTAATATATGCTGGAGAATACACACCCTGCTTGATCTTACTGGATAGGCAGAAACTATTGCACATATGTGGTCCCTCAAATGACCAGCCCTTTGGCAACCAGTTGCAGCTCACAGAGCAATATGGATAGTTTAGTATGCTCCCGCTGTCACCTTCTGGACCATTTGTAGGTTCTGAATAATCTTCAAGCACAACCTTAGGCAGAGTACATTACAAAAATTCAATCACAACTTGACTAGGACATGAATATCTGTCCAAAGAGATTCCCGATCTAGGAACAGGCTCAACCAGAACACTAGATGAATCTTTTCAAAGATTGGCCATGCTGTCAGTTGCTTTTTAAGCAGTCCAAGATTATTCCAAAGTTGTTCACTGGTCTTGAATAGGAAAGTGCTGCTCCTTCCAAGACCAAAAGTGGAAATATCCTAGAGTGAGGAGCCAAATACCCATTCATTTTTGTCAAAGATTGTGTCTGTCATTCCACACATCCAGATCTATAAAGCCTCCAGACTTTGGGACTTGATATCACTTTACTGGATTGGAGTTGGAATATAATTGGGTATCATCACTATGCTGATTGTATCAAACCCTGAACTGGCAAATAACTAACAGCAGTTTCATTAGACGTTAAACACAGAAGTGAGAGAGGGCCAGTGCTCAGTTACCCCACAAATGGGAGGTCATAGACATGGCCCTCCACTCTTTAAAACTGACTGGAATAGACCATCAAAGAATGAGATCTACAGTAATATGGGGAAAGTTCCCCATTTCCAGTCCCTGCAATTAGTTCAGAAAGCCAATGAAAAATTAAACTTGCAGAAGGATGGATTCTACACAATGTGCTTCTGTAAACAAGTTGAAAATCCATTCACACTCTTGAATGAGAGGAATAAAATGCATGATGTCCCTTGACCCAGAGAAAAACTTAAGAATAAAAATGCATCCCTTTCAAAAAGTAAATTACAGTTGTCCAACATTTATTTATAGACACCATCTCCTTCATTTTATGATCTTGGATTATTTCAGGACAGATTCTACCATGGAAGTAGATCTACTTCCATGGTAGAGGGTGAGAAACCCAGAGAAAAATCTTTATAAACTGTGGAATGGTTTTTTCTTTCTTTGTCTATGGAGATTCTTAGTCATCCAGGTCATGGTTGCTCCAAAGGTGTTTTTTCAAGAGGCAATTGGACTTTCTGGTTTTCTTTTGGTTGTTTTGCTTCTCATCCAAGAAAATTCTTCAGCTCTTTTCTTTCTTCTCGTTTCCTCTCAGATGAGGCAGGGAGCTTTTTTGGTAAACACAGCACGGGGTGGTCTGGTGGATGAAAAGGCCTTAACCCAAGCTCTGAAGGAAGGAAGGATACGAGGGGCAGCTCTGGATGTTCACGAATCAGAACCATTTAGGTAAGTATTAGAAGACCTTGTATTGTAGCCTGCCTCATCTGGGAAACACTTAAAGAATTGGGGGCTACAACTTTGCCTTCAGAACTTTGGAACAACTCAGGAGGCTATTTATCTCATTTTAAGATTTAGAGCTGAATTTTTGACTTATTTTTTTTGCTTTTGGGATAATACTGTACTTCAAGGGAAATGATAGGAACAGTTTATCCTGGAGGGCACCTACACATATACCCACATCAACATTTCCTTTGCAGGAAAAAAAAGAAAGAAAGAAATGAGCCATCAAAATCTCAGAGTGTCGAGGCCCGGGGACATAACCTCTGGGTTCCTCACCCGTGGTCTAAGCCAGAGTTTGTCAACCTTAGCAACATTAAGATGTGTAGACTCCTGAGTTCTCAGAATTCACTAACCAGCACGCAAGCAGACTGGCTGGGGAATTTTGGGAGTTGAAGTCCACATCTTAAAGTTGCTAAATTTGAGAAATCCTGCTATAAGTAAATTCTGTCCAGGTAATCTTGAAATGCCATATAGATAGAAAATAGCAGTATTGTCCTTAGCAAGATGAGCAGCATTAACTTTCAGAAATAAAATCATAAAGATTTTAGAAAGCTGCTGAAAAGTTTTAAAGATCAACAAGAGCCTGTTGTTATTGAGCTGTAAAAGCTGGGACCATAATTGGCTTTGCTAATGGGCTGAGTTAGCTGTAAAAGTTGCATTTCTTGTAACAAGTGGTACACCTAATAGTCTCTCCTGAATTCTTCAGGATTTTCTGTGAGGAATCTATTGTAGTCCCTTTCAGCAAAAATAAAAGGTGTTCCTTTAAGCAGAACATTGGTATTATGGCACAAGCTTGCATTTTTAAGTGAAAGCTGACACTCTCTACTAGAATTGCAGCTCTTTCCAAGCAGTCAATAGTGGCAAAGGTCAGTGATTTGTGACTCCCCATGGCTCCAGGAACAAAAGTATCACTTCTTCATGGAATCTGGCCATCTGCTTAGTTAGACTCTGTGAGGTATTGGATTCAGGTCTGGAAAAAATATGGTTATTGAAAGAACCACATTATGCACATGCTATTATTTGCAATGAGATACATGCAATGCTACTTCAAGGAAGATCCAAGTGTTGCTGTAAACCTATAAATTATGTGCAGCACTTCTAACCTGAAAAAGTAAAAGGTATTTTGGTTAATGGCTTCACATGTTATGTGGATATGTGCATTAAATTGTAGAAAGCTGGAGGAGCCCCCACTCCCACCCCCAAATAAAATGTTTTGAAGTTATCCAGAGTTTGATGGTGTTTCAGTAGCCATGTTTCACCATGTTGAGGTTCTGTTCCTATCCTTCTTCTGAGAATAATTCTGATAATCAGTTTCATATTGTAGGGCAAACAACAGAAGCATTCTCTAAAACCATAATAATAGTAACAATATAAAATAAATCTGACATCAAGAATTCTACAAGTAACTTGAATATAGAATCTAGTCATAGGGGAAAACATTGCAATGGAGCTAAGAATCATTTAATTCAGTATTGGGCAAACACCATTGCTGATCAAATAGATGTCCCTGATGATGTCAGCTTTTCAAGTAAGAGAATTTATATTGATAGATGGGTAGCCACATGTACTATATTTATTTAAAGAATGGATGGATGGATGGATGGATGGATGGATGGATGGATGGATGGATGGATGGATGGATGGATGGATGGATGAATGAATGAATGAATGAATTGCATTAGGAAGGTGGGTTTCAATTCCAGTGCCACCTTTACAACATTTATAATTTCATAATTTCACCAAGCAGACAACCTCACCAGCCACAGTTGTAAAAAAAAACAACAACCTGGTTTTCGTGTGTGAGTCCATAAATGAATATCGACAAATAACTCAAAATATATTTGTCAGTGATTGGAAGTTCAGAATGGTCACGGTAGTAGGCATGGATAGCATTATAACCAAGATCTGTCGCTATTGTACACGCATTGACAAGTATGTGCAGTGAGGCAGGGATACATCTATCTTGCCTGCTTTGGCTCCTCCCATGAACCTCACTAACCTGTAGCCAAGAACAAAATAAGGAAAACAGAACACAAATTTCTTTATTTTCTGTAATGGCTAAGTAAGGAATTTTGGGAGTTGAACTCCCAACTCTTAAAGTTGCCAAGACTGGAAAACTTTGGTCCAGATGAAGCCCAACTTTATATTTTGCTTGTGAAAGGAGAATAAAGGGTAAATGATTTACCATTGGTCTAGAGGCCATAAGTTAGTTCACTGCCCACATACATTACTGGACGAAAAGCTAAATTTCAATTAGAGGTTAATGAAAATTAAGTTGTGGGAATCTTTGATGCTCTCTGAGCTTGGTTGTTTTCCTGCAGATGTTTCATTACCCAACTAGGTAACATCATCAGTGCTAGAAGGGAATGGTGTTTGCTCTTTGTTTATATACAGGTGGCTTGAACATAAACATGTACTTAAACAGAGCAAACTTGATGAAAGACTGCAAAAATTGATTATTTTAAATAAGGTATTTACTTCCCTGTTGTAATAAATCCCTTTTTCTCTCACAACCAGTGATTATTTTGAAACTAGTTTTAACACTGGACTTTATGTCCTGTTGAATTCCAAAAGAAGAAATGACAATACAACAATGTACTCTATTGCTATAGTGTGAGGTACTTTTAAAGGAGAGGCTTGAGACCAGTGCTGTCCATAGCTTACTTCCCTGCCTTCTTTCTATTCTAATAGATTTTTCCATACCAGTTAGAAGAAAATTGCAACACTCACTTAGATTTCATATATCTGGGTAGACGTACGAATAAAACACATCTGGCGTCCCTGTCATATCCAATTTGATTGCATATAACATCTTAATCTGCCCCAAGTCCTAAAAACTTGGATTAGAAATCGTTTTCTTTGGGGAATTTGTCAAACCTTGTCATTTATTATGCTTGGAAAGCATTATAAAGTTATTTTTATATCAGCCCATTTTTTTGAAGTAGTGGTTAAACTGGAACGGGACTTCTGGCTTCCATCTGTCACCCATTATTGAAGGAAAGCAAATGGTGGCATTTCATTCAGAGCTTCTTCTTTTTTTAAAAAAAATCTTGTCTCTAAAATGTTTTTGTAGCTTTGCTCAAGGGCCCCTGAAAGATGCGCCCAATTTAATTTGTACTCCACATACTGCTTGGTACAGTGAACAGGCATCACTAGAGATGAGAGAAGCGGCTGCAACAGAGATACGCCGAGCGATCACAGGTACCCTAATGTGCTTTGCTCTGGGCGAGGTTCAGTGCCTCCCCAGAGGGCTTCCTTGCGCCTGGGCTGAATATAAATCTGCAAATGATTCTGATCCTGAAAACCTCCTGAGACAGAAAACATCCTTGCCTGAATATTTCTGCTGCATTCTTTTTGGGATTAGAAACTGGTCTGTTAGTTTCCAGGACAGTTGAGGGGTATAGGTGACATTTTAGCCCCGGGAGGGGTGGCTCTGGTTTTGTGTTTTGTTTTAAACCAGGATTTGGTAGCATGATAGATACCAAACCAGGTCCAAGACTAGGATAAGACTTGATCATCATGTCTATCAGTATAGTAAAGGTATTCTAGCAAGGATGTTAGCTCCACTTTCATGGAATGGAGACAATATTTCTGTGGCAGCTGGAAAGGATATCCCATTTTGATCAATCAGAGAGTTAATATTTTGTCAGCCATTTTTCACCACATATTAATTTGCCATTCGCCTATCAATTACTTGGCTAGTAAAATACATGATACAGCATCTCTTCCAACAGCTTCTTTTTCCAGCAAAGCCTGAGGGCAAGTAAAAACTATGTGCTCCAAAGGGGTTTATAAAACAGCAGCAGAGCAAGTGGATGTGGAGGATTTTAAATTCTAATCCTTTAAAACACTCAGTGTGATTCTTGGCAATTATATTAAACAAGCAAACACACCATGTTGCATACTGTTTCACCTTCAGGCAACTTCCACTAGTTTCCTTTTTTGTTTGAACACCATCCCAAATTGGAATTGGAGTCGGAAAGAATGTTCCCCCAGCCCCCAATTAAAGGATTGTGGAAAAACAGAACGTTTGGTATAGTGTGCTATAAAATAGCAGTAAGTCTCTTAAAATTCTAATTATTGTGATTCCAGGTCGCATCCCCGAAAGCCTACGGAATTGTGTGAACAAGGAATTCTTTGTCACAACTGCTCCTTGGTCAGTAATAGATCAGCAAGCAATTCATCCAGAGCTCAATGGTGCCACATACAGGTAAAATAAAAGAATTTCTTTCTTTCGTTCTTTCCTTTTCTTTATTTCTTTTCTTGGTAATTCTGTCTGTTCAACATAGGGGCTTGAAGAATGAGTTACTCAAAGTCTTAAGATTTCCGAGTGGGTGGTAGTATAATCCTTCAGCTTTGCCGTTTTGGAACTTGCATCCACAGAGGATGTGTATTATTGTAATCTAATCAAGAATGGTAGACAGTTCTGAGAAATTATTTTCATTAAAATCTTGTTCTGTGTCCAGATCATAAAGGCATTAAAGATACAACCTTGGTATTAAAGTGTCTGCCAGGTCCCCAAAGTTCAACAACCAAAGAAATGTTCTTTTGAAATCCAGGCCATCATGTGAGATCATGTTATAATGACTTGGGCTAGAAACTATTGTTCATCTCTGCTTTATATTTCATGAAAGGCTTTCTATGATTTGAATACCAATTTATTCAGTTATAACTGTTCCACTAGATCACTTAAATAACTTTGAACATGCAGAACTTAGAGGACCAAGTCTCTCACCCAAACGTTTATGGACATAAAAAACATTTATACTTACAAATAGCAACTAGTAGTATTTAACTCAAAAGTCTAGAAATTTCAACATTTTCTTCTCTTTGGGTGATTTTTAAAAAAAATTACATCCTTTACCATTTTAGAACTGCTTTATTACTTTAAAAACATAAAATATATTCGGTATAACTTGGCTTGCTTATACCTTCATCCACATTATAAATAACCCTGTATGGAACAGTATTCCAGTAGGGTAAAACTTGGGCCAGTGGGACTGAAGGATGAGGGCAACAGTAATCCCCCCCCCCAAAAGAAGACAATTCTTACATGATATATTCATCTTTATGAGCTACCATCCTCTCCACTAGATGTCTTGCTGGTTTGAGATAGGAACGTTCAGCTGAAGCAATGTATCAGTTTTCATTTATCAGAGACATCCACTACTAATCCACATATCTGTTGCTGTGAAATAGTCTTGAAATATAATCTGTAGGCAAAGTTTAGACTAACTAGAGAATAAGGAAGATTTCCATTGATCATCTGTAGTTTCTTATTCTTCACCGGAATTAATAGGAACAGGCCAGGGGAGTGGGAAGCATTTGACCCGGAGAAGACAGTCTGGAAAATACAATAGTACCCTTCAAGTGACAAAAAAGATGTGACACAGAAGACCAAGGTCTGTCCTTTATTATTTCACAAGGCACAATATGCAATAACAGATTGAAGTTATATTGTGCAGTTTCTAGTTAAATGTTAGCGGGCAAAAATTTCTAAGCCCAAGAACAGTTCGATATAATAGAATCTTAAAGAGGATTTGTTTAAGGAAAGATTAGACAGCTGTCCATCCTGGATGATTTAATTCAGATTCTTCCATGGAATGGCAGTTGGACTTGATGGCCAGAATAGCTTTTTACAACTTTATGATTCTGTTAAATTTCCTTCTTTCTCAAGTAAACAGAGAGCAGAACCTTTTGTTAGAGAAAATAAATTATGAAGTCTCAGCCTTTCAAAACTAGCTGTGTATATGATTTTATTTTTCAATTATCCTTATAGATCCAGGAACCTACATATATTTTAGACATAATAGAAACCACACAAAAGAATGTGTGTGTGTGTGTGCACAGGTGTATAATGTTTGAAAATGAGGATTTTTTTTCTAAGAGGTTTAATTCCAATGCAAGATGGATCCAAACTTAAATTACAGACCCCAGAAAGTATCCTCTGGTCCACTTTCAGTACAAAAAAAATTAAAATCTTTGGACATTCCAGAAAGATTTTTACAAGCCACTTAGTAATCTATATTTTGCAAACAAGAATTATGTAATACAGATAGGCTTCCCCTGTGAAGACTCGTTCAGCAAGCATTCTAAATTACATTGATGATGATGATGAACAAGGAGGATATATGTCCAATCCATGTAGCAATTGCAGCATCCTCATGGTCATACCATGATTTGGGTGCATGGCAAATGCCTTGCAGATAGGACAATTGCGATGTAGTTGTGGTTATGTGATTACCATGTGAAAGCTTTTCCGCTGGCTTCCCACAACCAAAGTCAATAGGGTAAGCTAGGAGCAAATTACAAGTCGGTGCCAATCCTGCTGCTTTTTTCCTCACTCCTGGCACCCACCCACACTCCATACGTACTCCTGAATCTACTCCATAGCACTTATCCATGTATCTGGTTTGTGCTCCATAGCACCTGCCCACCCATAGCTGTCACCCATCTGTTTGCCTTGAACTTCCACGTCTTCCCATGTCAGTCATGTGAGGTTGTTGAACGGTGCAGTATGATAGCACTGGGACTACCACTGCTAAAGTGGTCATACAGTCACGTGACATCACACTTGACCGACCACATCGCTTAGTGATGGAAACTGCAATCCCAATTGTCATTTTTACCAGAATCCCACATTGGCAATTTCTTGCCAGCTTCCCACAACCAAAGTCAATGGGGAAGCCAGCAGGAAGTTGTAAGTCCCAGGTGAGCAGGCAGGTAAATAGCTGCTAGGTTGGGGATGGGGCAAGGGAGTTCAAAGGGATGCAGAGAAGGTGTGGCAAGAGTTGGGAGGGTGCAAGGGGGTGCACAAGAGGTGCAAGTCATGGAGGCTGCACAAGGGTGTAGCATGGATTGAGGAGATGCAAGGGGGTGCACGAAAGATGCAGGTTTGAGAGAGTATGAGTGCATGAGAGGCATAGGTCAGAGTGAGTGCATGAGGTCATGACATAGGTTGGGCAGGGTGTGCGCAAGAGGTGAGTCAGGGAGAGGGTACAAAGAGTGCACAAGTGGCTGGTGTGACACAAGCACAGAGGCTGAGAGAAGGCACATGGGTAGGGAAGAGGTATCCTGCAACTTGCAACTTTCTCTGACAGCTCCCACATTGACTTTCTGGGAAAACCCTGGAGGAAGGTTGCAAATATAATTGCAAATCATGCAACTAATCATAAGCTCTGAGACTGCCTGAAACCCAAGGACCCAAGGTTGTAATCATCGTTCATTCAGAGCCTTTGAATGATCGCTGAATGGCTCTGAATGGTCAAGGATTGCCTGTAGATGTTTTGAAAAGGTTGGCAACCATTTTGATTATATTGTTATGATTGTTCAAGTCAATCTTGATTGAAGGTAACTGAATCTACAGGTTCATGCAGTTTTCTTGGCAACATTTTTCCGAAGCGGTTTGCCAGCACCATCTTTTAAGACGTTTTTCAATTTCTCTTGTCCCAGTTGAGAAGAGAGCAAGCTGGCTTTTTTGGCTAAGGAATACTAACTAGAACTTTACTTTTCCTATACAATTCCAGAGAGCCTTTAACCATGACACTAAACTGGCTTTCTTATTTTGATTATACTGGAAATAAATTTGGAGGAACATAATCCATTGATACTAGTTTTCTTTACAATTATTTGTAACTTTATGAACTTCTGTATAAATTCAATCTATTTTAAAATAGGCATTTTAGACCATTATTTTTCAATTAATTTCTAAAATAGAGTTAAACAAGCATTGTTACATTTATTTACTTATTTTATTAGGTTAATGTGTCGCCCATCTCATCTAGATAATTCAAAATTAAGCTGGATTCTCCCTTTATATTCTTTGAAGTGTTTCCTGAAAGAGAAGACTATCATCCGTTGCATAAAATGTCACTTTCCATTCTTCTGTTCTTTCTTCCAATAGAAAAATTTGGCCACTGTTTCTGTCCTGTTATCTTTTGAAAAGAGATGTAAAAAAACAAGAGGAATTTGTGTTCAGAGTGTTTCTCCAAATGTTGGGATATATATTCTGTCTATTTGCAGAGGCTTCTAAAATGACATGAATAAAGAAATAGGATAAAGCAGTTTTTGTAAGAGCTGTCTTGAAAGGATTGAAATAAGATGTTGTTACTGAACTTATTAGGAAAATATGTTTTCCTAATGGAATTCCTCTACCCCTTGGCCATTTCGCCATATTTTTTTTAATAGAACATGTTTGCATTCATTTTCTTCTAATTAAAATTCTATTTCTTTCTAGATATCCACCAGGAATGATGAGTGTTACTCCAGGTGGAATTCCAGCAGCTATGGAAGGTATCATCCCAGGAGGGATTCCAGTTACTCATAATCTTCCAACCGTGGCACACCCTTCTCAAGCTCCGTCTCCTAACCAGCCCTCAAAACATGGAGACAACAGGGAACATCCAAATGAGCAATAGCAGACAATTTAAAGCACTCCAATTTGGGACCAAGAGACGTTGGAAAAGAAAATGACAAACTGAAAAGAATTTGATACAAAATTTGTAAGATTCATTTTGGACAGATGCATCATGATGTTCCAGTGTTAACGACGACAACCACAAAAATTAAAAGATAGGAGTCAAGACTTAAAGGAGGGAGGGGGAAACAGAAGAAGTCATCTGCTTACTGAAGCACTGAAAACTAGGATTTGATAACATTACTGATCAGCTTCTGTTATTGTGTATTTAAGTTCCTTCATCTTTACATCAATCACAAGAATAATATATGTACTATGTCCCTTTTGGGAAAAAACACCTGATTGAAGTATCTATTACTTAGAGCATATCTAACAGCCCTAACAAAGCTTACATGATAATAGAGAGGATGCCATCCTATGACTTCAGCCCTTTCCTTACTCAATCACCTGGCTTCTCTTTCTATGCCTTGAGGAAAGATGACATACGGGAGACAGTTTTGCTTGTTGCAGTTTTCTGTAGCGACTAATATACTGGAGGGATGCTACTCAAGTTTAATTACAGTGATATAGTTTGGAGAAAGGAAAAGGCCTACGTTAACTTACTGCCTTTTTCGCAGAAATTGATGCTTCTCCTACAAGATACACTTAATAAAGTAGCTGTAAGTTCAATAACATGTTGATGATGCAAAAAAGTGTTAAGTCTCACATTTATATTCAAATATATTTTTCTCAGTTTTAAATCCACAGCTATTTTATTGAGTGGAAAAGTCTTGAGCTGGAAAAGATTCAAGAATGTTGCATTTCCTTATGTCTCAGGAAAAAAAAACACTTTTTATGGTAACTTGTCAGACTGTATGAACAAAACCCACTTTTTTAGACATTGAAGTCTTCTTTTCTCCATGTGGTATTTTATACAAGAACACTTCAAAATATGTTATTAGATGTGACTGATTTTAACAAATCCTATTAGATTTGTATCAACTAGTTACATGTTATATTCATAGTCTTTTGTGAAACATCACCTTTTTGTTGAAAAAGATGGCTTATTCTGAGCCTTTGTATGGGTTCATTCTGTTTCTGTGATAAAAGTTTTAAAAGCTGTCCCAAACAAAACAAAACCAGAACCAATGGCTACCAGAAATGTTTTGTTTTAGTGTATTACCGTTACTGTATTTGTTTATTGTAAAGGTGGACATATAGCGTTCAGTGCAGTTTTCAATAAAAAGTGACAATTTCTAGAATTCCAGTTGGACCAGGCCCTCAATGTTCTTGAATCAATTCTAATTGAGAACATTACAGAATCCAAAGGAGATGATTAAACTTTCATCCTTCATAAGACTATTGAACATCTAGGACAGGGCTGTCAAACTCCTGGCCTGCAGGCGCTGGCCACACCCATGTCTGGTTTAGTGAAGGGGAAAAATGTCCCAATATGTCACGTGACACCGCCATGAGTTTGACACCCCTGATCTAGGATAAAACTGGATGGCGACTTTGAACTTCTCAAACGTGTCTTACCCCAGAAGTCAGTATACCTAGAATCTGAGAATCCATTAACATTTGGCCAAGAGTTGACAAAGAGGATAGCGACAGCACTTAAGACGTACATACCACTTCACAGTGTTTTACAGCTTTACCTCTCTAAGCGATTGACAAAGTCAGCATATTGCCACCAACAATCTGGGTCCTCGAAAGGATGGAAGGCTGAGTCAACCTTGAGCTTGGTGAGATTAGAACTCCTGAAGTGAGTAGGGAGTACTGAATTCTAACCATTGCACCACCACGCCTCTGATGATTCTGATCAAACATCATTTGGAACTCCCAGGACAACATGGAGAAAGTATTCCTTCTGTGTAGTTTTTTCCTCATCATAGCAGAATATATTGTATAGTGGGGGAATATAATGTGTCTGAATAAAAAGATTGTTCTTGTCCTACATGCAATTTTAGAAGCTCTTACTGTTAAGCTTTATGGAATTACAGAGGTATGACATTTTATACTGGTCAGCATCAATCTGCTTTCATGCCAAGTGTCCCACAATAATCTTGCGGATAATTAACAGCTAGTTTACAGCCACTCTTATGCTGCTATCAGCATGAGAAGAAAACTTGTATTTCATATGAACCACAACTCGCTAAAGGACCATCCTGAAGAACTGTAGTAATGATTGCAATGACTAAAATACTTTGCGTATGTTAAAACTTTTACAATACTAGTCAATATTTTTCTAGAAACCTATACTGTGCTATGTGTGAGAGGAGAAAAGATAAGCTTGCCACCAGCTCACACACTGCCCTTTTCTTTCCACAGCAATAGCTTTGGTCTGCGGCAACATACAAAAGAAAAAGAGAATTGGTCGAGGCAGGAGTCAGTATAAATTCAAAAATCACAAAGCTAAACTTACAATCCAGGGTCACAGGACTTCAATCATGAAAATATACAAACATTTGGCCATTAAGATAATCTGATACTAAAATTAGCTTGTCAGTGAACTTTTAATGTGATTTGAGTAGGCTTAAAGGAAAGGGGAGACACACAAACTATGGAAGCAAAAATCGAAAACAAATTATTGGTACAAAACTTATATTTTGTTTTGAATTGATGGAAAAGCACATTACCAGCTTGAACATATTCAAGGGAGTCAACTTCATAAATGTGATCTAACACTGCAAATATGTGCAACTTACCATAGACACCAGAATAGAAGCAACCAGGAGAAGAAACATTGATGAATTACAGAGAACAATTTAGGAAGTCACACAAATGAAGGTGAAGTAACAAAATGTTTACACTGGCATTAGTGAATTTTTAGAAGCTGCTATTTTTGGAACTTAGTTCTTAAACCAGGAATTAGCATTCCAAATTAGCGTTCATGAAAAATAATGCTTGAAAAAGTCATATTTGTTGTGGGATATTCTACCATTAGTAAATGTGCTGCATGGAGACAATTTTGTATTACTTCCAGTTACTAATTTGAAGAAAAAATTCCCCAATTAAAATCAGATATTTAGAGGAGACTTTGTGCTGAAATTTGTATACCAGTTGCCATTGTAAAAGTTATCTTACTAGGCTAAATCTAAGTTAAATGATATAGAAGAGGCATGCCATTAAAAGAATTTATAAAATACTGGTGTAATTAAGAAAGCATAATCCACTAAAATAGAACACAGCTTTGAAAAAAAATAATTACCATACAAAATGGTGGAGAGGGCAAATCATTTTGATCTTAACCATAGAAGTGGTGAGGGGTTTTTTCCCCAGGAGAACAGCAGGCTTTGAAGTAAGATATAGAACAAAATATCTGAACGGGATAAACAATTTAGGTATTTAAAGGTTTTTAAAAATTGCAATTCCAAAACTAGGACAGCCAAATAGAGCTTTTAATTTGGAGCACTGAGGGAGTCTTTAAAACTTAAAAAGAAAATCAAACTGAAATCAGACTTCTAGTTTTAAAG
Source organism: Pseudonaja textilis (assembly GCF_049901715.1). Taxonomy (NCBI): domain Eukaryota; kingdom Metazoa; phylum Chordata; class Lepidosauria; order Squamata; family Elapidae; genus Pseudonaja; species Pseudonaja textilis. The sequence continues at coordinate 34,812,684 of NC_141993.1, forward strand.
CAGGGATATCATGTCAGAATACCTCCAAGTTTGTTTTTTAAAATGTAATCCTTCCCAAAAATTTTACAGCAGATGAGAGGCCTGCGTACTACTGCAATTAGTGTTCAAGACACAGCTATAATTAATAACTGCTGCTATACTGCAAGAGCAACTGGAATTACAATCTATAAAACCACTGACTTCCACTAAGCCTCATAAGGATGTACTGTGACTATATAATAATAAATATGCATATTGCTGCTTGTATAGCTGTATAACATGAAAATAAAATGTATATTGCTGATTGTTTTATCCCTACCAGCAGCCAAATGCCTTTATTCAAGAAAATGCCTAGAGCCATTTATTAGCTAAATACAGCTAAACGTTTTCTCCTCCTAATACGGTAATAGGGCAAAAAAAAATTATATTCAAGAAGGCCATATTCAAAAAATTAAAATAAAATTTATATTCAAGGCCATATCTCATTGCTTGAAATCCTGAGAATTGAGAAGTAACTCAGATTTGGAGCACAACTTGCAACATTTCCATTTTCTTCATTCTACTTAAACATATTCATCTAATTTATTCCATTAGTTCAGGGATGCAGGAATTTTAGAGAAAATAATGTAGAGCAGGCCAGGGGACAATGGTATTAAATTATACCCCTTAACTGTATTTAGAAAAACTTAAAAATGGGAATATATCAAAGCACAGCCTGTTGTAGGAAAAGAAATCCAATGATTCTACTGCTCCGTAAATTTATCACAAGTCAAATGTGATTTTCTTTGTGTAAAACATTAATAAGTTTCTATAAGAGTGAAAAAATGTATTGATATGTTTCAACACAGTACCTTGATAAAATGTCATTGTTTATTTGTCAGTAGAATTATTTTGAGAAATTTTTGTTTAACTTTCACTTGCTTGAAATGTACCATTTTAAAAAGCAATTAATTCAAAATGGCTCCTATGTTTTTACATCCATTTAAAAAAGGTACAGTTTCTGCTCAGATTCTTAAACCAAGGATTCCATCTTATAACAGGTTCCATGTCATCATTTCCACCATCATTGGTCTTTAAAAAGTGCTTATCAGGATCTACATTTTGCATACAAAACTATTCAACCTTTAGTGTTCTTACAGTGAGGTTTTGGGTAGGGCTAGATCCATTCAATACAGCATAGCTAAGGTAATCAAGTATAATAAAAGTTTTTTTTTTTTTTTTACTGGAGAATATATTCTGAACTGACAGTTTCAGGAAGCTTACAAGTTCAGATGTGGCCACAATCAGTCAACATGCACAAAATTCTGAAGGTTACATTTTAAGGAAAAATAGTACACAGGATTTCCCAACAAACGTTAGAATAAAGGCTTTTAAGGAAAACAGTCAAAGTGCTTTCTCACTCAATTTTAATGACCAAGGAATGCTCCTCAGTGGAGGCAATTTTAACTTGCATGGGGAAAGGTTTTGTAAAATATTAATTTCTATAGTACAACTCACAGCAAGACCGGGTTTGGACAAAATGCAGTTCAGTTTTACAAACTCCACACAACTGTTTAGCATAAAGTTCCCTGGAACAGCATTTTTTTTACTATTTTAAGTAGCCTGAAAGGGCGGGAAAAACTATTCCAAAGTTGTGATAAAAAGTAGTAATGGATACTAGAGAAGTCTTTACAGAAATAGTTCACTTAGTCAAGATTTATCATCCCTTCCATATGTTTTCCCTTTAAAATTTCATTTTTATTATACTGTAATGGGCACAATATTAAATTTAACAGAACAATACATTTTTAACACATATGAGTTACTCTGGTTATATGGCATCAACAAAAAAAACAAAGGAAAAAAAGCCACATGATCTGATGATCTGATCTGGGCATTTGCAAGATTTCATATAAAATGTTATTTCAAGGAAATATGTCAGAATGCTTAAAAAGAGATGCAAAATAATCAAATTTTACTGTAAGTCTCAAAAGGAACAGATATTAATCAACAATGTGCTTTTAAGTGCCCTTATTTAAAAGAATTTCCTTCAATAATTGTAAGATGCTGGTTACACTTTTTTCCTATTACTCAACCTTCTTGCACAACCACATGTGGTATAATTAAGGGCAGATGTACAACCGGAAAAACGTTTTCTGTCTTGGTAATAAAATTAGGGCTTTGCTTTCTTTTTCTTGTTTACAAATGAGTCCAACCAACATACTTCCTTCTTGCATGAGATTAGTCTCTGAATTCTTCCCATGCCCACTCAAAATCCTACGCAGGATGTTCCCTGCTACAATTGGGGCACCGTGCAACAATTTGCTAGACTGCTCCAAGAGCTGGGGTTGTCACCATACACTATATGCAGCTGGTATCCCTTTTTTTTTTCATTCATCATCATCGTCTTCATCTTCCTCTCCATCTGAAAGGGATGTACAGGGGCGGATTTGTCTATAGCGGTCCAGCCATTTCTCTACCATCTGCGTTACCAGGGGATGGTTACGCCGGCGAGAGCTTTTCTGCATAGCAACCAGGACTCCACCTTCTGTCACGCAACAGTCCAGCCATTCCCTAAGCAGCTTCTCTTGCTGTTCCTCATTACCAATCTTTGGAGAAAAAAATACAGACAACATGATCAGTTCAGAATACTGCCAAATAAAAGAGACAAGTGTTGTATAACACTTGCTGTGGCTGATTCAAAAATCTACTAGCCAATTCCTAACTGTAGAATTAATTATGTACCATCAAGTTGTTTTCAACTTCTAGTAGCCACATAAATAGATTTCCTCCATGACGATCTATTGCCTAATCCCCACTTTAAAAAAAAAATTCTGTAAACTAAAGTTGAAGAAATCTAACAGTTCTGTTTCACAGACCTAGTTATAAAAGTGTATTTATCTGTGATCATGAACCTGATATGCATCAAATAAAAATCCATATTTTTAATTGCTACTTTAATGTTTCCTTCCTAATACAACAATATGGTTAAATGTTATTAGAAAGTTGGCTTATCATTTGCAGACACTATCATTCCATATTTCTAGTTATGATTCACTAAGAGGGACCTGAACTATCTGGTTGTTGCTTTTTCCTCAAAGCTTTAATTATAGCTGCTTTTTAAAAACATTTCTTAATCATAAAGTCCTCAGCATAAAGTAGAGTTTGGTGGTCAATATATCTCTTGCATGTTAGCTATAACTATGCATATTCCTTGGGCTTTTATTTTTCTCATCTAATACTTGAGGAACATCTCTGATGTAACCATAATTATGAAGCATTTCTTACCTCTTGAGCAGACAGGAAGTGAATGTGCAGCAGCTTCCTTTCACTGTCAACCAACGGTAAAAAAGTAATCGTGACATCATCATCAGTGTTCAAGTTAGCACCAGCACCTCGATTGCCATAGCCATCATTCTCCATGGCAACCAAAGCAGAGAAATGGCCCCTTGTGTAGCCCAGAGCAATAGGGCTCTTCCAACAAAAGCTCTGTTCCCATAACAAAGGCAAATATACACCTATGAAAAAAGGAAGGTTCAAAGGTAAATAAAATGAACTTGAGGTATTGTTTTTGGTGAAGATTTTTATCTAAAGCATGACAATGAACATAATCCTTTAAGATACCTTTCAGTAGAAAGTTGAATCTTTATCAATTAAGGGATGTAAAAAGTTGCAAATATATTCTAATAATTGAGTCTACAGGTAGTCTTCCATTTATGACCGATTAATATCCATTTGACAAACTTTCCCAGTTATGATCCATTTTCAGAGTCACAAATGTCACACACATCCATATCACATAATCACCTTTTGGGCACGTGGCAACTGATCCACCTTAACGGCCATTTGCAGTACTCTGCAGTCATGTGACCAAGATTTGTGACTTTTGGGGGAGGGACAGTTTCCAGGGTTAACTAAAATGGATTTCCTTAACAACCATCATAAAACCCTATTATAACTTTAAATCCAGTCACATGATGCTTTGAATTAGAACCCTAATTCTGGGCTAAATTTCAGTCATAAGTCAAGAAATACCTGTACTATAAATACTATATCATGCAACCCCCAAAACAGTTATAGCTAGCTCCAAAGGAATTCCCATGGCAACTGAAGTTTTACCCTTTTAAGGTATTAACATGTTACATTTAACATATAGAATAATCTCTATTTTAATTATTCAGTGACAACCTGGTTTCCACAGCTTTTAATACACATGATGGAATCTCCCTTCCAACACTCTCATTTGAGGAACTTCAAAGATATGCAGAATTTTAACCAAACAACTGGAGTACTACAAGTACAGTGCTGTTTAAAAGTTTTGAGTTTTTAGCATTTCTGCATAAATACCATCTAAAATATGATATCTTCTCCAGACAAGTCCTAAAACTAGATAAAGAGAACTCAATTAAAATTCCATGTTTCTGTATAGCCTCTCCATCATTTCACAGAGGCTCAGAATACATCCAAGAGCAGAGACAGTAGCAACATACCAAAGTATTTCATCAAAACAAAACAATTCTATTGTTATAACTGCAGCTTCCCTAGCAGCGCCCTGTTATGTGTCCTCACTTTCCCAGAAATCTAAAAAGATATTTGAGCTTGTCTTGGGACTTTCCATGTCTTCTCAATTTAAATTCATAAAATGAAAGAGGAGCCTAAAGAGCTGTCATATTAGCATAAAGTGATGTTCATCAGACCAGAGATCATTTTTTGCTGAATCAGATGCCAATGGTTATGGGAACACAAGCTTTGGCTACTGTCTCCTATTTCAATCTGTGATCCTGGAGGCAGCATGTAACTATCAAGATTAGCAGCAACTGACTGTTTTAAATTTATCTAAGTCCCATTGTTGTCCCTTCCTTGCACTTATTGGTTTACGTGCTGGTAACAAGATGTTAAAGAAAGGGGCTATAATTTACGTTCTTCAACCAGCAAAGTGTATAATTCTCAGGCAATGGTTGTAAAGTATGATGACACAAACGAAGTCTTTGTATCATCTTGAATTGAGTAATTTAAGTGAAATTATGAAAGAAAGGTAAGTGCAAATAAAATGTGACATAAGTGTTGCCAAGAATTCAGAGACTATTTTCAATATTCAACAGACACACATTTTTTTTATTATTCAGTGGGTTTTAATTTTAAGATGCATATAACCATAGGCAATTAATTTGTACAAGACCTGTTTCAATTCTTGATTTCAGTTAATTCTCTTTATCTCAGCTCTGAAAAACTCTTACACACTCCAGTCCTTTTTTTAAAATGGGTTGTTTCTGGCTAGATATATGCATTTATATTATGTAGTCATTTTGTGTGAATACCAAGACATCCAGGGAGTTCTTTTTTAATGTCCACTCATTCAGTGACCATTCCAAGTTACAACCACACTGAAAGTGAGGTACTTTTGATGGGTTCTTGCAGTTGCAGTCATTGTAGTGTCCCCGTGGTCATGTGATCACAATCTGGATACTCGGCAACACTGCAGTGTCCTGCAGTCACATAATCACCATTTCCATCCTTCATCTCTGGCTTCTGACAAAGTCTGTGGGGAAGCTGGAAGGAGGTCGCAAATGGCCATCACACGATTGTGAAACACAGCAACCATACGGGATTTGCCTAACAAGAGCAACTAAAACGGTCAGAACTGCAACTGTGGTCACGTCATGTTGTGCCTTACAAACATATTGCTTAGTAATGGAATTCCTAATCCCAATTATCGTCGGTAAGTGAAGACTACTTGTACTTTCAACATTTTAAATGATTTCAAAAGAATGATTGTCTCATCTTTAAGACTATTATATTCAACTTCATAGCAAAGCTTTTCACAAATTAATGAACCCATACTTGTAATTCTTTCTTTAAAAGTTCTACTTATTATAGATCTAAAATTCCTAATTATTGAAAGTAATTCTTACATTGTGCTTTTCCTATAAAAAGAATTTAAGATGTTTAAAATCTTAAATCTAAACATGATATATAGAATTTTCTTTACACTATATCTTCAGATTACTACATTATTAAAAAAAAGAATGTGTGAAACTTCCCTTAGGGATTTGTATTTTATGTCACAAATTCCTTTAAGTTACCAATCACAATAATCACAAAAGACAATTTATAGGTGGTAGTATTCTAAAGATAAACTGTAAGGCTACAATGAGGTTTCTGATATTAAGTATCATGCTTTCTACATATCATTATGAGAAGCATATACAAATCCCGTGAAAATTCTTGAACTCAGAAATTACTTATATTTCTGTTAACTTCAAAATACTCTAAAGTGTTTCTAAATGCTTCTATTGCATTGAATCATTGTAACCTGCCAACATATTTTAATAGCAATTTTGTTAAAAATTACATTACAGCAATGAACACTAATACAGATTAGAAAAAGGAAAAGTGTGTGTGGGGGGGAAGAATATAGTTAAGAAAAAGAAAAATTCAAGAAAACTAATAAAAATACTAGAATTTTAAACATGAGAAATAGAAATTACATTTACTGCTTTAATTTTCTTTAAATTACAGATTTTCCCAATATCTTTTAAATTAAAATCTTGTTTGTGTTATAAATCATACTTACCTTGAAAACGAGTATATCCTAAAGTTTCTCCTCGGAAACTCTTATAATATTTAACTCCATAAACTATAATTGGTCTTCTAAGAATATGTGCAAGTACAAAAATGTGTGTCTGTTCCAAACTTGCGCCAGGCTGTTTCAAAAACAACATTTTAAAATGAAATTGTTATTATGTGAGATAAAACAATAACATTGACTTTTGATTTCAGTACAATATAATACCACTTACCACAATTTAATTGAATCCAACAGACAAAAATAGAGACCCAAGTTATCTCTGAAATAACAAAGTCTGTTTCATTAAGGTTTATTGAGGTTTCTGGGTAAGCTCTTTGAAAATGGGGAATGGAGCAGGTGAAAAGATTGGTGGCAGCAGTAGGCCAATGGGATCTGCCCCATTGAGACAGTGGTGGCACTGAGAAGATTGGAGGCTCCTCCTCCCATGTACAGTGGATAAGGCAATTGAGACAGGGATTTCTGGAAGTCCCCTGTTGTTTCTGCTCACTTGCAACCAGAGATCTATTCCTCCTGGCTATGCCCATAACAAGTGAAAGAGCAGTGGACAAGATGGAGGCTATAACATGGAATCTTGCCATCTGTAATCAACCAGAAGGCCCTATAAATATTTTTACACAAATGCAAAATGGTAGATAGGTATTTTACAGATGTGCAAAATAATTTCAGATTTAACATTTAACAGTAATTTCAGGACATCTTTCCTGATGAATGGTCTATTAAATTAAGGTATTATTGTAACTGAAATGTTTCTAAGAAATCAATTTTTTAAATGCTGATTACCAAAATATTTTAACTGTATTCTTAAAGCATAAATATAATCTGGTAAATCATTTAATGAGGCATACATTACATGAGAAAAACAGGGCATAATGAAGATATTGGTTTGTCTTAGTTATGTTATCTAGTTTTAATTACTTATATGCTTCCTATAAGGCTTCCAATTATAGTAGCCTAGTGAAGACAGGCATAGTTACAAAAGAAAAGGGGATAAGGAAACATATGCAAAAGGATATCAGTTTTTTTCTTAAGTCAAAATTACATGCAAAATTACTGCATATTACCTGATACAGTGACTAGAGAAGCAATTTTAATGTTATGGTGAAATTTGATTTAGCACGCTTTAAAACCTTAAAGTATTATACTGACAGATATTACAGTGAAGCAATGTAAATTCTTATCATGAAACATTTATTCATGTTACATTTTGTAGGCTTACTCTCAGTGTACAAACCTATATTTAATTACAGTTAAGCATATGGTGCTCAGTGTTAGCTTCCAAGTTGTGTACATTATTATTTAAAAAATGGAAAATTTTGTTGTCAGTCTAAATATTCCGGCTTTTGGAGAATGTATTCTAGTCATAGTAATAATTGTTACATCATCATTAATGCCTGGATACAGACAAACTGTAAATATTACAAGGTGCCCTACTTCATCCAAGTCATCAGTGACAAATCAAACCATCCATTAAGCTAAAGCCTGTGTCATTCCATCTCTCCATACATAAAAGTAGTCCTTGATCTATGATCATATGTTCAGTGACTATTCAAAGTTATGACAGCGATAAATGAATGGTGGTTACATGTCCTTGGAGTTGCAGCCATCCTAGCACTTCTGCCATCACATGGTTGTGACAAGTCCAATGGCAACTGGTTTGCACTTATGACCAGTTGCAGCCCCTATGATCACAAGATCATCATATGCAACCTTCCCTGCTGGGTTCCTCAAAAAGCTAGTAAGGAAGGGCCAGAAAGGTCATATGTCACTGGGATAAGACTTCTAAGGTGACGGAATGTGTCTATGAAAGGGGAGGTGATGTGAAGGAGAAGTGGCAATTTCCCAGGAAGGAAGGAGCACATTCCATGAGGGTTAGGGGGAGTTGAGACAATACAGTTGGAGATGAATCAGAGAAAGAGTAAGAGGTTTAGGATAGCCACTCTTTAGAATCTCCCAGGATAAAACCCTTGGGGTTAGAGAAGTAAAGATTTAGTTTGGCAACATTCTGTCTCTATGGTATGAGCAAATAAAGATCTGAGCTTTGGCTGGATTGTTCTAATCTATGGCATTCTTGGATTGGGCCTGTCATTCATCTTGCCACACATACTGATACAGGCCTCAATGTAACTTTCATTCACCCTTTAAAGAGAAGATATCTTTTGTTTTTGAAAACAGGAAACTAAGGAACTTCCATTTCAACCAACAATAAGCACATTTATGTATGAAACAACTAAATAACTACATTCATCTGAACAGAAGAGTTAGAAAGCACTTATATAATCACCATTCACAGTACTAATAGAAACGCAACACTCTCTAGCTTTTTAAACCAGCTTGAAATACTGCACTCAAACCCTAATAAAACAACCAACAAGAATTGTGTTGCTTAACCAAGTGTCCTAAGCGCAGAAAAACAGGCAACATGTCAGCTGAAATGATTCCGATAATGTTTTGACACTACTATAAAATAAATATTACAACTTACATTATACAATTTAGAGCCATAGAACCAGAGCAGAAACTCAAAATGCTGGGAGAGTACAGGGAGTATGCATGCCTTTTAGACAACCAAGAATGTTACATATGCACACATAAAGCTACAGTCATATTGATCTAAGGGAATGCAATGTTCTTTCCCCCCTCCCCCAAAAAATATTGGGAGGGGAGGAAAAATACAATAGCAGAAACATGTTGAAAGCAGTTTTAATAGGCAGGAGATATAAATAATGAAAGCATGAAATATGATGGCAGCAGATGGAGAATGGCTGCCTCTTCAGAGGGATATATTGACAAGCATACTAGTCCTGCCTTCCCTGATGCCTTCCACACGCAGTGAGTGAGGGTCCCTACAATGGAGAGCCTCTTCTACCCATGGAGATTCTCTACATGAAGATTCAGAAAAACCTTTCATCTTCAGAGAGTCTCCAGGGCCAGAAGGCTCTCCACTGCAGACCCTTATCCTCTACACATGGAAGGGAATGGAAGGGAGTGAGAAGAGAATGAGGTAGCATGCTGATTGAACAGGACTAGAAATGTTAAAAATACTCACCTGGGAATAAGAGCCAATGAACTAAATGGGATTTTCTACAGAGTAAGCATGCATAGATTTCCATGTGCTTGCAGCCCAGCACAAAGACCTCTATCAACCTGTTTCCTTGTGGCAAACAGAAGGGAAAAAAAACACAACTCAATACCCCAAGGATCTCTTCTCCAGTTTGTATCTTAGTTACATGGAGTAAGCTGGGCTAAACAGACCCATCTCCAGCATAGTAAGAGACTACGCACATATATCTGGAGGTAAGAGCAACTAAACATGATTGGTCTTGCAACAAAGTATGTGTGCCCACACTGAGCTAACATTTTTGCAGTCTCTTTTATTGATGTGGGTATGACCATGGGGAGAGGTATCATCAGTACAGGTAGTCCCTGACTTACAACCGTTTGTTTAGTGACCATTCAAAATTACAACAGCATTGAAAAAAGTGACCTATGACCATTTTTCACACTTACAACCGTTGCAGCATCCTCATGGTCACATGATTTACATTTGGATGCTTGGCAACTGGTTCATATTTATGATGTCTCCCGTGTCCCAGGGTCACGTGATCACCTTTTGCAACCTTCTGAAAGCCAAGTCGATGGGGAAGCCAGATTCACTGAGCAACCATGTTACTAATTGAACAACTGCAGTGATTCACTTAACAAGTGTGGCAAGAAAAGTTGTAAAATGGGCATTGGTATATTTACCTGAGAACGCCCTTTCAATACATGCTGTGAGAGAGTCCAGGAATGGGTAAGAGTCCTCCCTCTGATGTCACTGAATTGAGTCTGCCACAGTTTAAACGCCAGCTGTGCTTCTGGCCCCCCAGCTTTTTCGGCGAAGAAACTTGACAGACCTAGCATGTCTCTGGAAAATAAAACAGTGAGAAAAACCCTCCCCATCCAAGACCAGACGAATACAGGGACTCTCTTGCACCGTGTATACAAAGGGCGTAATGCCCATTCTCCTCCACGCTGCTACAAGAGTCCAGGAATGGGACATACCAAAGCCTGCATGTCCAAGGGAGGGTCATCGTCTGGTCCGCTCAGTTCGACACTGGAAGAACCTTCTGAAGCACCCTTCTGCCAAATGCCGCTTCTGCAGAGGCAAAGGACTCCAGACAACAGTGCCGGACAAATGGGGAAGGTGATGCCCAGGTAGCCGCCCTGCATATCTCCTCAACGGAAACCTGGGAAGCCTGGGCTGCTGAGGTTGCTGCATTCCTAGTAGAGTGGGCTGTGAGCTTCTTGGGAACTGGGAGAGATAAGGTCTCGTAGGCAGTGGAAATACAAACCCTGATCCATCTACCCATCATGGATGGGGAAGCCTTGCTCCCCAAGGAAGCCAGTTGAAAGGACATGAACATCACTTCTGTCTTGCGAAAGGTAACAGTACGTTTAACATAGATACAAAGGGCTCTCCACACATCCAACATATGCCACTTGTGTTCCAACTCATGTTGAGGCTTAGGGCAGAAATCTGGTAAGATTATTTCTTGTGTCCTATGGAACCAAGAATTAATGTTGGGAACAAAGGTAGACTCTAAACATAATACTACTTTGTTCTCCTGAAAGATGCACAAATCTTGTCTCACTGAGAGAGCAGCCAACTGTGACACCCTTCTGGTAGACGTGATAGCCACCAAGGCGGCCACCTTGAGTGTTAAAAAAACGGAGGTCCACTGATCTTAAAGGCTCAAATGGGGGTTCCATCAGGGCCTGGAGTACCTTTGGGAGATCCCAAGTGGGATATCTATGAACTACCGGGGGATGCAGATTGGAGGCTCCCCACAAAAATCTGCAAACAGATGGGTGGTGGGATAGAGAGGTATAATTATCCCACATCATCACTGAGGACAAAGCCGCCACCTGCTGGCGAAGAGTGTTTGGTGAGAGCCCTTTATCTAGACCTTCCTGTAGGAACATCCGCACATCTGAGATCAAAGCAGATGTAGGGTCCCAGGCCACCTTAGAACACCAACTGCAAAAAGCTCTCCAGGTGGCATCATAGATGCGATTGGTTGATGGCTTACATGATGCCTGGATGGTTTGGATCACTCTATCCAGTAAATTAGTCTCTTTCAGAGATTTCTACTCAAGCGCCATACAGCCAACTGGAACACTGAGGTTCTGGGTGGAGTAAGGCCTCTTGGTTGGGGGAAATCCTGTTGGCTGCGACCGACAAGTTTACCAGGTCAGCGAACCAAGGCCATCTGGGCCAATGAAGCGCAAGAAGTACCAGCTCCACCTTCCCCTCCAACATCTTCCAAAGTACCAGAATGATAGGAAGAGGGAGAAAGGCACAGAGGAAACCTGGAGGCCATCTGCTCTGAAGTGCATTGGTCCCCTCCGCTCCCTGGGTAGGAAACCTGGTGAAGAATCTGTCTATCTGCGCATTCTGGGGAGTGGTGAATAGTAGACCTTCTGAGGATCCGAATCTGTTGGACAGTTCCTGGAACATGGATGGATGAAGGCTGCACTCTGAGTGGTAGAACTTGGTCCAACTCAGCCAGTGAAATGTGGTCTGCCCTGAGGGACAGAAGGTATCTCTCCGCCCACCACCCCAGACGTTCGGCTTCCCGCATCAAGGATTTGGACTGGGTCCTCCCTTGTGTGTTGACATGGGCCTTGGCAGCCACATTGTCTGTCATAATCAACATGTGGGACCCTGTCACCTTGTCCTGGAAGTGTCTCAAAGCCAGGAAGATGGCCTTGAGTTTTAGCCAATTGATGGGGTGGGACCTGTCTGGCTGGGACCAACGACCGTGAGCTATCTCGCTTTGTAGATGAGCCCCCCTCACCGTAAAGACTGGCATCTGTTGTGATCATGATCCTGTCCAGCTGCTTGAAAAAATGGCCTTTCCTGACAGCCTGGGACTGCCACCACTGGAAAGAACGTACGACCTGTGGAGGAACTCGGACCCTGGTGGAAGAGTGGCTGGTTCCCGCCCGTAGAAATGGCAGCAGGAACCATTGCAGGGTTCGGGCATGGAAATGGGCCCACAGTACGATGCCTATACAGGAAATCATTTTTCCTAGTAGCTGGGACAGCAGAGACAGAGAAACTGTGTGCTGCTGTCGAATCCAGTGTATCAAGTCATTCAGACTCTCTCAGTGATCCAGGGAAAGAAAAAGCTCATAGAGTTCATGTCGATGATTGCCCCAAGATGAAGGAGATGGGTTGTTGGACGCAGATGACTTTTTTTGAAATTTATGGAAAAACTAGTTCTGTAGGAGCCGCATCATGGTCTGAAGGTAGTGATTGGCAGAGTGGGTTGAAGATAACTGGATCAGGATATCGTCTAGGTAACATTGGACACTCACAGGTAGTGCTCGAAGGGATGCTGCCAATGCTGCCAAGACCTTGGTAAAGACCCTGAGGGCCGATGAGAGGCCAAACGGAAGGTCCCAGTACTGGTAGTGCCTGTTGTTGTAACAGAAGCGCAGGAACTGACGATGGGGGGGGGGCAGATCGGGATATGGAGGTATGCCTCCGTGAGATCTATGGATCAGAGGTCTCCCTCCCGAACCCTCCACAGGATAGAGTGGATGGACTGCATCTTGAAGCGCCTGTAGGGAATGAACTTGTTCAAAGACTTGAGGTTGAGAATTGCTCTCCACCACCACCCACCTCCGAAGCCTTTGGGATCACAAAGAGCCGGGAGTATAACCCTAGCCCCCGTTGATCTACCGGAACCACCTGTATGGCTCTTATGTCCACCAGAAACTGAATGGCCGATTCCATGAGGACCTGTCTGGACCTGTCTCAAGATATTCGACAGCAAACAAAAAACCTTGGGGGAGAGGAGAGGAACTCGAGTTGGAAACCCGACCTCACAGTCCTGAGAACTCAGGCATCTGATGTTGACTCCTCCTATCTTGAGGTGAAGAAGGCCAGACGACCTCCAATGGGAGGGGAAGGAAGGTAGTCACTTGGAGCATCAAAACAAACGGCTTCCTCCTCCTCGAAAGGGCCATTTACCAGAAAACTGCTGTTGCCTGCCTGTTCGTTCAGGTTGCTGCACCTGGCGAGGAGGGAACACCCTCCAGCCCCAAGAGAAACAAGCATTGGACTCAGAGCAAAAGGAGGAGGATTGGAAGTATGGAGCCTGAAAAAATTCTGACCTCTTCCCTGCCAATGAAAGGATCTTTCTTTTGTCCCTGGTCTCTACCAGGTAAGGTTCCAGGGCTTCCCCAAACACACTCTCACCTGAGCATGGGGTGGAAGCTAGCTTTCATTTGTGATGGGAGTCTGTCTGCCAATTGCGCAGCCACAGGAGACGTCTCGCCGCCACCGAGAACGCCATCGTCCTTGAGGCAAATTTTGCTGAGCTTAATGTGGCGTCAGCTGTAAATTCTGCTGCAGCGATGATCTTATTCAAGTCTTGGTGAGAACTCGAATCACTGGTTGGCAAACGATCCTGCAGCTGATGCAACCAGCACAGCGACGACCTTGTAAACAAGGAAGCTGCGGTAGAAGCCCGGACCACGCAAGCTACAGCCTGATTTGAGGGTGTGTTCAGACCTCTTGTCCTCAGCTTTGAGCACATCTTCCGGCTCTGTTGGAGTGCCAGATGTAGAATAGGAGGCAACCACCAAGGCATCTACTGGAGGCACTAGGATGGCATTGGCCAAGGAAGGACCCATATTATAAAAACACCTGTCCTGAGATGAGGGGCATGGCCCCAAACCTGGTCTGCACCAGATCTAGAAATAATAGAGGAGATAGAAATACCTCAGCTTGGACAATTGGTTTTGAAAATAAGGAATCATTCTGGGCAGAAGATTCCACCTGAGGTTCTAGTGCCACCTCCTCAGGTCCTAATTGAGCAGTGACTAAGGCCTTGTGCAGGAGGAGTTTGAACAAGGATGGCCTGAAAATAGTAGCAGAGGTGGGATGCTCAGGCCTCAATCCTTCCTCCTCTGACAGATTAGAATCCCTAATCTCGCATTCCTCTTCCTCTGACATGGAGGAGTAACTATGTTCTGAAGGATTAATAGAGCCCCTGTCCTCATATTCTCCCCATTCAGAACAAGTGGAAGGAAAACTATATTCATGGGGCCTAGAAAGCCCCCTCTGGACAGGAGGGACCACCTGAGAGAAGGCTGGGAATAAACCTTGGCCCCCTACAAATGGGCAAAGGAGTTGTTGAAAACCCTCAGAAATCCCCTGCCTAATGGCCACCGAAATCATGTCCTTAATATCCTCAGGCCTGCTGCCAATGAAAGGACCCACTGAAAGGACCCATGCCAGCAGCAGTAGGCGTAAAGGCGGCCACCACCCTAGACTTATGGACACCTTAGGTCAAATAACCCTGAGGATTGGAAGCTCCTGGAACCCAGGCTGCCTGCCTAAAATTAGGCCCAGACCTGCTCAAATCCTGAGGGAAAAAGCCCTCATCTGTTCTCTCTGGGGACTACATCTACAGATGACTAATAGAACTTGTTTCTGCCTCTCTAGCCCTGGAAAAAGTCTCAGGGCCAGCCTGCAAATCTCCTGATTGAAGTGAGCCCTCTCATATGTTCCAGGTTCTTGGCAAATTGCTTCTCCAATGCAGTATGCCTTCTATTTTTGGCCCTGAGTTCAGTTTTTGAGGCCTTCTTAGGTGCCAAGGCTTTGGCCCTAATCTTGGCTGCAGCCTGCCTTTTTGCAGAAAGGCCTCAGTGCCTTCTCCTCAAGTGGCCTCATGGAAACCTCGGAGCAATGGGCTTTCTCAAGGCAGGGTGATCAGATTGGGTCAGATCGCTCTCAGTGCTGCAAAGGGCTTGACACAAGAGGCGCTGCCAGCTTTCCCTGTAACATGTCGCCCTAATGCGAGGGCCAGGTGACCTGGTTTCCCGCTGTGAGACCTTAACCAGCCACGCAACTCTGAGGTCTGTACAAAATGGCCGACTGCCACGAGCTCTGGGCCTGGTTTAAAATGGCTGCCCACCATGTGCTCTGGGCCTTGGATCAAAATGGCCGACTGCCTAATGAAACCTCTCTGCAGGCCCAGCAAAGGCCTGATCATAGATCAGGCTGAGCGCTGGGGAAAACTGTGTGGGAGGATCAGCCAAATGCTTCCAGCAAGTACTCACAAGTCAAAACAGGCTGGAGCCCCAATGCCGAAGCCTCGACACTGAAAGAGAGCGGATCCCCGCTCTTCCTGATGGCACAGCTCCACCGGATCCCCGGAACTGTACTGATGTTATTTTTTGTCAGCTTTCTATTTCAATTTGAGATAGTTGCTGCTAAGTAGCAAAAACTCCAGAGATACTTGCTCTTGATGCTCAAGGAACTGAGTCAAAAAGCTGGGGGGCCAACAGCAGGGCCTGGCTTTTATACTTTGGCAGACTCAGGTCGATGACGTCAGAGAGAGGAGACTTACCCATTCCTGGACTCTCTTGCAGCATGGAGGAAAATGGGGCAAAACTTGCTGAACAAATTTCTCTCTTAGAAACCTAAATTTTGGGCTCAATTGTGGTTGCAAGTCAAGGACCACCTGTACACCGATGATACCCAACTATGTATCTCTGCCACTGGTGAATTAAGTGCTACATAGCTTTTAACGTCTTATCCTGGTGTTTGGAGGTTGTGAATGTCTGGATAGGGAACAACAGGCTTCAATTGAACCTTGGCAAGATTTGAGTGCCTCTGGGTTCTGGGACCGATCAGTTTCACAATTATGCTGATACACAAAACTTGGGGGTGGGGAGAGGTCCTGGACTCACAACTCCTGCCCAAAGAGCAGTTAGCAGTGGTGGCTAGGAGGGCCTTTGCATAGCTTCATGTTGGGTGCCAGTTGTACTCAAATTCCTAAATCAGAGCCTCCATTCACAATCATGCCCTAATCACTCCCGATTGGATTACTATAACGAGATCAACATGGGGCTGTCAGATGAGTGGCCATGTAAATTTGATAAAACAACTTTATCAAACACACAAACGCACACAATAGGACTTGCTACAACATCCTGAACCATCAACATTTTTTGCAATCTCTTTTACTGATGTGAATGTGTATTACAACATGCATGTAAGTATTATATCTTACAGCATGCATGTAAGATAAGTTATTTTGAAAAAGAATAATCCCTATGTAGAGTGTGTGTGTGTGTGTGTGTGTGTGTGTGTGTGTATGGCATTCAGCTTTGTTTGGGTATTTTCCCACGTCATTATAGTTGTGCTTTTAAAGTTGCAGCAACGTTTCGGCAGAATCTCATCTGCCATCATCAGGCTTCTGTATAGTGTTCATCTGGAGCACAACTACAATGACGTGGGAAAATACCCAAACAAAGCTGAATGCCATACATGTAAGTACCCGCGAAAACTTAAGAAAACATATATATACATATACATATACATATATGAGAGACATTAAATAATTCACAACTGGGTGCCTTACAATCCATTTAATATTATTTTTGTCTCTCTTTTTGGTGTATGTAGCTTCCAGATCAGTATGAACTCACTAGGGTGTCTCATACACATATATGTTGGTGGGGGGAAAGCCTCCAGAGTATTTAGTGGAAATTGGCAACAATGGCTGACAAGAAAGATGGAAAGTATACTGATTTTTTTCTAATATTTAGTCTGACTTTCATATCCTCTTTTCTTTGCGAGATATTTTCAGGAAAGCATAACTATAACATTGTCCAAAGCAAAGTCTATGAAAATATTTATTTATGCAGGCTTTTCTAAAGATTACATAGATGATTATAAGTGCTCAAAGTTAGCACAGTTCCCAAATTCATCTATAATTAGATTTGCAGGTATATTAAGAAGAAATTCCCATTCAGTTCAGTGAGATAGTGTATATATAGCTTAAAGAAGATGTAATTATTCAAAGTGGCATAATTAAGCCCAATTTCTTTACATAATTTCAATTTTATGTAAAATGTAAAAAATTCCATTGATGATTTTGATTGGATAGTGCTCATAACATCTGAAGCACTCACACATACTAACACCAAATTTAAGTACCTATAACAATACTCAAGGAAATAGTTTTCAGTCAGGTAATCTAAAATATGCATTACAAAATAGAAATCTACAGAACTTGTTAAGAAAAATGCAAATACATTTCTCAGCCAGGTTCTGTTTTCCATGTTCTGCTTTTACTTACGGTGAGATTCTTACCTGACTAGCAAGAGAAAGTATAAATGCCCAGTCTTCCTGCCATTGTTCTTCGCGCAGTGAGAAATGTAAACCAAAGCTTTGAGAATACCATGATTCCCATTCTTTCCATCGGGTATAGAACCTATAAAAAACAGTTTATTTCATCTTTTCCAATCACAGAGGCTCTCTCCAGAATTTGGCCTACTTAATCGATGATTTGACAGAAAGATGAAGAGAGTAAAAAGAGAGAGAAAGAGAGAGAGAGAGAGAATGGTACCTTGGTACTCATCATTAATTATTTCCGGGAGGTGCGATGAGTACCAAAAACGATAAGTACCAAATAATTTTTTCCCATAAGGAATAATGTAGTGACTCACAAAGAAGCCAATACCAACAAATCCTATTTTGTGCATTGAGTTCAAAATAAACGATGAGTATTGGGACAAAATGTTCACATCAAAATGTATTAAATACCAAATTTGATTACTTTCAAAGCAATTGAATATCAAGGTACCACTGTGTGTATGTATGCATGCATGCATGCATGCATGTATGTATGTATGTATAAGAGAGACAGAGAGATAGTCATCTATCAGCACTTATTAAAGCAGTCATATCCATTTTCATCATTTCCTATCTGAATCTGAATTATCAACTGATCATTTTTCAATGTTTTTGCAACAATCATTTCCATAATAGATTAATAGATGACTTTCCAAAAATAATTGTTGTATGTATGTGATCTAATGTCTAAAATGGTTACGCTTTTTAATTTTTTTCCTTTTTTTCTTCTTCCATCAAAGATTGCTTACTACCAGTACTTTATTGTGCATGCTCATAAAACAGCTATATATTTTAGCAGTAACATTTTAACATGAATAGTGAGATGAATGGATGGATGGATGGATGAGAGAAAGAGAGAGCACAGATAATTGATTAGTCGTAGCACCGTATCAAAATATAAAGCAAAAATAAAATACAATAAAATGAAATACAGCAATAAAATACATATGTGGAAAATATGAATCAACAATCATATAAATATATAAGCTTTACAGCTTATTGCAATACGTTAACTATAACTATTGTGCCTTAACTATAAATTTAGCAGTTCTGTCACCATGATTACAACTCAGGAGGAAATAGGATAGTTGGCAATTCTGACCCCAGTGGACTGGTTTTTCAAGTAGAAATGTTAAGTATCTAAGAAGGACATATAACTGATACTCAAACAAAACATGAGCAATGTCTTCAATCACTGAGGTACTACATATACTGGTTATAATACTGATCCTGACTCTACACCTATACTTCTCAATGAACCGGGACAATTTTTCAAACTATGATGCCTTCTGGACTACTCCTAGAGTTAGCCAATACTAAAGTTCTCTAAGTTAAATCCA
This sequence comes from Pseudonaja textilis, assembly GCF_049901715.1. Lineage (NCBI taxonomy): Eukaryota > Metazoa > Chordata > Lepidosauria > Squamata > Elapidae > Pseudonaja > Pseudonaja textilis. The sequence continues at coordinate 34,831,768 of NC_141993.1, forward strand.
CACTTCTGGAGATAAGATCAAAGGTAAAGAAGGCTGTGCTAGTACAAACTTCCCCAATCACAGCAAAATCACAGATGTGATAAGATGTTTAAATAACTACTTCAAATAAATCCTATTGGACATCAGTTGACTAATTAAATGTCACTTTATATACTACATAGACACAAGTTACTATTTGTATAAATTGCAAGGTTTTCTGATACAAAAGTTTCAATATTTTACCACAGAATAAGCTTGCAAAAGAATGTTGTTATTGCTGTAAAGCAGGGGTCCCCAACCACCGGGCCGCGGACCGGTACCGGTCCGTGGATCATTTGGTACCGGGCCGCAAAGAAAATAAAAATAAAATAAAAATGGCGGCTTTCTTCGCCTTCGGTGAATGCTGCTGGGATCAGGGATCAAAGACACAAATGAAAGAAGAGGAGGGAGGAAGCAACCAAAGCCTGTCCTGCTCTCCGGCTCAGCGGCTTCAGTTTCCTCCCGCCTCGTTCCTCTCTCAGTCGCTCTCTCGCTCCTCCACCAGCCCAGGAAGAAATTGCTTCAAAGAAGCCGGCAGGGTGGCTTTTCCTGTCGGCGCAGCTCCTCCGAGCGCCCGTTCACCCCCACCCGCCGCCCGTGGTTCAATCCAGTGCTCCGTTCTGCCTGCCTGCCTGCCTGTCTTCGTTTCTGGTTGTTTCGGAGCAGCTTCGGCTGAGTAAAAGAGGCGAATAGTTATTATTCTCAGCCAAAGCTACTCCGAAACAACCAGAAATGAAGGCAGGCAGAACGGAGCACTGGATTGAACCACGGGCGGCGGGGTGGGGGTGAACGGGCGCTTTGGAGGAGCTGCGCTGACAGGAAAAGCCACCGTGCCAGCTTCTTTGAAGCAGTTTCTTCCTGGGCTGGTGGAGGAGCGAGAGAGCAACTGAGAGAGGAACTAGGCAGACACCTGAAGGATAAGGCTGAGGGAGGCAGGGCTGAGAAACGGGACTTGTCCTGAGCCTCCCTGAACTTGGTGGTTTGCTGGCAGATGTTTTATTACCCAACTAGGTAACAACATCAGGTGTTATCTAGTCAGGTAATGAAACGCCTGCAAGGAAACCACCAAACTCGGACTTCTCCCCTTCCCCCTCCTTGAAAAAGTGTCTCTCCCTCCCCCCCGCTGGTCCTTGAAAAGTGTTTCTGCATGAAACTGGTCCCTGGTACAAAAAGGTTGGGGACCACTGCTGTAAAGGACTAGCAAATGTATCCCTTCCAAATCTAAAGGCTCCGGACTTTTGTTTAAAGAAAGTTAATAATTGAAGTCATTCGACTGTACAGCAAAACCATTTCTGCTTACCAATGAGAACAATCATGTAAACTGTCATGAAGAGCTTTACGTAGCACCGAATCCTTATCATAAATGCCCCAGGTAGCTTGTAGAACTGAATCAAGCAGGCAATCTCCTGCAGTCCGATTCCAAAGTGCATAAAGTCTACTGTCCAAACGTGTACCCAGTTCCAGTGACCAGTTTATAATGGGAGATTCTTCTTCTAGTTCTACAAAATAGAAACAATACCCAATCGGCCATCTTAAATCCAATGAGTAAGACACAAAACCATTTAGCACTTTTATTACTTTTAGATAAAGCAGATAAATCGCTTGGCTTTTAAGTAAAACTCTCTTAGCTTCAAGACGGTAGTGGGAAGCTTAGCATTTCCAGATTGACAAAACTGAAGTCCAGCAAGAAAAACTTTCTTGCCTGTTTCTTCTTTGCTGTTGTGATAGTAGCAAGCCTGAGTCCCAGGTGTGTTCAGGAGAAAAGGAAGAGTTGAGTGTTTCGAGATCTCTGATTCTGCCCTGTGATGCAGCCCCTTTCCTCATTTCCCCCGTATTATATGGTTTTAAGGATATTTGATGAAAACATTATTCTAAATAAATAAATAAACTCCAATAAAATTTTAACCTACCTTAAAATTCTTCTATTCTAAGGTTCCTTCAAAGAGCAGAAATTGTGGGGGGAAATCAATTGCCAATAAAATGAATGATTCTCACTTGCTCATTATTTTTCACTATTGTTTGTATTATTGCATCTGCTCTGCTTTCCTTTCCTTGAAATTTGCCAACCCACCTATTGATTCCAATATCCAGGGAATGAAAACAGTAAAAACCAAAATTGAAAAGCTGTCTTACTTATTTGGCTGAACAGTTTTGTTGGAAAGAATGGCCTTCAGAATTTTAAAAGAGGACAATTACAATTTTACTTATAACTATTCTAGATATCTATAGTTAACTAACTGATCAGTTAGTTCTCTCTTAGATAACAAGACAAAAACATACATATCTTTTACATTAAACATCTACATCATTAAAATATTTTTTTTATTAATTACCAAAGTACAATCATGATATACAGTTTGACAACTGTTAAGGTCTGAGCCAATTCCAGCACTGTATAAAAACTATATATTATACAACATATTTACCTTTTTGAACATCCCTATCAAGTACTTCATCGAAAAGCTTCTCTTGAACTGTTGGCGGCAAATCTTCAATATCTGTAGAGAAAGATATTTGATTATTACACATCTAACCATAACAATTCACTTAAATGTACAACTTTCGATACTCTAAAAACTGCTTCACACATATGATGAACACTTTTCAGAACAAGCTCTTTGGAACATCCCCATTTCTTCATGTGATTTTTCTTTCATCTCTGAACTCATTAAGTGATACCTGAGGTATCAATGCAATAGTTCCCAAATGTATATAAAATTTTATTGTGAACCAACACTTAAGTAATACAAGTAATGAACTCAATAATGACTAAAATGTAAAGCAAAGTTGCAGAGCACAAGGCTTTAAGAGTGTAAGCACCTAAGACCTTCTGAAATTGTTTCCAATAATGTATTTTAACATGACTTAAAGAAAAATATAAAATATATGGGTAATGTACATATTTAATTTAAATTAAATCTAGATTTTCTGCTGGCCCTATGTAAATTTTAAAATGCAAATTTTAAAAGACTGTACATTATTGCTAAAAAGAGGTAGTGTCTTGATTATTCCTTTTGGAATGCCAGTACCAAAACCTAAAAAATTATTTCTCTATAGACTTAAAATATTTCTTGCTAAATCCACTCAGGCTATATATTTACTGAACAACATAGTTACAACTAAATTTGACAATGCAATATTCTTGTATAAATCTATGTACAAATGTTATTTGTTAAAGGTGAAAAATACAAGTCCTTAAACGTAAGCTGCAATCATATTAGTTATGCATTATAGAATAATCCCAAACTTTCCCATTGTCCTATCTGAATTCATGTTATGCATTGAATAGTAAATATATTTTTCCATTTCAATTATGTGAGATAGACAAGCCCTATGTACAGCAGGAGTTTGATCAGAGTAAAACTAATTAAAAGTATTTGTTAGTTCATATGACTCCCATGAAATAGTAACATATTTCTGCAGCAAACAAAATAACACAATCCTGTTAATCAGAGCTTCTAGACAAAATGAGTTTCGGAAAGTAGGCTTGAAAATTCTATTAAGACACTCAATAGAAAAGGCTTATTAATTCAAGTAACATTATTCTTGCTCCCTTTCCTAGCCAACCCGACTTAGCAAAAGAGATGCACCAAAAATAATTATTTTCACTTAGTAGTGTAGCCAAATTGTTTTGCATTACATACTCCAATGAATCAGAACAAATTAAGTATAATTGTAGAATTGGAGACAAAAAGGATTCAGCTTTCAAAGCCTCTTCCAAAAACTCTTTTGCAACAAAAATATATGGTAACTCAAACATAATGAGTTTATATTGATGAAATTACTTTTTAAAAATAATCTGAAAGCCCAAAAATGAAATACCGGGGGATTAAGTTTGTGAGAGTGGGCTTGCCATGAAGTACCTGAAGAAAAGTTCCAAATGAAAATAGTTCTTGTCGTCTCAATCTACATGGAATAACAGACAAGAACATTGGAACTCCAATGAAGAGAAGGATTAAGAAACAACTAATAGACGAGGGGGCATGAGAAAGGGGGCATGTTTCTAAATAACTAATTATACAGATATATTTTATATGTTATACCTTGAGTTATCAGTGCATGATATGTACTTTTGTGTGTCAATGGGATACACACACAAAAAAGAGAATGTTAGCTTGCAAAATAATAATTAGATTAGAAAGCATGACATGCTGTGGATTTATTTGTTGTATTTAAATTATCTTTATGATCATCCACCTCACTATGGTTACTTTGGGTAGTTACACAAGCACTAAAGCAATAATTCCAGCCAACGACCATTATGAAGCCAAGGTAAAACAATACATTTCAATTGTGAAAAGCTAAATCAGCAACAAAGCTCATCTAACTTCCCGGCCCGAATGCCTGGGGAAACAGCCAGTTCTTCAGAGTCTTATGAGAGACTAACATGGTCAGGACCATTCAAAAGTCTAGAGGTTGCTGTTCCACAGAACAGGAAGTGCCACAGAAAAGGTATGACTCTCGAGTCCAAAAAGATGACATTGTTTAATAGAAAGGACCCACAGCATACCCTCTCTGCTAGATCTAGTGAGCCAGTTTGAAACAATAGGAGAGGCAAACATATAGATAGCTGGGGATGGTTAGGACGGTGACGTTGGGCTCTGGTTGAATTTGCAGAAAACTGATCAAATAAGTCCACATTGACTTGATGATGCTACATGGAATATAGGTAAAGCTCTGGCTGGGAACTTTTTTCCCTCAGTTTTGTCAATACCTAGCTCAAGAAATCTGGGAAAAACTAAGAATAATGGGGAGGCTTTTCCTCCATAGATGTAAAACTAACCCGTTAACCTTTTTCTGATAGGTCCACCTTCAGTGACTGGAATTATGTCCCTATCATAAGTAAGGAATGTTGCAAGTGACATGATTTTATGTACAACTGATAGCCTAGTCTATTCTTTTTTTCTTATTAAATATTGTTGTGTGAATCCTAGGTTGACAAAGCTATGATGGGTACCTTTATAGGTATAGGACCATTTATTACTGTGAAGGACTTGGGGGAAAAAGAAAGTCAACTCAGTGTGTTGTCTAATGTAGAAAATAATGCAGCTTCTGGGAGGTTATATGAAAAAACAAATCCAATCTCAATTTAATCAGCAGGAAGCACAGGGAAATGCGTAGAAACATTTGAATCTGTTTCTATATTAAGATATTTTCTCTATTAACTAGTGATGTTCAATTGTCTTATCGGGCTCTTAATCTTCTTGCAGTAAAGCTTACCATGTCTTGATTTTTAAGAAATCAACTGCAACTAAATCCCTAAATCAGAGAACCTGACAGCTGATAGACATGGGCTATGGAAGATAGTGGCTTGAAACACAAATGGAGGAAATGGTAAGAGTTGTTACTTAATGAATAAAATAGTACAAAAGAGAAACAGATAGGTTTTGTTTGTGGAACTAAAGGAAAGGAGTAAGATGTAATATATCTCACTCAGAATGATCTAATCTTGCAGATTTGATGAACATATGCAGGGAAATGAAGGTATCTTTTATGCATGGATGAAAAAGCTAAAAAGTGTCTGCGAAAATATGATCTGAAAAGTATGGTCATTACATACAAGCAATGAAAGTTTGATTTGACAGAATGGTGATAGCTGAATTAAAGTGAATGTAATAATAGAATCAGGAAATCAGTTATTTTTTTAAAAACCACTCTGAATGAGGTCCCAGGAAAAAACTATTCTGTTAGGTCCTCTTAATGGATCAGTGGAACAAAGCAGGAATATAGGAAAAAAATGTCTAGGTCATTTAGACACTGAAAAATAAATGAGACTAATTTAGAAAGAGGTTTGTTTGTTTTGAATATGTAGTTTAATCGTAAGCCTATTGATGCGTACTCATAATAAAAATACTTCTTAAAAAATGATTGATTAATTTAAAATGAAAGGCTGACAGAAGTAGTTAAGGATACAAGGTGGAAGGAGAAGGAGATTGTACATAAGAAAACCAGGGGACCCTCATTTAACAAACTTCCATTCATGTTTCAGTTACAACCATGTTTCAGTTATAATTCTGGCCATCGCACCACTTCAGAAGTCATACAAGGTGATTTGCTTCTTTCCCTACCAACTTCCCACAAGCAAAGTCAATGGGAAAGCCAGCAGGAGGTCAGAAATTACGATCAGAATCCCTGCAGATCTTGCTTAAAAATGGTAATTGTACATTGCCAAAAATGCTGTCACTAACCAGTATGATTCCATGACATTGTGCTTTATGACTGCATTGCTTAGTGATGTAAATTCTGGTCTCATTTACTATGGTTAAGTAAGAACCACCTGTATTAATTTTCCAACAAAATAAATGGAATTCAATGTATGGAAAGAAGATCCATGAGAGAGTAAAAACAAATGACAATATAACAAAAATACGTACAGTTAAATAAATTAGAATTTTAAAAAAGGGAGCTTAGTAAGCATGAAGAGAAAAAGTTTGTGAATGAGAGGGGTACAGTATACAAAAGAATGATTGCTGAGTGTGGATGAGAGATGTATTATACAATGTGAATAGACAGAAAATGGTACAGGTAGTCCTCAAAATATGACAATTGAGCCCAAAATTTTGTTGCTAACACTTTTAAAGTGAGTTTTGTTTTATTTTATGACTTTTCTTGCCACTGTTGTTAAGTGAATCATTGCAGTTGTCAAGTTAATAACAGTTAAGTGAAACTAGCTTCCCCATTGACTTTGTCAAAAGGTCACAAAAGATGATTATATGACCCCAAGACACTGCAACCATCATAAATATGTCAGTTGCCAAGCGTCTGTATTTTGATCACATGACCCTGGGGATGCCGCAACGGTTGTCAGTGTGAAAAACAATCATAAGTCCCTTTTTGAAGTGCTGTTGTAACTTTGAACAGTCACTAAATGAACTGTTATAAATTGGGGACTATCAGTAGTTGAAAGAATACAATCAAAGAGAATACCCAAATAGTTAAAATTTAAAAAGTAATAAGTCACACAGATTTGATTCAATCATCCAGCCCTGAAAAGGCAAAAAAAAAAAGAAAGCCCTTCAAAGACTGGATAATATTGAATATCATCCTGAAGCTATCACCATATCTAGGAACAGAAAAGTCCTGATAGAAAAAGGAGCCTAGCAATTTGCAGGCTATTTATACATTTTAACCTTCCCAAGGTTATGGAAGATGTTTTTTAAAGTTAGGCACAAGGTACTACAATCTGTTCTATTATAGGGAGGATTTACCCAATCCCCATTAATGGAAGAAACCTGCCCACCTGTCCAAAATATGTTTCCTACATTTTTCACGTGCTACTCTTTGGTGACATCTTCCAGAAAAGATAGTAATACAACAGATAACAGATAATCAGAGTTGGAAGGGACCGTGTAGGTCATCTAGTCCAACCCCCCAACCAAGCGGGAGACCCTACACCATTTCTGACAAATGGCAGTCCAATCTCTTCTTGAAAATCTCAAGCGATGGTGCTCCCACAACTTCCGAGGGCAAGCTGTTCCATTGGTTGATTGTTCTCACTGTCAGAAAGTTTCTCCTTATTTCCAGGTTAAATCTCTCCTTGTTCAGTTTCCATCTATTATTCCTTGTCTGGCCTACAGGAGCTTTAGAAAATAGCTTGACCCCTTCCTCCCTGTGGCAGCCCCTCAAATATTGGAAGACCACTATCATGTCTCCCCTGGTCCTTCTCTTTACTAGACTAGCCAAGCCCAGTTCCTGCAACCATTCATTGTATGTTTTAGCCTCCATTCCCCTAATCATCCTGGTTGCTCTTCTCTGTACTTTTTCTAGAGTCTCAACATCTTTTTTATAATATGGTAAACAAAACTGGATGCAGTACTTTAGGTGTGATCTTACTAAGGCTTTATAGAGTGGTATTAGTACTTCCCTTGATCTTGATTGTATCCCTCTGTTAATACAATTGCATTAGCTTTTTTGGCTGCTGCTGCACACTGCTGGCTCATATTTAGCTGGTTGTCCACTAGGATTCCAAGATCACTCTCACAGGAATACTACTGAGCCTGGTTTCACCTAGTTTATATGGGTACTTTTGGTTTTTCTTGCCTAAGTGTAGGACTTTACTTTTCTCTACACTGATTTTTATTTTGTTAGATACGGCCCAGTGCTCTAGTCTGTCAAGATCCATCTGGATCTTGAGCCTATCTTCTTGGGTGTTAGCTATTCCTGCCAGCTTAGTATAATCTGCAAATTTGGTAAGTTCCCCTTCTATTCCCTCATCTAAGTCGTTAATGAAGATATTGAAGATATTGAAGAGTACTGGGCCTAAGACGGAACCTTAATTTTACCTAGACAAATCCATCCTCATCTGTATATATGTATATGTATATGTATATGTATATGTATATGTATATGTACATGTATATGTATATGTACATGTACATGTAAATGTGTGTGTTTTCTTAAATTTTCGCAGGTACTTACATGTATGGTATTCAGCTTTGTTCGGGATTTTCCCACGTCATTATAGTTGTGCTTTTAAAGTTGTAGCAACGTTTCGGCAGAATCTCATCTGCCATCATCAGGCTTCTGTATTCTTCCTCACAGATGAACACAAAACAGAAGCCTGATGATGGCAGATGAGATTCTGCCGAAATGTTGCTACAACTTTAAAAGCACAACTATAATGACGTGGGAAAATACCTGAACAAAGCTGAATACCATAAATATGTATATATGTATATGTGTGTGTGTGTATGTATATGTATGTATATACATATACATATACATACATGCATACACACACACACACACACACACATATATATAAATATATAAATATATATAAATATATTTAAAAAACACTCATTTTGTTCTTTTAGACTCCCAATGTAGTAATGTCAACACAATAGCCACATTTTGTGTGGCTATAGTGAAAATGCAACAACAAATGGTGCAAACATGATAAATCTCTCTTGGGACTTAGACTACTAATTCTACTTTATTAATTTTAGATTTTGGATTAATTTTCTTTGTTTTATTTTTTTAAAATAAATTTTATTGATTTTACAATTAAAACAGACCAATAACAGATACATAAATGTAAGAGAGAAAAAGAAAAGAAGAAAAGAAGAAGAAAATAGAAAAAGATAGAAAATAATTAAAAACATTTTCATCTTCAACAGTTTGTGAGACCTCCTTTTTATCCTTATTTTATGCCATATACACACTTAATCCTTACATATATCTGTATATCACTACTACAATTCTATCCTATCCTCTTTTGCCTTTTAGTGTGCAATCTATCTTTGGTCTATCCATTTGTACCAGCAGTTCCAGCTGTTGTAGTATATTGAAATGTCTTTATTTTTAATGCCAAGGTTAATTTGTCCATTTCTGCACAACTTGAAATTTTTTGAATAATCATTTCCTCTGATGGAACATGAGGCTGTTTCCAACATTGTGCAAAAGCCAATCTGGCCGCTGTCAAAATATGTATTATTACATATTTCACTTTTTTTGGTATTTGTTTATCAAAGATCCCTAACAGAAAGGACTCTTTTCTTTGTTTTAAAATAGCTATAATAAAATTATCTTTGTAGCAGTTTCTGCTCCAAGCTTACAACTTAAAACACCACAATAGTTGTAATAATAAAAGGGAAAATAAATAAACAAACATGAAAAGGTAGTGACAAAAGAGGAGAATACACATATGTTACATGTGCTTACAGTTACAATTATTAATCGCTGGGCAGAATAAAATCTTAGTTCCTTTCAGGATGTTATTTGCATATCCAAACTACATCTACTTTATTATATAAACCATATAATACACAAATAGTTCCCTGTTCCATTATCCAATCAATTTCAGTTCCAACTGAAATTTATTTGAAAGAAAATCTATCCCTGCACTTATTACACAGTCGCAAAAATCCTTTCTCAAACAGCAGTAGTCCTTACAACAGGTAGTTCTTACAATCACAATTGGGGCCAGAGTTTCCATCATGAGTCATTGTGGTCAGACTCTGTTACAATAATTGTTACAGCAGTCATTAAGTGAATCACTGCAATTAAGCAAATCACATGGTCATTAACCAAATCATTTTTTCACAATGGATATTTGGTTGCAAATCATGGTCACAATTATGGGCCGTTGCACATGGTTGTAAATGCAAGCCAGTTGACAAATGTCTAAATTGCAATCAGATGACCACAGTGTGATATAATAATCATAAGTGCAATTCAGATCAAAGGTCACTTGTTCTAAAGCCATTGTAAGTTTGAACAGTTGTTAAATGAACAGTTATAAGTCAAAGACTATCTGTATTCATCAGCCAATAACAAAGCACAGATATTTCAGGTATTTTCTCAACAAGTATCAGAATCTGAAACCAAATTGCAACACTTGCATAAAATATTTACTAATGATTCTAATCAAATATTAAAATATCACCAAACAAATCTAAAAATTAATCTAAGCTTAATTCTATTATGAATGGTATTAATTAACTTTATTTGGTATCTCCACATGAAAAAAATGCTTCATGAAAGTTCTACAATACCCACAAAAAAGAATTAGAAGTTGATACTTTTATACACTCTTTAAATCAGTTAAAGTATAGATTAATAGCATCTCGTAATTACCAGCAGGTAACGTAAATGTAACAAGGTCAGTTAGGAAATAGCAAGCAAAATCTCCCTTCCGCTGATGAAGAGATGCAGCAATTTCACGCCGGATTTGTTCAGTGAGCTCTGGGCACACCATAGCAGGAATGCACTTAGCTGCGTGCTGGGACACCTGTAAGATGACATTTAATTACTTTCTTTGCTTTAAAAGATAAACATATTACAGCTTCAAAAATATATATCACAATATTTCTATTTCTACAGACACTTTTCAGACAACTCAGAAACGAGAAAATCAACAAGAGTCATTATTTGAACTGCTGAGGTAGGAACAATTAAGAGCCAATCCCACCTACTTCCCACCCCCACCCCACACATTCTGTTCCCTCCCTCCCCATCTTTTAATGATAATTTTATTTCAGTTATGATTTCCATTCTTATTCCTTTAGAAATAGTTATCTTTTACAATTTTAAGGTTTTAATGCTGTAAGTCTCCCAGAATTGTTTCAATGTAAAGGGAGGGAATTTGCACTTCCCTAGAGTACGTGAGAGTTCCCATTAACTCCATGTGGAAGAAAATTAGTCATGAAGGATCAGCACTTTTCTGATTCAGAAAATTAACTATATTACAAATTAAAGGAAAAATTGTGCCAAAGATCTTACCTGAATGATCAGATTTGGACAAATAAAAGTGTGTTGTTAATCTAATGTTTTAAGTAGCTCACTCTGAAGTTTTAACTATTACTGGCACCCAGATTCATTTATTCTGATGAGTGAACTAATGAGTAGTCATGAAAACTCACCTCTGTAAGCAGAACTGCTAACATATCTTGTCTCTGAAAACGTATTGCAAGATGAACTAGCGTGTATCCCACATCAAAAGCAGAAGGCCGATTTAACAAGCGTACTTCATCTGCAGTAAGTTGCCGTGCAATATCTCCTCCTGATGATTTATAAGCTTCAATAGCAGCTAGATCACCTTCTACAACCCCTGGAGATATGGAAATTGTATCAGAATTTTTATTTTTAAAATTTCTAATTAAATTTTTTTACTTCCGATTCTTGGAATCCTGTTTAGGGAAATAAATGTAGTTGCGATTAAATAAGAGCTTCTCTGATAACAACATAACATACACGCTTTGCTGAAATTAGATCTTTTCCCCTACATTGTCTCTGAAAGTGTAGGTCATTCAATACCTCTCTGGTAAACAGAATGCAAACTACCTCTTTGAAATTTGTGTATGTCTTTCAATTTCATCCAGACATGAGTAAATCAGCGTATACATAGTACATGACCACTGTGAACTTAAACATTATATATTAAAATGTTTTTAATAACAAATCTGCCTGTACAAACAATATATTAACTAAGAAAGCCTTTGAAATGGACTTTAGAAGCACTCTGCTGAATTATCTCACCCTCATCATACTTATTTAAATGAGTTAATATGAAATCCTGTAACAACTTGCCTAGGGAGATTTCACCACAGCCTGCATATAGCTTGAATATGGCTAGGTTGAGCATGATGCCATATAATTTACTGAATTCTTGTCAACCATAGCATAGCATGCAACCTGTTGAGAGGGTTTTTTTTAATGCCATTCGTATTCCAAAATAAAACACACATTGCCCTCCATTTCATCCTCTCAACATTTTGATGGACTTATATTAGAATGAAAACATCTGACGGGTCCAAGATTACATACTGAATTTAATGATTAAATGGCGATGGAACTTCAAAGTCCTAATCTTGTCAGAAACAACCAGATCACAATAAGAAAATTGCCACTTTCTCTGCAAAAATAAAAAAAAAAGATTTAGCAAGAGACACAACAGCTAAATATCAGGGATTTGGATTGCAGAGCATGAGGTCAGACTTAAAAGCTGAAATGTTCCCTTCTAACTCAATGATTCCAAGATACAGATCATATATTTTAGTACTACATATAGACTGAAAGTATAAAAATATGCCATTTCCAAAATAGGAGTTTTGAAAAACTAAGGAAAAAATGCTATTTAAGCAATAACTTATGAATGGAAGATACTTTTTGAGAAGTGCTAAGTAACATACCAGTCATGAATAAGACAATAAATGAGTGGATGTTACTACAGATTCATTTTAATATAATTCCCAAGATTCCAAGAGTATAGTAAATTGCTTAAAGAAAAAAATAGATTTAATCTTTATTTAGATTTTTTTAAATCTTATTATCTTTTATATACAGTAGAATGAGCAAATATATATAATAGAACATTGAAGAAGCTGACTAAATTCTTTTTTTTTTTTTTTTTTGCAAATGAACAACCATGCATTTACCTTAGAGAGTACTGTAGAGAGTTTCAGAGTTGGATTTGCAGATTTTGAATTAACTAATCTTTATTTAAGTATCTTTCCCCATAAGTTCTCAACAAAAAGCTACAGATACTACATTCAGCAATAAGAACCTAAACAAAATATAATTAAAGACTCTTAGTTAATAGCTTCACAATATGGCAAGAAGAGAAAGAACAATCATAAGAACAGAGCACCCAGACAGAAGGCTTACATATATCTTAACTTATTCAGACAGCAGCAAAAATACTTCAGTTAGGTCACTAAAAGAGTACGGAAATAAAACTCAAGTAAAAAATTGTTCCAGTAGCTGTTTTGCATCGGGTTAGTAGTAATATTTCTAAAAAGTTGTGGAAAAGCACATATGTTATCCATATCAAGGGCATGTATACATTTCAGGCTGCTTAAAGGCTCTCTTTTAATTGCTTAAAACAATTAAAATTGTGTTTTAAAATTGTTTATTTGATAGAGTATGAACCCAACTGAAGATGACTTCTTTATTTGGTAGTGGTGTGTAACAAAGTTCTTCGCCAATGGATTATCAATGTAGCCCAAGTTATTTATTTATAGACATCCACAGTGAAAATTTTGGTGGCAAATGCCCCAATTATTTTCACTATCCTGTAGTTGGCTGAGTCCATATACTTAAAGAAAACCTATTCAGTTCCTTCTAATTCAGTTTCCCAAGCTCAAGAGAAGGTCAAATTCTAGCACCAGATGATGTTCTGCTTACTATAATAATTTTTACCCAACTGATGTCCGGATATGAGCAATTCCACTTGCAAAGAAACTTGCAAACTCATCCAACAGGTTAGATGACATTTGGCTCCATTTATCGTTCCCTAAAAAGGTTCAAGTCACTCGGAACAAGACTACCAAATGGAAATCCACAGGTTCAATAAAAGTAGAGAAAAACTTTGTTCCTTGTTACCATATAGGCTTGATCACAAGCCCATACCAATATTCAGCTATTTCAATTTGCACTTGTGTATAATTGCTAGATTGCAGAAAAACGAAACAAATTTCAATGTAACATTTCACTGTAAAACAGATATATAAAGTTGTATAGAGATATACAATCCGTTTTTTAAAAAGCATTTCTGTTTGGTAGAGATGTCAAAAAAAGAAAAGTGATCTTCTAAAGAACAGCAATTTAACATCTTCATTTAGACTGGAATGCTAACTCAAATACCCATACAATTCACTCTTGAATGACAACTCACTATACATCTGAAACTAAAAAACATGACGAACTGGACAACTAAAATACATGTAGTAATTGCTAAAAAAAAGAAGATTTGCTTCAAGAAACATCTGACTCTAAAACTATCCAAATAAAACTTTCCTTATAACCAATTATGGATTATATTCATAATAAAATGATGCTGGAGTAAACAGAGAAGAATGGGTGAAAAAACTGGTACAAAAATGCTGGACAAGGCGCAAACAAGAATACAGAAATTTATACTTACACTAATGAAATGAAGCAAATTAAGTAAGGCACACTTTTCTTCTCCGATTTTTTACATTTATATACCTACTTCCTTGAATACTAAGGCACTCTCAGAAACTGTAGAAAACCAGTTGCTAAAGGGTGTTAAAATCTATTTAACAAATAATTCAAATATCACTTTCAAAATAATCCAATGCAAACCTAAATTACATGTTACTCACAGTTACTAGAGTCAAACCTAAACTGAAAAAGATACCTGAAATATGGAAAAATAACAAAGAAATGCTGTTAATCCTTCTTTCCTTCTAATCTTTACCCTTTCCAGCAAAGATTCCTAGCAATTTATCTCCCCCTGCTGTTTTAGATTGGATCACTGGATTACTTATTATATAATATTTCAGGCAATAGGAAACTTCTTGCACAGCATGATAGAGCTTGCATAATCCATGGCCAATTGAACTGAATAAATTTCATTAGATAGATTTAACAGTTCAAAACCTTTATAAGTCTCTCCTATTTCAGCAATTTGTCTCTACCACTAACTAGAATAATATTTTTATTAAGCCCATGGAAATCATACTATATGTCTGATTGGCTTATTTCATAAATTCTGTCCAATACTAAAAGATGTAAAGAAGCAAGCATACCGAAGAGCTGCATATACTGTACATATAGCTGTGTATACTGCAAATACACACACAAAACTAGAAACAGTAAAATTAAAACTGGAAGCAGGGAACAAATAAATTTACTCTCTTACCTTGTTTCCCTGAAAACAAGACCCAACCAGAAAAAAAGCCCTAGAATGATTTTTTCCAGGATGCTCATATTATAAGTCCTACCCCAACAATAAGCCCCAGTTAAGATAATCAGCAACACATTTTTGTACCGATATTTTCCCCCAAGCCCTAATGCATCTTTTGGAGCAAAAAATAATATAAGACCCGGTCTTATTTTCGGGGAAACACATATCTACCTCCAATGCTTACTCAGATCATATAATTATTTCTTAGATGAAAGTAAGTTTCTTAACTTCATACTGCATTTCCATCCTAGAGAGGCAACTCATAGGTTTGGTGGTTTGGTTAAATAACAGATTATCTAGAATAGAATGGAATTTTACAAAGAAGAATGAAGAATACAGATTTGTGTGTATGTACACATAAAGGAGAACTACTTAGCCAAGCAAAGTACTGAACTGTGCATCACAACTTTGCCTCTAAGGATTTTGAGACAATGTCAGTTTTCTAGATCCATTTGAATCTATTTTCAGGTTGGTTATAGAACAAAATCTGCTTTGGTCATGTTGCTGAACAATCTACACCAAAATATGAACATAAATATTATGCTCTCTGGGTGATTCATGAGTATCTAATTATAATTAGCCATATTGTGTTGGGATGGGGTTTAGAGGAAATCATTTATGGAGGTTCCAATCTTTTCTAGAGGTAGGTTCAAAACGGAAATGCTCAGAGAGATTATTGTCACTGGATTATAATTTCTTTTAGAGTTTTGGTTGCTTCCACCTGGCATCTGGGTTTTACTGATTTCATTACTATAGTAATAATTAACTCCATCATGCCTTTCCAACAAAATACAAAGAAACTGTTCAAAGATCATGTTTCACGTTGGAAATTACACCGTCAACAAACTACAGGCTGTTTCTAAATCTTTTAAGGGCGTGAACATAATTGACATTAGTAGTCCAACTAAACTAATTACTGTAGAATCTACTTCAGAGATGCTCAATATTTGGGTCCAGTGGGCACATCTGAAGAAATGGTTGTTATGGTGGATATGGCCCATCACAAAACATTTATGAGCTCAAAAGCAAAAAGTGCTTTACTGCAGCAACCATTTTCTTTTGCAGAGTATGAAAATATAGGCTATGACTTGAGGCTAATATTTTGCAAGTTAAAACAATCTAAAAATAAAATCAGATAGATTAACAGATCTTTTCAAGCACCAAGAAATATGTTGTAAGCACCATTATTCTAAATTACATACTTATTTTCTATTTAAATAATTGTAGCCTACTGTTCAACCTTCATAAATTTCAGGTGACCAAAATATTGCAACTGAAGTACTGACTGGCAACATTTTTAGGTAGCATATAAATTTGCTACAGTAAGATGTTCTGAAAAGCACCGAATACCTGGCTGTTCTATCTGGATTTTAAACTTTTCATCTGACAATTATCAAATGCATATTTAGGGAGATGAAGAAGGAATAATGATATAATAATGTCTCCAGGTCCGGAGAGTCTTACTACTTCAAAGATGAGGCTAGGGCTCTCTCTCCCTCAAGAAATGATGCTAAACATTTTATTAATGCAAGCTTTTTGTGTTTAAGCAGATTCATTGGCTGAGTTTTATTTTTACTGATAGTTTTTAAGTGTATTTTAATTGCTTTTTGTCTATTTTAATTGTAATTCCAATTTAATTTTACGTGTTGTATTTCATTGACATTAGCCACTTTAAGACTGTTTGAAGAAGAGAAATATAAAATAAATAATTAAATTGCTGATGTCAGTTCAATTATTTTAACTTCTGGTTTGCAAACTTCGTATTATTCTACAGCATATACAACACATCACAAATGAAATGACTGCCTGTTTTCACACCTCATCTCCCAATCTTCAACAAAATATAACTCAGCTTACAATAATTTAACCTTTGGTGATTCTTGGTGTGTACATTTCTGCCATTTATTAAATATAGCTTTAGGTGGGGATCCTTCCATCTTTGTCACCAGATATTATGAATGCCCAGAAGATATAGAAGTTCAGAAAGAAGTAAAAATAGCAAACCCAGTTATACTGGAATTCCTAAAATCGAGGCTCACCTGATGTCTGTGACAGCCCTTCACTTCACTGCCATAAATAACTCTTTCCTGATACTAAAAGAGTGCTTTTATTTGATCATTCTTTTAATTTTATAGAAAAGGGAACAAGGCTGACTCAACAAATTGCTGCCCTGGTTCTTATAGTAATTATAATTAGTAAATTATATGTCTAGATTTTGTATTAATATGACTGGATTAATATGACTTGACTGGACGCTTCCCAAAAGTGTCTGGACCTGATTATCCAACTATGGACCAGTACAGAATATTATATTGTCAAGCCAAAAGATACTATAACTTTCTAAAAGGTGGCCCTTGTGTTGCTTTCATAAATCTAAAAGTGCTCTTTTACTATACACCACAAAAAATTCTGAAGAAATTAGCCACAATATTGATTTTTGTTTTCTTAAACTGGAAAAAAATAATTATAATCAGATACTAATATACAAAGGAAATATTTTCCTATTATACAACTTATCCCGTTGTTGTATAATCTATATATTAATTATATGGTGAAATACAAAAATTCTGTTTGATGAACCAGAATTTCTCTCTCTTGCCCACTGCCTTATATTCTTCTCTATGTCAAGTGGATGCCTTGACATCCGTGTAGGTGCCTCAAAGCATCTTACTACTGAATTAGGGAACAGACCTGAGATCAATTTCTCTTTAATATTTTCCAGAAAGGATTTCAAGTCCCCAATTAGTCAAAGGGTTAACAAGTAGATCTATTGAGTTGTCATAACCTTTAAGTGTATAGGCAACCACTTTCAATCATCTACTCACAGGATCAATCAAGGAAAGGACCATTTTATAAAAGCCAAAATAGCATCTTTTGCAATTATAAAATATACTTTTCACACAGTCACAGCTCTGTACCAGCAACTGTCAAATTATTTAAGGCTAAAGTGCTGGGCTCAATGTTACAGGGGGCTTGGTTATGAAGTTTTTAGATTAGACTTTATCCAATCTGCATTTTAAAGATAATACCATGGGTTCTTTATTCCATCCTTAACTCCCTTATCTGACTGGGAATTAGGCTGCATATCCCTAGGAGCCTATTGAAGCTCTGTCACTTCAGTTATGAGTTGAAACTAATTTGGGGGGAAAGTCTGAGTTTACTCTGGTTTATTGCAGATTTTCTTTTCTAGCATTAGCTGGTCTTACCCAATAAAGACATACATTACCCTTCAGTAGACGGATCTGGAATCTATATCTCCCAAAAGATAGAATCAGAGTTTCCCATTTCTACAACTCAGTAACACAGAGACACACAGAGACACACACACTCCGTTCCCAGATACTTGTCAACATTTCAGGTAGAAGAATCCTCACCTTGAACCAAATCAGTGAATTATCTATACGGGTAAACAATATCTGTCTGGCCTATAAAAATTGTACTTGTAATATGATCTGGTATAGACAAGAATCACATATACTGCCGGAATACCATTTATACAATAAACGAGGAAAGCACTTATAATTCAAATTATTAGAAATCTTAAATTGTTTTTCTGACCAGGAAGTCATCATTTTTCTCCTACACAATAACATTTCAAATGTGGAATTGATCTGGCACCTACTTTACATGACCAGTCCCTTATGTAACAACAATAGGAGCCCTGGTTTTGCAGTGTTTAAAATGCAGCATTGCAGACAAACTCTGTCCACCACTTGGAATTTGATCCCAAAAAAGGTTCAAGGTTAACTCAGACTTCCATCCTTCCAAGGTCAGTAAAATGAGGATTTTTACTGATTTTTGCGAGCAATATGCTGACATTGTAAACTGCTGAGAGAGAGCTGTAAAGCACTATGGGGCGATATATAAATCTAAGTGCTATTGCTATTGCTATGGTACTGCTATTCAACTTTTCCATGAAGATTTTTGATACAACTCCTATTTTTCAACAAGGTCACAGCATATATGGAGGGAAGCTTTGTACTCCTAGTTCTGATTCCAATGAAATCCACATATATAAGCTGCTCCTGTATCAATTTAATCCAAAGTAATGCAAAAGTACACTCTATTTACAATGCATTAGATTGAACTTCAGCAGCATGGCACCTTTAGACTTACTGGAGCAACCACACTGGATGGGAATTATTGATATCTGGTATGGAGTTCTGCCAACAACCAATTAAACTTTGGGCAAATGTGGTTTGGAAATAAAGACTAACAGAAGGAGAATACTGAAGATAGGAAAACAATAACAGTGCCATGAATAAGAAGACGACGACAGCAAAAATTGATGGTTAGAACATGGAAAGAATAACATTTACAGTACGGCCCTCAGTGCAGTAGAGTCCCTCTCATCTCTTGGGGGCTGGCTGAAAATGCTGCCTCCCCAGGGGAGATGAACTTCTTCAGCAAGATGTAGAAATGGAGGCAAAATCCTGGCAGTTTTGGCTCCTTTCCTGCACTCTGCCAAAGGAGTTTCCTTCTGTGCATGGAAGGGGTGCTGATCTATTTCAGCAAGCAGTTCTTTCAGTCAACCCCCAGAAAGTGAAATAAATAACAAAACTTACCAACACAAGCATTGAGAAACAACCAGTCAGTCTTCTTCATTCTGTTTTTTATTTGTTTTAGTTTTTTGAAATCAACTTCAAGTTCTTCTTTGCTGCCAACAGCTCCAGCCACTTCAATTCTCTGAAAGTCCATTTTCACTTCAGATTCTCGTTTAGCAGTGGGAGGTGACTTTCTTTGGCTATTTCCACTACTGCAGCTTCCTCTCCAACGAGTTCTTTCTTGCTCATTTATTATGGAAGAAGCCTGTTCTGTTTCTGCTAGCTCTATTGCTTCAATGTTGTTGGGCCGTGGGTGATCACAGACAACACATTTTCTGGCCTTAGCCCAATTCTCATATGTACAAACAGAACAAGTCCAGTGTTGTGTCCTTATGTTCAATTTATTTCTATCATTGTATTCCTCACAAGGATCCACAGAAAAAGAAGCTGGTCTTGTGCCAGATCCTGAAGACTGAGGGGATTCTGTGGGGCTCCTGGTCCTACGCTGAGACAAGCATTGAGTACACCTTATTGCACGAGGCCAGTTCAAGTAAGTACACATGTGACATGACCACTTATTTGCACTTTCAACATTGTAAGATGACTTAACTCTTGGTCTTGCACTAGAATCTGGACATATCAAAGGACTGCTGCCTCCTTCAATACCTGCAGGATCCCAGTCTCTACCAACATCACTTGAAGTACTTTTAAATGGATCTTCTGTTATAATAGTTCCACTAGGTCTCTGAGCACGACACATGGTACACTTGATAGCAGATGGCCAGTTTTCATATGTACAATACTCACAAGCCCATTTTATTCCACGATCAGTCATCCTGCACTCTTTGAAGTAAATTGTTCCAGCAAGAAATCTTTAAAAAGAGAGTAAATAGAATCATAAAATCATAAAAAAAATCCACTCAGTTCTTTAGAAGAATTTATAGTCACAAAGCTTTTATCTAGTCCAGTTCTAATATTAAATCACAGCATACTATAACAAGCGCCAATTCAAACATTATTTTCCTTTCCTTTTCTTATAATTTTTTAATTAAGCTTAGTATTTTATAAAATAAAAGTGGCATGATGCATGTCAGGAATTTTGTTTTTTAAAGTCTCATATATATATATATATATATATATATATATATATATATATATATATATATATATATATAAAATCAGTCACATATATATCAGTCACATTATGATTATGTAAACCATGCTCATTTTATATGTGTGTGCGTGCGCACACACTTCCCAATGAAATTCAGATATTGCCAGTATTACACAAGTCCTCCCAAATGTCAAATTACAGATTTATCATACAACTAAAATATATACATCAAACAAATTTGCATATTTACTTTTCTATAATGAAGTCTATTTCGTCTCCATGCTGTCTGAGATTTTATCCACTTCAGCAGGAACTAACAAGAATGACCATCAGCACTATGAAACAGCTTTTCCTGTAAACAATACAAATTTTTGTTAAAATCTTATTTTTACATTTATAAATATATGATACTGGATATATATAAACAGCAGCAAATCTGTAAATGCCTATAGCACTCGCTGCTATTTATCTTTTTATATAGGCTTATGAAAAGTATTTGGAAAACAAACAAAGCAGCTCACTTCTAACTGCCAAAGCATAACATCTTTTACAAGTTGTTTCAGTACTTTTGTTAATTTATAACACATATATAGCCACCCATTTTATATGGAACTCTGTACAGCTTCTTTGCTACCTGGCCCATTTGTCACATTATCAGGTTCAGATTAATTGAAAAAGCACTTCCATATTAAAAAATGCTGTTGGAAAATGAGATGAATTTTCTTCCTGATTGTTATTTTGTTGAGGAGCCTGCTTTGAAAACTACATGTAATTACATTTAGTGGTGAGATAAAGTTTGTAACTCTTTTAAAAATACCTATAAATTGTATGATTAAAGATTTATCAAGGTTAAACAGGTTCTAGGCAACTTCCATGGTCATTGTTGAGAAAAGTATATGAAGCTTCAGATTTAGTTATAGTGGCATCTCTTTTAACAGTGCTGATTTCAATAATATGTTTGCAATATTCTTGTTCAATCCAATTCATCAGCTTAGAAGTATTTTCATCTCTTTTATTTTACCAAACTATTTCAATATTTTCCATTGTACCTTTGTATTTCTATGAACTATTTGCTGCAAGTCATGCCTTTGTGCCACATCATTTTAATTTGTTTAATATCAAGGCTTGATTATTCAAAAATGCAAGATTTCTTCTCCTTTAGCCAATGCTTGTGGGTTTAGAATTGATGCTGAGCTGCATGACTCACTTTCATTTAAGCTTTAGTCCGCTGATGGATACTTTGGCATTCTTCTGTAGAATTTGCTGGTACAGTTCAGAATCCACTGTTCCGTCAATGATTGCAAGCCAAACCAGCCCATTCTATAACGGTGTTTGTTTAAGCAGAATCTCTTTACCTGTTTAAAAGAATTAGATGGAGTTCTTGTAGGTCACTGATGTGCAAAATTACAGATAGCGATCACATACTTTCTCTCACCACTATAGTCTTGCTAGCTTTCAAACATACAAGTGAGTTTTCTTCTATATAAATATTAAGCAAAAGAGTCCACTGTAGATTTATAACACCTACTAAATTAATCAAGTGCTACAAATAATTATTGGTAAGGAAGGGGAAAATGTAACTCGCAAAAAGTTACTAAACTGTTCCAGAAAGGTTTTTTTTTTTTCTCATAAACATTTCTTTCCAAAATTTTAATTTTAATCTCCTAAGGACTGCAGCATTTTACTAGCCACCTCTCTTTATTAGTTTGAACGTTATAACATTTTAATATATTGATTACATTTTAAATCACAATGAGCTTTTTATTTTGAATCAAAAGGGAAAGAGAAATATTTACAATAAACACAATAAATGCATACTGTCACAACCAACTGTATATGTAATATATTTACATAACGGAATTGAGGTAGCATATTTGTTCAATGTTAAGAAGCAACTGTCTCAATTAATTGGATTTGGAACAGAAGAGGTGGTTGTAACTAACTGAATTTGGCTGAACCCCCAAAATTTAAGTGTGTTCAGACCTGGTTTCATTTTAGCTGAGTGACTACCTGAAAATCCCAGGTTTATAATCTAGGGTGAAATTTAAAAAAAACAAGAAATAATGAAAGCCTAGTTACTATTATCAAGAAAACTACATGGATATATCCACAAACTCATTAGGAGCTGAACTAAACAAGATTTGTCTTTATGTATTTTTAACATGGCAATGGTATGAATACATGGGAATGAAAAATTGAGAATCTCTAGAAGGGATTTCTTTATTTGATACATTTAATTTATACCCTATCTCAATCATGAACACAGCTCTAGGCAGCCTACTTATTAAGATTAAAAAAACACAGAAAGATGATCACATTACAATCAGGGGTAGACTTCAAAAAATTTAGCAAAGGGTTCTCGGCCCTGTTGCCGGGTGGGCATGGCCATGATGGGTATGGCCTAGTCAGCCTCCTGCACCATGGAGGGGGGATGTTTTTGCCATCTCCTGGGCCCCAGAGGCTTTCCTTGAGCCTTCGGGAGGGCAAAAACAGCCTCCCTGGGCTCCAGAGGCTCTCTGGAAGCTGGAAACGGGCTCATTTCTGGCCCTCCCATACTTCCGGGAGGCCCATTTTTCACCCTCCCCGAGCCTCCGCACATGCCTTCACTTACCTGCATCCAAAATGGGCCACATGGGGACTCCTGGGAGGGGAGGAGTGGGGGAGCAGCCAGGAGTGGGATTTGGGGATTCTCCAAACTACACAGAATCTTAGCTAGGGGCTCTCCCGACCCCTGCGAACCCACAGCAGCCCACCCCTGATTACGATCCTCCCAACAAACAACAAAGAATAAGTAAAGCACAGAAATTAGGTCTAATGAAATTATGTTCCTTTTTTTCAAAGCATAAACTAAACAATCAATTGATATTTGATTTGTGTGTCTGGTATCAAACTTTTAGAAAACCTACTATGGCCAATCCCATGACATAAATATTTTTTGTCATTTACTTTAGCATTACACTTCAATTGATTCATACTCTGGATAAAATTCAGCAGGTTTATTTCAAATTTAATTCAGAATTAAAGACTTACTAATATTAATCATTAATCTGTCACAACAATTTTAATGCTAACTAGAGTTAAGGCTGAAAAAGGAAGATAAAGGGGAAATTCACAAAAGACAGAGTAGTGAATGAATCTAGCATATTTAAGGTTAGTTCTTGATTTGCAGAGTAGTATCTTATTTATTTATTTATTTATTTTCTTCGAAGATTTATAAAGCACCCCTCATATCAAAATCTAGGTGGTTCCAAATCACTTTATAAAGAGCCAACAATCTTTCTGCTCCAATCTTAATACAATTGAGCTGAACATGAACTAGATCTATCATGAAAAACAGGCACTGTTATATTGGTATTATATCATTAATTATTTCTTTAAAACTTTATCAAATAAAGGTTCTAAATAGTAGCAAAAATATATTAATTACATAATATCCTAATGTAATAGAACAATGAATAACTTTGAAGATCAATTTACACATTGTGAATATTCTCGAGACTGACTTATAAAACTCTAGAATCTTAACAGGAGGAAGAGAGATATCATGAATGTTGTATTTGATAAAACATCTGGAAGCAGTAGAATAAAGCCTTTTTTTGAAACTATTAATTTAAAATATACTTCTGTATTAGAATAATGAAAGTAAATAATCATCTTTAATGGTTTAAAAGTTGTTTATAAGTACCTAAGCTTGGAAATGACAGAGAAAACAAGCCATTCATTTAAAGACTTATGTATGCTGATATTAAGAACAGATATTCTTATAGAAAACTGTAAACAAAAGCAGATTTAATACAGTTGACTTAATGTTTAAATGGCTCAATCACCGATGGATTATTCCCTGAATACCTCCTTCCTCCCAGGTACTCAAACAACGAATCAGTGCAGCTTCTCCTCTCCCCCCCATCTGAGCAACTTACATTATTATAGCCACAGTCACACTCAGGACTTGTGAGTAAATGAGTCCAACGGGGCTCAAATAACATATTATGTTCTAACAGAATAGCACTGAGATATAGTGACAGAGTTCACACATCCCATTAAAGCATATATGTAGTTCACTTGTTTTTGACCTAAAATGATGTGTAAATACTACCAATTGTGAAAAAGATAACTAAATACAAAAAATGAACAAATATGTTAAGAATTTTTTTAAACCATGATTTTCTACAGATTTAGAGAAAAGATGAGTTATATTATTTCTCTCCATGCAAACATGAGTTCGCCTATTCAGACAAAGCATGTGATAAAATGAATAGCCTTGAAGTATTACATTTTTTACAAACGTAGTGTTGAAGATTCTTTGCTGAATACAGTAATAGCAGTATTTATGTAATGAAAGTAAAGTTATGTGTACGAATAAATTGAATTCTGGGCAAATGGCTCAAAAAGTTTAAGTCAAGCATCTGTGGCATTCCCTTGTTTAATGTATTAACATTGAAATATACAAGGAATGCTTTTAAATGGATTTAGAACTGGATGAAAAATTATATCCAATGAGCATACATTTCCATATCCAGTAGAAGAGAAGTGTCAAATGGAGAACTACAAAGCTCCATTATCTAATAACTTCGATGGCAGATAAAGAAAATATCAAATTTACAAGATCACACAAAAGAGATAATAAATACGTTAGAGGACAGAAACAGGATTAAGAGGGCCTTTATAAGCTGGAACAATGGATAAAAGCCAACAAGATAAACACCAACAGAGAGAAACACAAAGCAAAACTTGGATAGGAAAAATCAAGTGGGGGGAGAGGGTATTAGGCACTGGTACTTGCAAAAAAAGATTTAGTTTTCTTGGCAGATTACAAATTGGATATCAGCTATAGAATAATGCAATTCCCTAAAAGGCAAATGCAGTCTTATGGTACATCGGAGTTACAGTCTATCTCTCCCTATTCTGAAGTAATCAGTCTACATCTAAAATACTGTATTCATTTCTGAACAACCGTTTTAAAAAGGAACAGACAAACTGGATTATGTCCAAAGTAAGATTAAAAGGGTCCTGGAAGTGAATACTTGGAGAATGGCTGGAGATATGGATATATTTAGGCTGGAGAAGACAGCTGTGTTCAAGTGTGCAAAGGGCTGTCATGTAGAAGAGAGGGAAGAATTCTTCAGAGTTCTTGCAGAAGAAAGAACAAGAAAATATGTGAAGCTCAAAAGAGTTTGGATCTTTCAGAAAAACAACAATCAGAAAAAAAAACAATCGGATTAAATATGAAATACTTACAGGAAAGAGAAATAAAGGCTTTGGAATGCCCTTTGCTGTCTTCAGACTTAATTATTGAAAATTTTCAAACAATCAATATATGCAAGACCAAGAATGTTTCTGAGCTTGAAGAATTCTACAAAGAGTAGCAAAAACTTCCCCAAATATTATTAAATGTTTAGAAGTTGTTATTTCTACAAAAGGAGAAGAAAAGTTGTCCAAAGGTCTGTGCTTGCCACATTCATTGTTTTCTTACTTAAATCTGTAAAAACAGTAAGCATGCGTTTACATTAGAAGAAAGAAGTTGCATTTATATATTTGTATTATCTAAAATTTGCGTTAGTTTCTATTTCTTATGGTTTCATCAAAAACATACGACTTATTATTTATATGCGATCAACCTGGTGTTAACAACCACATAGACAGACCTTCTCCAGAATAAGCTGATCCCCATCGTGGCCTTCAAGTGTTCCACCAGTACACCCATGCCCATGGTAATCAAGCCTACCTACCTTGCTGCTAGTTATCCTCTTCTGTACTTTCCTTCCATCTTTCCCAACAGTATAGATTTCCCACAGAGCTAAATCTTTGCATACTAACATGAAATTTGAACCATGATTTGTGTGACAAGTGATTTGTTCTATGATGTATTTATTTTCTTAGCTATTCATGGAATTCTTAAGTGCCTTCTCCAATATTAATGTTCAAAAGCATTAATACTCTTTGTATCCTGCTTCTTCAAAATCCAACTTTTGTTTCCATTGAGTGGCACAGAGAAAAATAATTATCTGTAAGATTCTGGTTTTTATATGCACAGACATGTGAATATTATTTGAATATTATTATAATATAATATATTATATATATTATAATATAATAATATTATTATATAATAATATTATTATGCCTTTATTACTATTGTACCAAGTACTTTGGTGCGTTTTTAAATTATTTTTAATATAACTGGATTTTTTTTCTTTTTACTGTTGAGCATTGATCCTAAAAGGCAGAAGATATTAGCCGCTTTAACATCTTCCATATCAGTTCTAGTGGGGGTGGGAAAAGGGACACAGGGACCCAAGGCACAGGAAGTGGGGCATGGGACATGGGGAAGACCTTGGGAGGGCCAGGGCCTCCAATACTTCTGCCAACTAGAAGGTATCCCCGCTTCACTTAATGACTCACATGTTATAATCTTTCATTGGGGAGAGCAGGGATGGCAAAGTTATTAGGGAATGACTGCTGTAACACGCAACCATAATGGACAGGCTCCATTATAGTCATATTTCAAGGGCTACCTATACACTGGTTTACATTCTGTTTTATTTCTGCATTGGTCACCAAAACAAATACAATATTATAAAGATAATAAAACTGTAATGTTCTCCTTTCAAAATGAGATGAAAACCAGTAGCATTGCAATTCAAATGTCTCACAAAGGTGGAGAATACTTCATTAAATTAATTTTCAGATCAAAAGCAATCAACAAAGTAATTATCTGATCACTAGAAACAGCATACTCAGATTGTTGTAGACTGGTGATTTTACTGCATGGAATGCTTCTTGAAATTTATAAAACAAATAACCTACGCATGAATATGTATCAAACTTTTCTTATTAAGCTACCAATCAATCCTCATGTTCTTTATACTTACATTGTAGTTTGAAAAGGCAAAATGGAATGAAACTATTTAGTTTTGGCAGCCTTATATAGACCAAAATATAATCCTTTGCACATTTATTTGAGAATACGCCTATTAAACTCAGTACAAGATGCTTCTAAGCAAGTATGCAACTGTTTAAAAATATGTTGGATGTTTAATAATAATGTTCTAGGGAACAGATTACGTTTTAAACTATCCTTATAAATGGAGTTTCTTTATTTTGTAACAAAAATTGCAAATATGTCTGTAATATATTCTACCACAGATTTTAGATATGAGTGGAACAAATTCACAAACATGCCAGTCTGTTCTATCTGAAACATAAAATATTTAACAACAAAATATCATAAACCAGAACTGGGATACTGGATTGATAAATGGAAATATTCTTAGCAAGTAAATGAGAATTCCACTTAAATGAATCAAGATAAAAGTGCTGAAAATATTAAGGGAAATAGCATATTTTAGTATCAGGAGGGACAATCAGGAAGCACTATGGTCATTTTTTAAATAAAGACATTTACAGATTATTTAAAAATATATTTATCATCAGATTATACATTAAGTTTTCTAAAAGTATAAATATTTGAAAATATATAATGGAAGCTGTAACACCTTTCCTCTTCAGATTAAGCCACTAGTTAAATTAGTCTAGGACTTCAGAAATAATTTATAATGTAGTAAGAACCTGAAACTAAAGAAGTGCAAAACTGTGAGCACAGAAACATTTCCATCTGTCTGAGACTTCTTCAAATAAAACCAATTTTAAAATTAATAATTATTGCTTAACCATGCACCAATGCAAAGGTCTCCATGAAACTTATTTTAAAATACCATTCTCTCCTATTAGATTAATTACAGACATATTAGTATCTCAATATATTATCCTATTTTTCATGTTAAAACTGAAAGATAACACTAGTGATGCATTATTTTTAACTTTTCCATTACTGCAATTTTCATGTAAATTAAAACCATTGCTGAGAAAATAGGTTTCAGGCCTTTTCCATTTATGTTCCATTTCTTTGTACTATCAATTTCTAACTTTAATCTTCTGCTTTCCTAAGTAGTACTGTTTATTTTTGCTTCTTTGCCTTCCAAGAGAACTGTGACTTCTGAGGAACATTGGCAACATAATGACTTACTTTGTGTTTATTTTTTTTCCCAGAGGGAGCAATCTCCAATATTGCTTTTATCCCATGAAGCCTTTGCATTATACCAAATAGTAGTCTAGTTTTAACAAACTTACATATCTATGTATTTCTAAATTTATTAGACAGCATAAAAATCTCAAATAAAATTAAAGGAAACACAGATCACACATTAAGCCTTTCAAAGAAGTCTTTTGAAAGCCATTTTTATGTATAATTCAAAAGATTACACACATGTCCCTGACATTACTACTTTATGATTTGCTGAACATAGCAACGGATTCTTATGTATTTTATGATTACATTGCATTTTAACTCACTAAGGGCTAAAACGTCTGATAAGTTTGTCCAAGTCCACCACCAATTCTTATTTTTATAGAAACAAGGTTCTTGCCGGTGTTACTAACGATATGTTAATACAATGCACTATTTTACTTTTCATTTGATATGCTAAAATGTTCCACCCAATACTTGGTTATTTTTGGGGTTTTCATGAGAGCATATTTATAATTTATTATGGCATGATTTTTTCAATGAATCTTTTTAAATGGGTATTTTTGTATGTTTATAGGATGTTTTCATCTATTTATTTGCATCCCGCCTTTCTTATTTTTCGAAATAACTCAAGGCAGCAAATACATCCAACACACCTTTCTCCTCCTATTTTCCGCACAACAATCACCCTGTGAGGTCTCAGTGTTGAGATGGGGGTTGTATTTCTGGAATCTTTTTATCTATGTACTTCATATTGTTATACAGGCAAGATGGATATGTGGGATCCAAGCAGGGGTATTTTGACTGTATATTTGCAGTAAGTGCTAATGGGGTGTAGAAATACAGGTGACCCATCAGATTCGGCAGAAAGGATACGTTGCAGCTCCCCTCTATGAAAGAATGTCATCTGATCATCCTGTATATTAATTACTGTTGCATTTATTTTGGTTGGTTTCATGCTGCCTTCTCGATTTTTAACTTGGTAAGTCATCCAGAGTCACAGTAATAATATGGGCCGAGCTATTAAATAAATAAAGTAACATTCTATACTTTACAGCTGAAGTTAAAAAGGTATCTAGTGATTAAGGCACCAGGTTAGAAAGCAGGAGACTATGACCTTAACCATAAAAGTAGGCTGGGTGACTTTGGGTCAGTCTTTCTCAGCACAACCCATCTCATAGGTTTGCTATGCAGAAAATAGGAGGAGAAAGGAGTTATTACATATATTTGCCACCTTGAGATGGATATAAAAATAATAAAGGTGAGATATAAATAAATAAATGGTGCTTACCAGCCTGGTAAGGAGAAGACCTCAAGCATGAAGTTAGCCTAGAGTCACTGTGCAACTGCAAAAGAGTTAGGACTGATTCCCTGTGCCCCCACAAGTTCCTTGGAGCCTTATCTATTTGTTCCCAAGAATAAGCTGCCAGACTAGAAGATTCCTGCAATATGGTTAGAATACTGTATAATAAAGTAGTTAGGTTTTCCACATAGCTTAGCTACATTTTTCTCAGGAGGGGAAATACTTCTATAAGAAGGTATTGATAGGTGCACTGTGTAACCCTTAATGTTTTTAATGGGCAGATGAAATGCAGGAAGAATAATCTTCACATCTTGACAAACAAAAACTACATACATTAATGACAATTATTTAGGTTTCCATTACAGTTGTGTGTACTAATAAACATGGTACCATATTTAATGCAAAAAGCAATGTATGAGAACTTTTTATCATGACTTTGCTATGTTCTGCCACAGAGCAAGCAATATTTGGAATGCAGTCAAACTTCTCAAAATGTGACATTTTAATACCCTGTTTCTCCAACAATACGGCCTCCCCCAATAGGAAGTCCCAGCATGTTTTATAGGCATGAAATGAAATTAAGTCCCTCCCCCCAAATTAAGGCCTATATTAAAACATGCGAAATGGGGAATAGTGGGGGGGCTTGCCATTAGGAAGTACTTTTGTTGCACACCCAGATATGGTGCTGCCTGCGTTGACCCCGATACGAAGTGCCCCACCAACGCCAAGGTCAACATCCAAGCTGTCGCCACCCACCTGCCCGAAGATGCAAGGGGGGGGGAATTAAGTCACCCCTGAAAAGACGACCTAGCCATTTTGGGGGGGCTCAAAAAAAAAAAAGACCCGGCCTTATTATATGAGAAACACGGTAGAAGTGAGTATAATTGATACTCAGAAAAATTCCAAATCCCAATGGGCTTACTTAGTGATGGCGTATCTCTGAGGACTAGGGTAATTTGGAATAATTCTTCTAATTAAACAGCTATAGCAAATACATACATCAGGATTAACACATACCAATATAGTCGTTTCATTCTACCATGAATGGCAAACCAGAATTATCACTTCCTTCCTTTCCATAAACAAGGACATGAATAAGTGCTAACTTAACATGAATAACACAGTCTTTACCACTACTATTCTGAACTTGTATTGTGGTACTTTAAACTTTAGAATGAAAATACTGAACTTAATACATGAGCTTAATCAATACAAATTCATTACTGGCAACAATATCTGTTACCAGGCACATTTGGTTGAACACAAACATTAATTCTGCTGAAACTACAATGTACAGGTAGCCCTCGACTTACAAAAATTGTTTAGTGACAATTCAAAGTTACAACAGCACTGAAAAAAAGTGATTTATAACTGTTTTTCATACTTATAACTACTGCAGCATCCCCAAGGTCATGTGTTCAAAATTCAAAGGCTTGGCAACTGACTCATATTTATGATGATCACGTAATCGCTTTTGTGACCTTTTGACAAGAAAAGTCAATGGGAAAGCCAGATTCATTTAACAACCAAGCTATTAACTTAACAATTCACTTAACAATTGTGGCAAGAAAGGTCATAAAATGGGGTAAAACTAACTTAACCATCTCACTTAGCAACAGGAACTTTGAGTTCAGTTATGGTAGTATGTCAAGGACTACCTATATTAGGCTTTAAGTTTCTCAAAGCAAAGCTTTTAGTATAGTTTTAGTTCGATCAGAAATATTGCAAGTAGATGCTTTTCTTATTGTATCACTTAAAATAGGTTTTAAGTATTGCAGTGTGAACGTATCATCCCAATGTTATTTGTCCTGTGCCAATTGCCTATGCCTCTCAAAACTCAATTTAGGTGCTCATTCCCATTTCTAAAATCTTAAAGAGCAATTAACCAAAGTGCAAGGCTGATTTGTTTCTGGCTTCAATAATGCCAAAGCTCTGCTTATGTAGGCCTGCACAGCCCAAACATTAAATATTTCAGATGTCAAAATCTGGTTCTCTAGGGAGTTCTATGGAATGGATTACAAGCTGCCCATTATGATTACTTTTCTTTTTCTTTCTTTGGTGAAGATTGTTTTTCCTTGCCATTGGTTATTGAAAAATATTGTACGGTTATTTCTCCTTTTAATGCCGCTATTCCTTTATTTTTATATAACATTATTGATTTTATTTGCATTTCATATTATATTATAGCCCATTCTAATTTTTCTTTGGATGAGTAGCTTTGCTCCTATTAAAATTATTTCCAATAACTTTTAGGACAGAAAATTAATAGCAAATAATTTTAAAATGTTGGTTCTGGTATAATAAATTGTCATGATTACTTATTGCCTTGTGATTTCAATGTAAGAGATTTCACATCTTATTACAGGTATCAGGATGGATACCACAGCATAATTTCAATGAATTTGTCAGGTTCCTAAATAATTTGAGTAATGAAACTATAAATTTAAAAAGTGTCAAAATCTTATGATATTTCATATAAAAATACAAATATCATGGGAAACTGGTATTTTCAGCAAATCAATGGATAAAATCTATTGTCATTGTTGACATCTCAAAATCATGCATATCAAAATGCAAATTCCCAATCAAATGCAAGTTCATAAGCAGAATCACCTCAAAACAAAAATTTTAAAAAAATCCTGCATTAGTACTTCATAGATTAAAACAGAAATGGTTTTATAATTGTAAGAAATAAGATATTTTAAATAGTAAAATTGTAATTGAATAATTGCTATTGTTTAATGGCACTAACTTATGCTCACTTGTATCCTTCCACCAATATAAGAGCTAGATAAATATTGTCTCCAGAATCACAGAATGTATAAAGTAAGAAGCATGCATCAGTTATGTCATCTCTCATGAGTTTGAGGAGAGGCATCTCTTAATTATAAGAACATTTATACAATTACAGAACCCTACAACATGTTTTGGTCACACTGCTCATCCTAACTTCTATGCTGATGGCTAGGACAAAGAGATTGCCTTATATAACAAGTTTTAGATAACATGCTGAGATTTCTATTGAAATGCCAGAAAATATTACATGAGTGAACAAGAAAATATACAAAAAGGCATACATTCTCAAACAAACAAAACCGGCATGGGAAACATGTAAACCGTGGAAAATGTCATCTGTAATAATCCAGGCATTCTCTAAAGTGACTTGAATGACCTCTAAAAAAAAACCTTTCTTGCAATATTAGGAGAACCTTAGTTTAGTCGGTTTTTTTAAAGCTTGAACTTAGTACAAATTCTCATACTGGCTTGATGCTGTTTGTAAACATGAACAAATCAAAGATCTACCCTATTTTTTTTATAATTTAAAAAAAACCCTACTTGACTGTACAAAGTAATATCAATGTCACTTTAAGCAATGATAAAGGATTTTAACCTCTGTACCTTACAAATCTAGCGTTTATCGCAAGTTGTTTTGCAATACACATAGACAGGGCACGGGTTATAGCTACGAAAAACGACGGGGAGGGGGACAGCAGAGGTATGACCTCACTGTAGTAAGAAGTAGATACTGCAGCACTGAAGGTAGGTAACTAAGAATTACAAAGCACCTGTCCCCTGCGTTTGGGAAAACAAATGCTATTTATATTAAAGCTTGGACACTACAAAGGCTCCCGGAATATTTTACAAGCAACATTAATCCAGGCATTGTGGTACTAAATTCCCTCTTTAAATACAGAAGCGACGCTACCTAAGGCAGAGAGCGCACTGCCCATCAGAAAACACACACACACACACACACACACACACACACACACGGAGGTAAACAAAACAAGAGTTACACTATCCAGTGGCTTCCCAAAAGCCTCGGAGGCAAAGAGTTGTGTGACTCAGGACACATGATCGGCAAGCATATAATGTTTAAAGCCAACTCTGTCGCTAGCAACCACCAAAGGGTGGAATGCCTAGTAAACAACCGAGTTGCAACAGAATCCATCCTTCCCCAGCAGGTGCCGGGAGATCCCAGAAAAAAAAAGGGGGGGGTAGGGAGCCACGACCAAACGATCGCGACCTCGCTCCCGCCCCCCGCCCCCCCGGGGACCTCAAGTCAAATCCACACCGTAGTAGGAAGTTTTAGAAACATCCCCCGGCTCTTTCTCCTCGGCGCCTTGAGCGAAAGCTTGGCGGGCCAGCAAATAAATACAAGGCGGCGCTGAGACAGGACCAGAAAGAAAATTATTTTCAAACGAGCTTTAAACAAAACGTAAATTTGGGGACCGGGGGTCTACTGTTTCGGGGGGCGGGGGGGGATGATAAAGTCCCCCCGTCCCTGAGCAAGGAGGCCTTCGGACTTATTTCCACTTCGGCAAGCCCAAGAACGGAACGAGCCTGTCAAAGCGGGGAGAGGAGGTACGAGAGAAAGGCCCGGGTCTCGGGTAGGATCCAGGAAGAGAAGGGAAAGAGAAGGAGCTGATCTGGCTCTCTCAAGGGCCACCGGACGCTTCGCCTCCTCCGCTCCTCTCCTCTCCTCCTTCCAAGGAGAAAGGCCATATAGCCTTGGTCCCAAAACTGCCTCACGTTCAAACCAGGACTGGGACGGGGGATTTAAAAGAAGGGTTCAACCTGAGACGATTTTTTTTCCAAGTTCCGAAAGGCTAGTAAAAGCATGATTATATTCCTCCCATCGCAGGACGGCCGAGGAAAGGGAAGGGAGGCTTTTCATACCTTGCAAGGCTGTCCCTGGATCCCGCGAGCCGTCTCCTCACCAGCTGCCGCCTATCCCGCTTATCCACATCCCACCCACCCATGCACTGCGCCGCACCGCAAGCTGCGGCTAGTTGCGGCCTCCTTGCTTTTTTTTCCCACCCCCCTCCCCCGGCTCAGGACATGGTTTCTTCCTGGGGTGGCTCGAAGGACGTAGTCAGTCGAAGGACGCTACCACCCAAACGGGAGGGGGGGAGTCAAAAAGGACGAACCAAGGCGATCCCGCCGCCCTGTAATCTATCCCCGCTCGCCTAATGGCGGCGGCTGGAGTGGCCCAAAGCAAAATAAACCCCCATACGGCAAAGTGACTGGAACTCGCACGTCAGTCCGCCCGGCCTGCAGCCCTGCCGCGCGCTCATTCGCCAAGGAAGCGCTGCCAGCCAGCCAATGGAAGAGCGTCTCATTGAAGACGAACAGCTGATGTCATGTCGTTCCAATTGAGGGGGGGGCAGGGGGGTGCTGATTGTGAGGATGCTCGAGAACTCTTCTCTTTAATCTCTTCTCCGGGCTTTTAAAAAGGGGGGAGGGGGAGACACACACCACATGCGCTTTCTACCCATCTCTCTTGGGGCTCCAGAGCCCTGGCCAGACAACCTTTGGGGCTGGCAAGCAGCTTTTTCTACCGTTGCTTTTTCGTTTTTTTGCGCTCTGAAATGGGGAGAGTCACTTGAAACTGTTCAGAAAGACGCTTCTCCTCTCCCCCTTCCCCCATGAACTGGTAGCTGTAGCACTTATCAATTCAGAGCTCTCATTTCCTCCAGCCTTTCTGTTGCACTCCTGACAGGTGCTTCTCGTTCTCTGAGCCCTCCGGTTGAGTGTACAGAAGAGAGAGAGATTCACAATTCCACCTTATTGACAATAGAATAGAATAGAAAAACTGGAAACTATAATATAATAATAAGGGCTTCAACAATCCTCTAAACAGGTGTCAAACTCAAGGCCCCTGGGGCTGGATCTGGCTCATAGGTTACTTAGATCTAACCTACGGGGCCGCCCTAGAAACAGCAAAAGACCAGACTGTGGTGCCTCTGCCAGCAAAAATGGAGCTTGGAAGGCTGCATGTGGTCCTCCCAGGCCCTGTTTTTGGCTGCAATAGCCTTCTGCAGCCCTCTGCCAGCGAAAAGAGAGCTCAGGGAGAGGGGTTCCGTTTTTACTGGCAGAGGGCTGCAGGAGGCCGTCGTGGCCAAAACAGACCCTCAACGAGTGACATCGAGCTCACCATGCCTACTCTGGCCTCCTGAGGTCAAACACAACCCTGATGCAGTCCTCAATGAAATCGAGTTTGACACCCCTGCTCTAAAAGGATGCAGATTACCAGCTGTCCATAAGGAATATAAATTCCCCCACTATCCTGTGAGAGCTGAAGAAGCTTCTTGGATGAAAAGCGAAATGTCTTCAAAAAAAAAAAAAAAAACAAGACAGACAAGTTGCCTCCTGAAAAAGCACCTTTGAGACAACCATAACCTGGATGACAGAATCTTTACAGGCTTGTAGCTATACAATTTGGGATGAACACCCTTTGAATGGTGTGGGAGTAGGAATGGATTTCTAGAGGAAAAATTGCAAACTACAGGAACTAAGAGCACTACTCAGGTGACCCTGAAAACCCAGATAAACCTTCAAGTGTTTCAATGACCCTCTAAAAAGATGCAAATGACCAGCTTCTGCAAGAAATATAAATCCTTCCATTCCCCACTGTCCTGTCAAAGCTGAAGAAGCTTCTTGGATGAGAAACAAAACGTCTTCAAAAGAAAAAACAAGAAGGTCCAGTTAGTACAGTTTATGTTAGGGATTCCAATTTACATGTAAATGTTGCTATTGATGAATTGGAGAAACTTGCTGTTTTATTTACTATAAGGAATTACTGTATCCCAGAAGATCATACTTTTCCAAAAATGCTCTCCCATTACTTTCATGAAGCTGATCCATCTTTATTCTTTTACTGTAATGCTGAGATGAGGACCTTCCAACCAACCAAAATTTCATTGGACAGTCTTTCAAAGTCTCTGAACATGAGTCCCTTCTCGTGTTCTTTAAGGATCTGCCCTTGGGGATTTTTTTTAATACCCTCCCTCATAAATACATTATAATATAAGTGTACATTTTGATTCTTCCTCTGCTTTGTGTTTGCATGTATTGTGAAGGTATCATGCAGTTACCTAGGAAACAACTGCTAAAATTCTAATATTTCTATCTCAAATTGACTTTTCTAAAATAGTCCCTCAAGTTCAGATCTTAATTGTCTGAATGGTTAATTTTATCTTATTATACCTCAGTTTATTATCTGTTCATTAATTCCATTATTCATAGCTAAAATTTAGTTTCCTTTTTCTAATAATCCCATGCATCCAAAATTTCAACATCAGTCTTGTCTCTGAAGCAGCTTCATTTTCTTGCTACTATTTATGCAAATACAAGATGGGCCCTTAAGCATCCCTATAAGAGTACCCATCAACAAAGCATTACTTTGGTTACAATATGCATACTTTGAAACCCCACCAAAAAAGGCACATTGGGTGCATACAAAATTACTTTTGCTTATCAATCTGACAAAGAAAATGACAAAGTGTTACATACATCAAAGGAATTCATCCCAACTATAATTTCCTCTTCCATACTTTGGGCAGTAAATCTGTGATTACAATCAGCACCAGACTCTAAAATAGCTACTCATTTGCAGCCAGATTGCCCATTCACACAAGGTATCTGCAGTAAATCACAATCACAATTCTGATCCTGTGTTTCCCCAGGAATCACTCTTTCAAGACCCACTAATGCAATATCACTCAGAATATACATGAAGGTTCATTCTGCTCTTCCTTTGCCATTTAGCTACCATCTGCCAACAATGAATTTCCATATGCTAAATAAAAGAAACGTCAACTTTGAGAATAATAACTTCTTTTAAAAGTTCAATAATATCAGGCCTGAGTCAAATCATTGTTTTATTCCATTATGCATGTTAATCCACAACACTAAATTTTTTGTATAGTGAATTATTGTTTTATATACACCTTTAAACTAATTGTCCTGTATTTTTCAATTTCAATGTTATTTTACTTTTTTCTCTGTTATTCAGTATGAGCAATTGTACATGGGGAGGGAATAATTTATGTACCCAAAAAACTGGAAACTAGTACAATAGATGAAATAAATCCTACAGATTTAAATTTTTAACTCTTGATTATTTTTTATTCTTTGCTTTTCCGTACTTTTCCATTCTTTTCAGTTTAGCTTGTTAGAACTTTGCTTTTCATCTTCTCTTTCTCTCATCTTGACCTTTTCACATTCTACACAAACACACACACACTGCTGAATCCTTTTTTTTAATGTGGTTATCTCTCTTAATACTTGAATACTTGATTTTCTAAATAAAACTCCAGGAGGGAAAACTTTTTCACTTCGTTTTCCTGTTTGGACTTCCATTTGTTTAGAGGGTTGATAATTCTTTTATACTTCAACGAAATTTGTGTTATGTAACAGGATGGAATTAAACAGGTTTTAACTTCTAAATGCAAGTTATAGTAAACTGAATGGAAGCATCTGTTATTACACAACATAATTGTATTTAAAGTGTTTATAAAGCAGTGCTCTGTCTTTACATTCACAGGAAATGGTGATTTGAGTGGCCTAGGCTAGGAACAAACACAATAAGGAGGGTGCACATTAGTAAGGATGTGGGGAAAGTTCTTGCTAATTTGAATGCTTTCATGTCTCCAGATTCAATTAAATATCTTTAGAATGTTGAAAGAAGTTGCTGAAGAGCTGTCAGGATGTCTGAATTTTCTTTAAGAGATCCTAGAGAAGGAGCCAGAGGACTGGGAAAAAGCAAATGTTGTTCCCCCACTTCAAAAAGGGAAGAGTATACCAGTAATAATTGACATGTAACCCTAATATCAATACCTGGAAACATGTTGCAGTAGATAATGAATATGCCATTTGTAACCACCTTGAAGGTAACAACATGATTGCTAGTTTTTGGTTTTTTTTTAAATAACTCTTTGCTACTGCCTCAGAAACTAGGATCAGAAATAATAACTAAGTATAAGAAGTTTGGACAATCACTTCTCAAAAATAGCTTAATGGTTTCATTGAACATTGGAGCAGTTGAACTAAATGATATTTGTGGTTCATCCCAGTCCCGCAGTTCTATGATCATATAAACCCAGGATAAGATTTACTTCAACTCTGCTCTGTAGAATCTGGTGGCCTCCAATTGTGCCAGTTATGAAACTACAAAATGGGGACATTTGCATCTGGTTGCTATAGCTCAATAAGTCCCTCTACTTCTTGATGTTAGGCACTTCTAATAAAGAAGATTCCGAATTTCAAAAGATACTTATTATTCCTTGACTTAAAGGAATATTAAGGAGACGTGGTGGCGCAGTGGTTAGAATGCAGTGTTGCAGGCTAACTCACTCTCACTGCCAGGAGTTCAATCCTGACTGGCTCAAGGTTGACTCAGCCTTCCATTCTTCCGAGATCAGTAAAATGAAGATCCAGATGTTTGAGGGTAATATGCTGACTCTGTAAACCACTTAGAGAGATCTGTAAAGCACCGTGAAGCAGTATATAAGTGTAAGTGCTATTGCTATTACAGTCAGGAAATGGGCAGTGCAATCTAGCTTACCTTGTTAGTTGCAAAATAGGCAGATTAACTGGTTTATCCAACATTCTCTTAAACTCCTGAATTCCTGCCAGCAAACCAGAAGTCAGGGAGGAATGTTGTTTGCAGCTCTATTTTCTCTTTTCAGACAGCTTTTGTTTTCTAACCACTTCCCCACAAAACCAATGGGAGCCTATTACCGCCACCGGCACCAGATCTATTGTTGATTACACTTTGATTTGGGATTATGCCAGGTGAACATTTTTCAGTCCAATAGCTCCACAGTGTTCTTTCTAGCATATTCCCTTTCTTGATCCTTTCCAGACGAAGATAGTGTACACACTTGTCAGAAATGTCTCCTCAGTCACCTAGTCTGGACCCTAAAAGGAGAATTAAACTATAGTACTTATAACATCTTCTCATGAACCATAACAACTACAGCCCAAATATAGTAAATTTACTGTGTAAATTTAATTTAATTTCAATGTCTATGGATTTAATTTATGGCTTTATAGTATGACCTTTTTATACCTTTTCTCTTATAAACTAAACTTCATTGCTTTTCTCATCTGAATTTTTGCCCTAATACTTATCTCATTATAATTCACCTCTCAATCCCATTTTAATTACTTTTTTTTATCCTGAAATGACTTACCAAGTACCAAATATCATGATAATATCAAGATGTTATTCTTTTCCAACCAGGCCCTTGTCATTATTTAAAACTTCCCTGAGCTTAAAACTGTGACTAATGATGTACATTTGATTTTTGCAAGCTGGTTTGTTATTAATAGGACAAAAACATGTTGAAAATTATTTGAAAGAAAGCTTTGAAGCTCAGATAAATGCAGCCTTTCTTTACTACTCAGTAGATGGGGGGTTAGGCTTCCAAGAGAGCTTTAAAAAGGACATGGGGCTTAGGGATTAAGTTGGTCAAGTAGAAAATATTATACATCGCATGAACTGAAGGAATGACAATGATCTACCACAAGATAAAGTCCTGGTAATCTGCTTGACTAGCTTTAAAAAGGGGCTACCAGTTCATGGACATGGTCATGGGGGATCATTGGCTATTAGCCTTGATGACCATGTGACTGCCTCAGAAGATCATCTGCTGGGCTTTCTTGTGTAGTCCCCATGAGAACAGATTGCTAGACTAAATGAACCAGAGGTTCTAATTCAGCAGGATAATGCTGGTGTTCTAAAAGTTAAACAGAGTATTCAGATACTTACACTGAACAGCAAAATAGACTATTTTATAACCTTGAGACATAAAGTTCCAATGGATCAAAAAACTATAATGTAATGGTCCCATAGAAATGGTTGATTGTAAAGTAAAGAAGGAAAATACTCATCTTAAAACTTTCCTTGCTACTGATTTGGAACACATGTCATGGTTTCCAGCTTTTCTGGTTTTTGAACTTGCTGCTAGTAATGTTGCCTCCACAACTCCATATCTGATGGTCATTCTCTTAAAGCGGCATTCATGTACTTATTAAACAGATATTCCACTTTTTTGTACAGGAGTTCAAGGCGGCATATATACTACTCTGTACTGCTTGTTTTCTCACAATTACTGTGTAATGTAGGTTGGGTTGAGAGTAAAAGGAATTGGCTCAAAGTGCTTCTATATACCATATCTTCAGCCACAATGGAAATGGTTTTAGCGATATTTTTCTAAGAGGATTTTTTTATAATATATTATTCTGTTCTCTTGAGGGAGAGGCTTGCTCAAGACACAATTAGGTCCATTTTTGAAAAAAATGACATAGCTATGTGTTTTTCTGAAAAATTAGTGTCCAGTCATTTCAACCACAGGCAGTCTTATACTGGGTAGTAAAACTGCTTTCCTCCTAAATCATTGCCTCTAATAACTTCCAGGCAGTCTAAAAGTAATTGTAAAGCCAAAATGGTCAACCTTCAGTAATTTAAAAATATCTGCTTAGTATTGGATGGGAAACCCCCAGGAAACATCAGGATTGTAGCCCAGATTGGGAAGTTAAGAAACAGCATTCTGGAAGAAAACAATTGCAAATCACTTCTGTATTGCTGCCAAAAAAAATCCATTAACATGCCCATGAAGTAAGCAAGCACTTAAAGAGTATTGCTTTGCCTATTTGATGAAGGAAAGTCTCTCTTTGTGAATGATGAAATGTCTGGAGCATATCATGTTGATCATACATGGTTTTTCCAATTTCTTTAAAAACAATGAAATCTTTCAAGACAATTCTTTTAGATCTTCTCCTAAATCATGGGATCCTTGTTCTAAAACACCTATTCTGGACAAATATATAAAGATGACACTTTTTATTCTATATTATTTTACAAAGATGAAACATGTAAAGTGACTATGAAACCTTCCCCCCACTCCCAAATAGTTGCTTATTATTGTTTCATTCAAAATGAGCTGGAAGAAATATTTTGCAATTTTTTAAAGTGCATGCCTCACACTCCACTGTCATATGCCTTGTATAGATATTTCCTGGATAAAATTTCTTGAATAAAAGAAAATCTATATTTGACTCAATTGTACAATGAACTTATATTCAGGCAAGAAAAGGGTTCCATTGTTGTAACATCAGTTTCACTATATGCTTGAAGAATACAAAGTAATGTGATTCTTAACAACATGAAGAAGGTGAAATTTGAATTTAAAAAAGGTTAGGGTATGCTATTAACTCTTAATAGTTACAAATAAGAGGATATATCAGCAAATATAAACTATGGCAAAGTTTGTATGTAACTACTAAAGTCAGAGTAACACTGTGTGTTTTTCACTTGGCGGCCCTGGACCTATTCTGAAAATGGGAGACAGTGTAGTGTTGTGATTGGAAGGTCCAATCCTGTTAGGAACTTTGAATCTGATGACTGTTAGATCATGGATTGACGTCAGAACCAGGGAACGTTACTCCCTTTAGTTTGATTTGATTGTGAAATGACTGTTGAATTTCAAAAGGGAATCTTAACAGTTTTGCTTGCAGTTTTGAATGAGAACGTTACTCCCTGTAGTTTGATTTGATCGTGAAATGACTGTTTGAATTTCAAAAGGGAATCCTAACAGTTTTGCCTGCAGTTTTGAATGAGAATGTTACAAGGGAGGACATTTGATTTGCAGGACCGGCCTGAACCTTCAACCTCCTCAGCTTCTCAATCAGGTTATCAGCCGGGAAGTCTTCAGGTGAAAGTAATAATTTAGATAATCGCTGGGTGGATATCAGAAGCAGGCGTCTCCTGACGAGAGAAACCAACAGGAGCACAGGAGGAGGGCAGATCAGTAATTAGACTAATTAGCTGCTGCTCTATAAAAGGAAGAGGGATGACTCTGCACTCTTGTCGGGAACAAATTGTCTGCAAGAAGAGCTGAGGACTTTGACTTGGAGAATTTGGGTCTGAAGTATTTTTGTTGGAATTGGATTTGTTGGAACTATTATTTTGGATTGTTTTGTCGAGGCTGGCCACAGTTGTGATCGGTGGAGACTTCTGGTTGCTGCCTTTGTTTGCGAGGACTGCTGCTTTCAGCCTTATCTGCTTACTTTTGAAGATGGGACATAACATTTCACAGCTGTGATCGGTGGAGACTCCTGGTTGCTGCCTTTGTTTGCGAGGACTGCTGCTTTCAGCCTTATCTGCTTACTTTTGAAGGTGGGACATAACAGTGTAGTATATAAAAGTAATTCTTTTTATGTCTTGAGGAATCTCTGTGTCTAAGACACTGTTCTTGATCAGTTAAATTAATTGATTTTCAAAAACTCTATTGGAAAAAAGAAAGCTCTGATTAATGGCACGTTTATTTGAGACGATAAAAAAAATT
This sequence comes from Pseudonaja textilis, assembly GCF_049901715.1. NCBI lineage: Eukaryota > Metazoa > Chordata > Lepidosauria > Squamata > Elapidae > Pseudonaja > Pseudonaja textilis. The sequence goes on from NC_141993.1 coordinate 34,875,060, forward strand.
GAAGTCCAAATTTTTGTCTTCCATCATTTTCAGCTGTTTTGAAATTGGCTACAGATTTCAATAGAACATTTTAGGGTAAAATATTCCAAGTTCTGGCATTTGTTATATAGGAGTGATAATACGGTCTCATCGCCTAGATAGAAGGCATCTGGTGTTCAGCTGTCTGGTTCCAAGGCCTAGAAATCTTCACTTGTTTGGAGTATTATTGCAACCCTGGAAGGATTATTTCAGAACTTTCCAAGTAGTCCAAGAAGAACAACACCCATTTTAAAACCACTGCATTTTTTAAAGGGTTCCATGAAAGTCTGAAAAGAACTTTAAGGAGATACATTAGAGACAAAGCCACCAACTCCTTAAAGCAGTTCCAATTTTTTTTAAGTTCCTTTTTGAATCCTGAAGGGGAAAAAAAAAGGACACAGGTGCTTTAAAAAGATATTAGCCTTGTATTCCTGCACATTCTAATTCATTTTTAAACATGTACCCCAAACACTCCACATTTCTTGAGAATAGGGTCCCTGTAAAAGTTAGCACCCACCTCTCTTCTAGAAGAATGAAATATTTGAGAAATATTAAAAAGGCAGAATATTATATTTCTCTGGATGAGAAATGGAGAAACATGCTCTTGAAAAGTAGCCCCCAACTTTCTTAACACCCCTCAGCGGATGTCAGACTTTAAGACATAAAAAGATAGATAGCTCTATTCATAAGCAAATACCCTCACCCAAAATCCAGCAAAAGTAGGATTAGCCCTCAGTCACAATGGGAATTGCCCAATGCCCCTTCATTGCATCACCCTCTGAAATGTCAAGCAAACATAGCTCAGACAAACACCTAGGATTTTTACTTTGCCTATAGATCCAGCTATGACCCCTATATAACCCCTACATGGCACCATGTGAGTCTGACAACAGCCAATAGAATACATGTTCTTGCACAGGAACAGTAAGCTCAAGTGCAAAGCCCAAGAAAAGGTATAAAAAAACAACCCTCACTCTCAACTCCATGTGGTCAACTGCTTGGTGGTTCTGCTTCATCATTAAACCTTCTTTCCAATCAGCCTCCATGTTTCCAGTGTCTTTCTCCCAGCTTGGAACTGAACCAGATAGATATTTCTTCCCACATGCCCAAACACAATTCATAAGCTGAAAGTCAGAATGCTGAAGCCTTTTCATGCATGAATACAAAAGCCTCTAATGACTTTTTAAAAAGACAATTCCAATATTCCATTAAATATAAATTAATTTTAAAGTTTTTTTTTAAAAGAAATACCACAAAACAGAGATATTTGTGAAACAAAACTGCAAATTAGTTTTTTTTATTTTGGCCATTTAGCTGGCAGAGTAATTCATAAATCACAATTCCTGGCCCATAGCTTCTCCAAAAATGTCCAAACAGTATTTTTAATATCAATTAGGTGATTATTGGGAATAAAATTACTGTAATTAATTTAAAACTAATGAAATTTAAATGCAATCAAATTTAATTTTGTTCTCCTGTCCCTGCCTTAATGGAGCATAGTCCTCAACTTATGACCACAATTAAGGCTAAAATTTCTATTGTGAATTTTACTCCATTTTACAACAGTCGTTAAATTAGTAACAAGGTTGTTGTGAATCTGGCTTCTCCATTGACTTCGTTTGTCAGAGGTTATCATATGAACCCGGGGCACCGTCATAAACATGAGTCAGCTGCCAAGTGTCTGAATTTTGATCCCATGATCATGGGGATGCTGCAACAGTTGTGTGAAAAACGGTCATAAGTCACTTTTTCAGCCCTGTTGTAACTTCAGGTGGTCACCAATGAACTGTTACCTGTACAGTCCTCAACATGTCACTCAAAAGTTCAATCATGGCCTATTGGCTTGAGAAAAATGGTGCAGCTTTAGTTGAACATTGTGTGTGAATGCTTCCAATACATCTTATCTAAAAATAAATCAGTTAAAGAAGCTATGTTTTAACGCAGTACAGTGGAACCTCTGGTCACTACTGTAATTGGTTCCATAACTTCGGTCACAACCTGATTTGGTTGTGACTATCTGCGCATGCGCCTACAAAAAAAATGGTGCAGAAGGGTAAATCAGCACGGAAAGGGAATCTGCTACAGCTGTGTTTGTTCACCATGTGACCCGATTAAAAAATGCTGTGGATTTTTTTGGTCGGAACCCGATTTGGTCGTAACCAGAAGTGTTCGTGCCTAGAGGTTCCACTGTATATGAAACCAATTTCTGTCTCTCTGTCTGCAACATAAATCTTTATCTTCAGTGGTTGCTTAGGGTATTTGCATAATATGATTATTGTTTTCTGCAACTGAAGATACCGAGGATATGGTCGTTCTCTCATGTCTGTATTTGCTTGTAATTTTATCATGGCCTCAGGCAATTCTACAGGAGTATTTGGACCATTGTGTGGTAAAGTTTGAAGAAGACTCATTCCCAGCACAACCAGTGTGGGAAAATTGTCCACGTGCTACTCTATGCTTGGTAGATTTCATGTTGTTTGTTATGATTGTGAGAGTTCTGTCAGGTATATCTATGTGCTTTTAATAATATTGTTTTTCCTGCTAAAATTTGCTACAGAAATTGCATGACAACTAAAATGCATTCCCTTTTGTAGAAGAGGTACAGTATATACCACAGTCAGGGTGTTATGATAGTCTATAAGCATAATATTGTGTTTCACGGTGGTTGTAAAGAGAACATATGATATTTATTTGAATTTAAGTTTTCTGGACAATTACCCAATAATAGCTCTTGTTGTAGCTCATAAGGATTTATAAAAGCCATTTACATATAAGCAATCTATGCAAAGCAACCTTCTATATCTAGCATTGCCTGTGAGAAACATTTTAACATGGATTGAAATTGTATCAACTGACTGGAGCTGTCAGTGTAGCCGCACAAATTGTCTGCATGGTAGCAAGAAAACTCTTGCCCTATTTACAGAGCATGGGATTTTTTTTCAGAGCAAACCAAATCACTGATTGTCTAATCAGATTACTGGATAAATCAGGGAGAGTGAGTCTATGTTCATGTCAGACAGAATTAAGTGATGTGTCTTTACCCAGCTTCCCTTTAATGGATTACTGCATTTTCTTCACTTAGCTAACATTGAGCTGATCTAGGCTCAGTATTCAGCTGCAGTCAACTATTGCTATATTTCTGAAACTAAAGAAAACAATGCACTGAAATGTGCCAGATGTATCCCTTAGATTAGAGTAAATACTTGTACATAGCCAGTTTTCAAATTATTTTGGACATAAAAATGAAGATTTAAAAATATGAAAAAGAAGTTAATGAATTACAGGAGATAATTTAGGGTAAAAAGATTAAACCAATATTTTTATTGCTGGCAGAAAATGCTAGCAAATGCTTGCTCAGCAAGAAAAGGATGCTAAACATCCTCTGTGAACAGACATATGTCCCAAGTCCACACATTCAGGTCTAGGGAAAATTTTATGGCAAGAACAAACATTATTGAGGATATGCAAGAACAAAATTGAATGATAAAGATGGAGGCAGAAATAACATTTGCAGAGAATATAATCAAAGGTCAAGGCAACAAAAACACAAAATGCAGAGTTTCATGCCTCTTTCGGAGTCTGAATCTGAGAAGGAAGATGAACAGCTGACAGAGAGTGGGAGAGTGGCTCCATTGGCTGTGGAGGAAACTGGGGAAGGACAAACGCAGGTTGGGCAGAGCAGGAAAGAGGTAGAACAAGGGAGAGGGAGTTCAGATGAAGACCAAGGCCCACTCCTTCCTCATCCTAGGGCATGCAGGGAAGAATGCAAAAGAGAGCAATGTGGGTTGCTGGCTTACGACGAAGGAAAGGGCCCCAATTCCCTTCACAAGGCACACCTGGGGATGGAGTTTAAAAGAGAGGCAGTTGGGTTGGGAACAAATGCTGAATTCATCTAGTGTTGAGAGTTTTGGCCTGCATTGCTGGCATTCCTCCTGACTGTTTAAATTATTGCCATACTTCTGTGTGCTTATCTTGTCTTACTGGAATTATTGCAGTGATTCTTCACTTCTTGGACTAATTATCTCACCATGCTGGAGTGATTGATTTCTGTCATTCTGCTTACAGCACTTGAACTGGAGTATCTGCAGCCAGAGGCTGCTGCAGGTTTGTGGGAGAGCTTTTCTCCAGGCCAAGAGTAAATGGGATGTTGGGGGCAAAGTGGTGCCAATAAAGGGACTCACACCGGTTCTCTGGCTGTGTTGGGTTCTTGCTAAATCATCATACAGAGAGTGGAAATTAACAGGATGATTGGAATGAAAAATAAATGTGATGAAAAGTTTTGAGAAATAGGACTGAAATAAAAACATATTGAGAGGACATCTTCAAAGGAAAGATAGTGATCACTCAAAAAGTAACAATGAAATCAATATTTGTGACAAGAAAAAAAATTATGAAGAGAAGTAATATGTATTGTGAGAATTTTGAAAAAAGTAAAACTGCAGGTGTAGATGGTGTAACTGAAAAAATTATTAAATTATGGAAGCAATTTGCTTATGCATTAGTTAAACATTTAACATGTGTTTGAAGACCACATATTTGCCAGATCATTGGAAGCATACCATTATTGTTTCTTTATACAAAGGGAAAGTAAGTCAGCGGGACTGCTAAAACTGGCATTTAATTTAATTTTAGGGGATATTAATTTGCTAAGTGTATCAGGAAAAGAAAGTATTTGACAGAATTCTGACTGAAAGATGCAAGACACTTGTTGGTTTACTGTTCTGAACCATAAAACACTGCCAGCCTTGCGAAGGCAAGAAGTACTAGTTCGAGAATATGGAAAAAAATATTAATAACTCAATCCTACCGGTGCATACCGACCTTCCGCATTTACTAGCCGGAAGACTCAAATCCAGGAAGCTCCCATTGGCACTTGCACAACTTTAACATCGATTCCCAGTGGAAAGCCAAATGGGTCATTGAACTCCCAGACATAGAAAGACATATAAATGACTCTTCAAAAAGGGGCCAGGGTTTGAACTACATCAGCTATGGACAATCCTGAATAGATTTGCACCTCACAAGGGATTTACTGGGATTTTCTATATAAATGGGGAATAGTATCCTCCCTTTAGTGACAGGGTTTCACATCAAACTGAAACCAGACTATAATCTGAGAGCACATACCACTCCACAATCTGATTTTTTTAAAACTATAAATGATGCTGTGCTTCAATGGTTAGCCTAGTACAGTGATGGTGAACTTTTTTGGCACCAAGTGCCCAAACTGGAATGTTCATGCACATGTGCCAGAGCACTAGAAACCAAAGACCAACTGGCCGGTGTGCATCCACGCACTGGGCAGCTGGCCATTATGTGCACTGGGAACCGAAGACCAGCTGGCCGGTGCACACATGCACACCAGCCAGCTGGTCTTTGGGTTTCCAACGCTCCGGCACAGGCAAAGACCAGTTGGCCAGCACGCATGTGCACACCAGAAACCAGAAGAACAGCTGGCGATGGCGTGATGTCTGGCATGTGTGCCATCACGGGCCTAGACATTTGTATTAGAACATAGATCTTTTTAAAATTTATATTTTATAATGTTTTACTAATGTAGGTAAAATGTTAATATATATTGCTAGTCTGTGTATGATATGCCATATGCTAAATAAATAAATACTTGGAATATGTAGTTTATGTATTGCATGGTGTCTGCCAGGGATTCTTAAACTTTTACTATCACAATTCCCTTTAGTGTAATCCTCCTCTAAAATCAAAACAGCAAAATGAATTCAAATGAACAATAAAAACAATGCAATGAAATTTTGGGAAAGGGGAATTTATTGCAATAATTGCAACTAAAAGCTTTTCATACCTCCTCTGGTACATATCATGGTTTGGCAACTCTGAAGTGTTTAAATCAGAATTTTGCTCTTCAGTAGGTCATTTAGAAATGAACAAAAGAATATGAGAAGGAACATTTATGTATGCCTGTTGTGGTTTAAGAAAGTATGTGATGATAAATAAGGGTGATTTATGGAATGTTTTGCACAAATTTGGGGAATTTAGATTGGTTGCTGAATGCAATAAAAACAATATAATGGAAGTAAATCATTCAGAAAAATAAATTCCATGCTTGGAGAATGGTTCAACATGAACAGAGAAAAGACAAGGGCACACGATGTCACCTTAATTGCATTTATGAATAAATCTATAAGTAATGCTTTTGGAAATATTAGATGTGAATGTGTGTATTTTTTATGCAGATAGTGAGCTGTAGTTGTCTGAGAATGTTAGTGATTTACAGTTAATGTTATATAGACAGAATGATGCAATTTGGAGTAGGGTTATGAAAATTAATGTACCAAAGCTGAGAGTTCTTTTTGACAGAAAAAATTGATTGAAATATTGTAAGTTAGTATAAAAGATGAGAAATTAGGTTAAATAAATTAATTTGTGTACAGTGAGAATATTCAATAACAATGGAAAAATGGGTGGAGAAATTTTAAGAGATATAGATGCTGATGGAAAGACAATTGGTAGTATACGGTTTGTTGCAAGGAGTAAATATTTGTTTTCCAAAATCCAAAAATGTTTGTAATAAGAACATGCTTATACCTATTTGTTTACTAGAAATAATGGATGAGTATTGTAGAAGAAACATAAAAATAAATTACATGCAGTAAAAATAATAATATATTATACAAAGAGTTAAAAGTTAATGGGCATGAATGATGATGGATTGAATATAAAGGAAGTCCTCTTTTACTAACTGTAATTGCGACCAGCAACTCCATTACTGAGTGATGCAGTTGAAAAGTGAAACATTGGGAGAGGGCGGAGCTGGCGTCGCGGCGGTACAGCATGCGATCTTCAAGCTCTAAGATCGCTGCTGATATCTCCATTGCAGGACAGTCCCAATGGACCTAAACCGTCCTGTAGAGATGGTGACTGAGGAGGGCACATCCTGTTGATCCCAGGGACATCACAAAGTCCCTGGTAGATCTAGGAGAAGCCCTTTTTCCTGTGGTGGAGAGGCAGCCATTAAAACTGCTGAAGCTGGGACAGCTCCGGAACAGAAGAAAGCTGGAAGCAAACTGTCAGTTTGGTGAGATAATTTTCTACTTATTTTTTTCTGGAGAGAACACCCTAAAAGACTAAAAATTAAATTTAAAAGTGAAGATAAAAGTGCTCAAGCAGCGAGATTAAGCACAAATTAAACCTGAAGGTTTTTTCTTTCTTTTTATTGGAACTTTGGATTTTGTCAAAACTTTTCAATTTTTAAACTGGATTAGTCTTTCCTTTTTAATTTTATTTTTTTTCCTTTCAAAATAACTCTTTGGAAAAGTTTTTTTTTCTCTTGTTTTTTCTCTTTAATAATTTAGATTCTTTTTATTTTTTTTATTCCTGGTTTTAATATTAAGAGGGAAAAGGAAAGGAAAGGGAAATAAGTAGCGCTGCCGCCTGGAGACTTGGGTACATTGTTTTCCTTTCTTTCTTTCTTTTTCTTTCTTTCTTTCTTTCTTTCTTTCTTTCTTTCTTTCTTTCTTGTTGATACATTTGGTGTTACATTCAAGGACTCTGTGCTTTTCATTGAAAAGATAGTGAGAAGAGCATGCAGATTGTTTGCAGGTGCTCTTCTGTGGAACTACTGATAGCTAGAGTCTGGATTTGAAATTGAAGAAAGGAGATTGAAGTGACCTTGAAAAGAGAACTGGAAATTTTGTTTTTTGATTTAGTAAAGAGCCTCGAACATATAGTGGCAGTGCTTTGCTTATTGACAGAATTGCATTTCCTCTTTCCTTTGTTTTCTATTCCCCACCCCCCAGTTGGATTTTTATATCTGGACTTGAGTCCTTTGATTCAAGAGTAAGACTACTTTTTTTCTCCTCCTTCCTCCCTTTGTTTTACCTTTTTAGCAAGGGGAATCTACAGTTTTCTCTCTTTTTATTTTTTTCCTAATTTTTTTTATTTTTTCATCCTTTTTCCATTTTTTTCTTTTTTTCCTTTTTTTCTACATAACTGGAACCAATTGGATTAAGGTATTCAAGTGCCTGAAGATTTTTTTCCTTCCCTTTTTTTAATGTTTTGCTTTTTTTTTTTAGTGGAGTGGCAGTTGGCTGCTCTTGCTTTTTCTTCTCAATTTTTCTATTAAATACTCTAAGAAGAGCAGAAAGATACCAGCCTCAGCTTCTTCAATCCCGACTTCTTCCTCCTCAACATCTGGAGGACAACGATCAATACAGGTGATATTACAATAAGAGAAGGAGAAAGAAGTGACACTGCAGATGATTATGCAAGAATTCAAAAGATGCAAGTAAAAACAGATAATATTGAAAAGAGAACGGAGAATATTGAGCAAAGAAATGAAACGGCAGATGAGAAAATTGAAAATATTCACCAGATGATGATGCAATACGAGGACAGAATCAAGAAAATTGAAGAACAAGATGTACAAAGAGATAAGAAAATTGGAGACATGGATACCTGATTGAATGAAGTGGAAAGAGATAAGGGCAGATCTCTGCAATCATTGGGATGGGTAATTGATAGATCAGAATTCTATCAGTTTTCAAAATATAGAAGAAGAAAAGGGTGAAAACCTTGCTGAAATGATAACAGAAATCCTGGCAGAGGCATTAGAGGTAGCTAAAGAGAAGATGATGGATGGAATGGACGAGGTTTTTCATGTCTATACAAGATATGCGATGAGAAATAAACTGCCAAGAGAAGTTCATATCAGATTTACTAAGAAAATAATTAAATCACAAATACTGCAGGCAGCAAGAGAAAAAAACACTAAAGTAAAAAGATAAAGAAATAGTGTTACTGAAACAGGTACCAAGAAGAGTGAGAGAGATAAGAAGAGAATATTTATTCTTGACCAAGGAGTTACTTAAGAGAGGAATAAATTACAGATGGCTGATACCAGAAGGTCTCATGTTTACCTGGCAGGAACAAAGACATAGAATTGATACAGTTGAAAAAGCTGAGTTATTCTATCTGGAATATTTTAGAGGAAGGGAGGAAGATACAAGAAAAGAAGAGTCGTTAATTGAATTTCAAGAGGAATGTACAGCAGTAATTGAAAAAAAAGAAGGAGCCGTAGGTGGTGTACCCAGACAGCAACGAGAACCAAGTTCTACTAGAGCAACAAATCCTTCTTATAAAGTCTAAAATGGATGAGAAAAAACTGATTACAATTAATATAAATGGGCTTAATTCAGCTATTAAAAGAAGAAAAATATTTCACAAGTTAGAGAAATTAAAATCTGATATAATCTGCCAAAAGAAGTACATAGTAAAAAACAACATGATTATATATTGAAACAACAAAAATTAGGGAAATTATTTACAGCATTGACACAGCATAAAAACAGAGGAGTGGTGTTATACATTAGAGATACAATCCCTGTGGAACAAATATATACGGATGATGATGGAAGGATTTTGATGTGGAGATAATGGACAATAATCTAAAGATACTTTTAATAGCAATTTATGCCCCAAATGATAATCAAGAAGATTTTTACAGGAAATTACGTAAGAAAATAATTGAACTGGACTATGCTAATATCTGTCTGATGGGAGATTTTAATGGAATAAGAAATGACAAATTGAACTATAAAACACAAAACACAGCAAAGAAAGCTAGAAAGACATTGCCAAAATCCTTCTTTTGAATAGTAGATGAGATAAACATAAAAGATGCATGGAGAGAGAGAAATGCGAAAAATAAACAAAATACCTTTTATTCAAATATACATGCATCATGGTCTAGAATAGATATGATATGGATGTCAACAGAATTGCTTTTTAACATACAAGACATTGAAATAGAAGCAAGTACCTGGGCAGATCACAATCCAATAACACTTGTACGGAAAGGACAAGAAAGGAGATTTAGATGGACTTTAAATAATATGATATTAAAGGAAAAAGACTTTAAACAGAAAATTGAGAGAGAATTGACTTTTTTCTTTAAAGAAAACACAAAAGAGGATACATCATTACAGAACCTCTGGGACACGATGAAGGCTTATACAAGAGACTTGATAATAAACTATACAAGGAAAAGAAATATAAAACAGAAAAAAAACCTTTAAAATATTGGAAGATGACTACAAGAAGTTGGAAAAAGAACTACAGAAATTTCCACAAAAAAAGGACATTAAAATTAAAATGGATATAACTAAACATAAAATGGGGCTAATGGAAAAAGAAGAAATAGCACAAAAAATTAAAAATGCTAAGCAGAACTATTTTGAAGATGCAAACAAACTAGGCAGATGGCTAGCATATAAACTGAGAAAGGATAAATTGAGACTCGAGAAGGATAAATCAATTGAGATATGAACAAGGACATGTATGCTATGGAAATGTGGAGAAGAAAAAAAATGTTCAAGATTACTATGGAAACTAGTACCATCAAGAAAATGTCCAGGAAGAAAGAATTCAACAATACTTACAGAAAGCAAATTTGCCTCAGATACCCAAAGATATTGAAATAAAGTTAGAAAGTAACATAACAATGATGGAATTAACAGAATCTTTAAAAAAGCAAAACATTGGGAAAGCACCAGGTCCGGACAGTTTGCCAGTGGAATTTTATAAAACATTCCAGGAAACATTGAATCTTCACTTATTAGAAATTATGAATGAAGTTATGACAAAGAAGAGAATACCCAAAACATGGTCAGAAGCATATATCACACTTGTATCGAAGGAGGACACAGCCCCACAGCAAGTTAAAAACTAGAGACCTATATCACTATTAAATTCAGATTATAAAATTTTTGCTTCAATTCTGGCAGAAAGATTGAAAAGATACTTAAACAATTTTATTCATCCTGATCAAAATGGATTTCTGCCAAAGAGACAGATTAAAGATAATATGAGAATAATTTTAGATACACTGGAATACTATGAGGCACATCCTGAAAAACAAATGGCTTTGATGTTTTTAGATGCACAAAAAGCCTTTGATAATATGAATTGGCGTTTTATGCTGTTACAATTGGAGCAAATGGGCTTTGGTAAAAAATTTACTCAAGCCATAGAAACAATATATCATAAACAAACTGCAAAGGTTATGATAAATGGAGAGATAACAGACTTTATAGATATAAGAAAAGGGATTAGACTAGGCTGTCCACTGTCGCCTCTGTTGTTTGTGTTAACACTGGAAGTGCTGAATAGGAACATCAGAGAAGACAAAGAAATAAAAGGAATGAAAATTAAAAAAGAAGAGTATAAATTACAAGCTTTTGCAGATGACCTGGTATTTATATTAGAGGATCCATTGGAGTCAGCACCTAAATTGATAGAAAACATAGAAAAGTATGGGAAAGTAGCAGGTTTGAAAATAAATAAAGATAAAACAAAGATTTTAGCAAAGAACATATTAGTAAGACGAAAGAAAGAATTGGAAGAAGTTTTGGGGATCCAGGTCACAAACAAGGTTAAGTATTTAGGGATACATATAACACGAAGATGTAGCACACTTAAGGGGGATAATTATCTCAAACTTAAACAACAGATTGCAACAGACTTGATAAAATGGGAAAATTTATAATTATCACTGATTGGGAGAATATCTACAATTAAGATGAATGTATTGCCTAGAATCTTATACTTATTCCAGACAATTCCAATCAGATTAGGGAAAGAATTTTTTGAAGATTTAAACAAAATACTGCTAAAATACATTTAGCAGGGGAAGAAAGCGAGAATAAAACTTAAATTGCTACAAGATGCAAGAATAAGAGGAGGATTTGCTCTGCCCAATTGGGAATTATACTACCAAGCAACGAATCTGATGTGGATAAAGGAGTGGATAACACTAAGGAATACTAGACTTTTGAATTTAGAAGGACATGACTTGCTGTTAGGGTGGCATGCCTTCCTCTGGTATAAGGGAACTAAAACACAGGGGTATTTTAGAAGACATTATATTTGAGAAGCATTGTTTCTAAACTGGGAGAAGATAAAAAAAGCAATATTATTTAAAAAGTCCACTATGGTTATCTACCATTGAAGTTTTTTCCTATCCAATAATATATAAAAAGGAACAAACAGTTAGATATGGTGAGATATTGAATGAAAAAGGTGACCTTAAATCTATGCAAGCATTGGAAGAACAAGGTGTAAAAATGAATTTGCAAATACAATCTAGATTTGATAAAGATGTTAAAACAGAAGGCATCTATGACAGGTTGACTAATTTAGATAAAATTTTGACAGGTACTGATGAAAAAGTAATCAAAAAACTTTATGGACATTTGCTAGAGTTTAAATTAGAGGAAGAACAAGTAAAAGAAACAATGATTGCGTGGGGGAAAAATTTCGGATATGGGATTGACTTAGATAGATGGCAAAAATTGTGGTCTCAAAATTGTAAAATGACAATGTCAACTGCATATAAAGAAAATTTGTATAAGACGTTTTACAGGTGGCACTTACCCCGGACGAGAATTGCCAGGATGTTCAAGAATAAATTGGATAAATGTTGGAAATGTCATCAGATACCTGGTTCATATTACCACATGTGGTGGACATGCTCGGATGCAAAAAGATATTGGACTATAATCCACACATGGTTGGAAAAAATGACAAAACAACACATAGACTTTAAACCTGAGATATTTTTATTGGGAATTATACCAGAAATATATTGTAAAGAATTGAAATATTTGATTGTAAATGTTTTAACAGCGGCTAGAATTGTATTTGCTAAGAACTGGAAAAATGAAAAAATACCTATGCAGGAGGAAATTATTAAGAAAATCATGGACTGTGCCGAAATGAGCAAATTGACATTTGAAATTAGAGAACAAGAGGATAAACGATTTTATATGATATGGGATTTATTTTATCAATGGTTAGATAAAAAGACATGGTAAAGAAATAGACTAGTAAGCCTTACAATAAAAGTTAATAGATTGATGTAGAATACAATATAAAATATATAACCATTGGATGAATGTATAAGATTAAATCATAATGAAAATTAGAATATCTCGTATAAAATGATGGAAAAATAGTCAAATGAATGTTTAATAATTGATACTATATAAGCACAAGCTAAACTGATAAGGTGAGAATTTATATAACTTGTGAGTAATGGTGAAAAAAGGACAGCACAAAAGATTGTAACCAACTGACACACCGTGTGTATATAATTGAAAGATGGTTTTATGTTTTTATGTTTTGTTCATCTGTTTGTTGTAAAAAATAAAAACTTTGTTTTAAAAAAAAGAAAAGTGAAACATCAAATTACTACACCCAATTTACAATGTCAGTTCATCACTTTCAGAGATTAAGAGAATAATTTGAAGTTATTGTGACCATGACTTGCAACTTCCTGCTGGCTTCCCCAATGACTTTGCTTGTCGGAAACTAGTTGTGACAGTCACAAATGGCAATCATGTTATCATAGGATGTTGAAAACATTGTAAATGTGCACAAGGGCCCAAATCCTGATCCTGTGACCATGGGTGGTCACAGCTTTAAGGATCAGCTATAAATCTCCTTTTTTAGCACTGTTTAACTTTGAATGGCTGCTTAGTGAGCAGTTGGTAAATGAAGACTATCTGTAAAGTAAGTAACTTTTATAAGAGAAATGCATGAAGCTGGTTGATCACATGGAGAGACTGAATAAAGATATAATTGCAAGACAAATACATGAGCAGGTTGAAGAAAGCACAAACTGAGAAAGTCTTGGTTGGGGGAAACTGATGACATGAAAAGGTTGATAAAGGAACTGGTATAAACTGAGTTTAGTCCTTTTTTTCTTATCTTCTCTCAATTTCTTTAATTTCCCAGTTTTTGCTAGCAAGGAACATGTCATGCAATTACCTTCACAGACTTCTTTTTGGTCTCAGAAAGAGACTCTTCCTACACATCAAAATATATATATATTTTGTATATATATATATATATATATATATATATATATATATATATATATATATATATATATATATATATATATGTATGTGGATCTTTGGTTGTTCGGGTTTTCTCCGCGTAAGATTCGAAGTATCTAGGCAACGTTTCGATGAAGTCTCATTCATCATCTTCAGGCTTTTGTCTCCGGCTCTGTGCTTCTCAAAGTAATGTGAGATTGCAGCTGCTTCCTCCTTTTAACTGCCAGTGGGGGTGGGACTTGATTGGGTGGGGGCTTGGCTGTGTTCTCATTGGTAGGGGTTTGGCTGTGTTCTGATTGGTTGGGGGTTAGCCGTGTTCTGATTGGTTGGAGGCGTGTTCTGTTCAGGTGGGGGCTTGGTTGTGCTCAGGTTAGTTTTAGTTGCTGGGGATTTGAGCTGGTGAGTTGTGATCTTGCTGTTTGGCTTCTAGTACGTGGTCCTGCTGCATCTTCATAGTGGGTGTCGGTTTGCTTCATGTATGGCTCAGAGGGGTTTGAAGTGGGTAGTGATGCAGCTGCAGTGCAGCTTCTGGTCCATGGTGGTGTCTCATTTTCTGAATGGGTGGGAGTCTGTTTTCTATATGGAAGTGTGGTGGTGGTATCTTGTGTGGCTCTCATGGGTGTGGGTCTGGTGTCCTTCTTCATGTTAGGTACTCGTCTGTTCATGAGGGCAGGTTTCCAAATGGCTGGAAGGCGGGAGGTGTCATCTCGTTTGTTCATGCTGTGTGGGCGTTTTTCTATCTCTATGGCTTCTCTGATTATTCTGCTGTTGAAGTGTTCGGTTTTGGCGATGGTTCTGGTATTTTTAAAATCAATTTCATGTCCTGTGGCTTTGAGGTGTTGGACCAGGGAAGAGGTCGTTTCTTCTTTTTTGATTGAGTTCTTATGTTCTTCAATGCGTGCACTTATTCTTCTGTTAGTTTGTCCAATGTATGTGGTAGGGCAGGCAGTGCAGGGGATTTCGTATACTCCTTGGTTTTCTAATTCGATTTTGTCTTTGGGGTTTCTTAGTATGGTGGATATTTTTCTGTTTGTGCAGAATGCTGTTTTGATGTTGTGTTTTTGGAGGATCTTGCTAATTTTGTCTGTAGTGCCTTTTATATATGGGAGGAGGGCTTTGCCGTTTTCTTGTTCTCTGTCTTGGATTTTGGTTGGGGTTTCTTTTTGGATTAGGTGGGTAATCTTCTTTCTTTGGAATCCATTGGCTGTAAGTACGTTGGTGAGAGTGTGTAGTTCGGTTTTTTGGTGTTGTTCATCGGCTAAGCATTTTGTTCTGGAGATGAGTGTCTTGCTACGGAATTGATCTGTGCTGGGTGGTGGTGTGAGAGTGCATGTAGATAGCGGTTAGTATGTGTTTTCTTCTGGTAGATGGTGTGTCCTAGGGAGCCATTGGATCTTTTGTATACCAAGACATCTAGGAAGGGAAGTTGATTGTTGGCTTCTGTTTCCATGGTGAATTGTATTTTGGGGTGTAGGCTGTTGAGGTATGTGAGGAAGTTGTTCAGTTTTTCTTTCCCATGTGGCCAGATTATGAAGGTGTCATCTACGTATCTGAGCCAGAGTTTGGGTTTGTGGTCGTATTTTTCTAGAGCTTGTGTTTCAAAGTGTTCCATGTAGAGGTTTGCGATGACAGGTGAGAGGGTGATCCCATGGGTGCTCCTTCTATTTGTTTGTATTTTTGTCCATTGTAGGTGAAGTATGTATTGGATAGGCAGTGGTTGGTTAGATCTAGGATGTGCTTGGGGGGTTGTATTTGTTTTGGATGGCTGTCAAGGCTTCTTTTATTGGCACTTGGGTGAAGAGGGATATGACATCGAAGCTTACTAGTAGGTCGCTAGGTTGTAAGTTTTGTTTCTTTATGATCTCGATGAACTGGAATGAGTTTCTTACGTGTGAGTTGATGGATTCTGCATAGGGTTGTAGTTGTTTGGCGAGGAATTTGGCCAGGTTTTGTAGAGGTGAGCCTATGGAGCTGACTATTGGTCTGAGTGGGGTTCCTTCTTTGTGTATTTTGGGGAGACCATAAAGCTTGGGGCATCTGGATGATTTTTCTCTGGGTATGATTCCTTGCTGGATTTCTTCACTGATGGGGGAGGCTTTTATTTTGGATTTGGTAGTTTTTTCTAGGTAGGTGGTGGGGTCTGTCTTTAGGGGTTTGTATGTATATATATATACTGACAGCTTAAAGATGGGTTGTTTCTGTAGAAACAATAGGCATGGATATACTTGTCAAAAATGGTTAAAGGAGATACATTTTTGAAAATGAAAAATACATCTGCTCAACTCAGTGTTATTATCTTTGCCATTACAATAATAAAAAATCATGTGCAATTTCAGATTCACAATAGCACAATAACAGCCATCAGTCTTAAAAGAATTATCTTATAGATAGAAACACAAGACCTTTATTGTATCATTTTAAAGGATTCCAAGACTGAATTCCCCAGCCAACCTCATTTCTGGGAGTTGAAATCCACACAACTTAAAGTTGCCAAGTTTGAGAAACCCTGGTTTAGAAGAAAGTAAAGTGTAACAGCCAAACTGGACCACAACATTTCAGCCAGCAGAAGCTGGAAATCATTACTTTCAACTAAAGAACAGGGAAAAATCTGGACAGGGATTGCATTTGCAATACTCCCAAGGTTGAACAAAAGACAACATTCATTCGTGAGTTCCAGAAATGATTAGCAGCTCATACTAACAATGGCAGTAGAAGTATCCTTAGGAATAAATGGGAGTAGAACCATAAACATTGGGGAGAATATGTCTTCAGCACACTGATCAGATCCTAATCAGTGAAGTGTTAATATAGTTCTTGGTTAAAAAAGAAGAAAGTTGTTGACATACATTGTGAGCCAGCCAGCCAATCACAAAATGCATATTTATTCAATGTTCCTAAATAAAGGAACACCAGCTGCAGAATTATCAATATTATGGGAGGGTATTTGTGAATTGTTAAGGCATAAACAATTAGACCCTTCTCTTCTTTAAAAAAAAAAGTGATTTTTTTTTTTGCTTAAAGGCCCCCACTATATTACTTGCAAATGTTATGTTTAAATGTCAACAGCTGTTTCTGTTTGAGAAACTGGCTTTTGGAGGATAGGATCTGAAGTAAAAAGATAGTTGGCTAGAAGTTCTTAAACCAGCCCACAAATCCAATTTTTCCGTTGATTTTCTCTTTCCTTTCTTCTAGGTATGGGGTTGCAGCCACATGTTATGTATCTGGAACCCAGCAGGGTTGTGTCTAATGTGTGTGGCTAACAGAGAATCCATAACAAGGAAAGGGAAGTTGAGAATCTCTCCTCTCCACCCAATACCCCTCTTCTCTCTACTCAAACTGCTTTTCAAAAGACTCAGAGGCTGTCAAAATTTGATTGAAGCAGTATGCCCAAGAGATATGCTTACAAGTAGCAAGGTAGTTTTATCCTGTCATCCAGAGGAGCATATGTGAACTAGAATATTTTACATTTTATTAATAGTTCCACACAATATACTGTATATTCTGTTCTTATTCCAAGAGTTCAATATCTATGGAGTTTCTCAGTCATCCAGGTCATAGTTATCCCAAATGTGCTTTTTTCAAGAGGCAACTGGACTTTCTGGACAAAGTCCAGTTGCCTCTTGAAAAAAGCACCTTAGGGATTCCAAAAGGTCTTTCGGGAGCAGCTTTAATCCTGTGGAGTGGAGTAAGAGATAGTGAGTCAAGTCTAAAACAGCCTGTGAGATCCTGACTCTGAGTAAAAGGCACTGTGTGGAGTCCCGGGGTTGAAGAGAGCAATGCATAGAAATGAAGATTATTTGTTTCCAATGAAAAATGTAACTAACCTTTACGTAAACAGTGAAGCATTTGAACAAGGATTAAAATGACATTGTAGACATACTCAGTTTCTTGATTTGAGACTTTTATTAGCTGGATTTGACCTATCATGAATGTAGACAAACAGTACCTTTCTTGTTTACACATTGGATTAAACCACAAAGGGGATTATTTGGTTTGGATTTTGAGCATAGTGTGAGCTCAGACAATAGACTTAGACTTGGGAAAAACAAACTATAACTTAGTGTGAACCCAGACACTGAATTTCTTTGACAATGTGGAAGAGAATTCAGAGTTTCTTAATTCAGAGAGTTCATTGTGTAAAAGTGGTGGGATTCAAACATTTTTACTACTGGTTCTGTGGGTGTGGCTTGGTGGGCATGGCTTGGTGGGTGTGGCAGAGGAAGGATACTGTAAAATCTTCATTCCTACCCCACTCCAGGGGGAAGGTTACTGTAAAATCCCCATTCCACACACCCCCACTAACCTGCTTTCCAGCTCTGTTCTCCTGTGCAGGGCAACAAAAGAATACCCAGCTGATCAGCTGGGACTCGGGAGGCAGAGAATAGATGGGCAGGGCCAATCAGAGGTGGTATTTGCCGGTTCTCCGAACTACTCAAAATTTCTATTCCAGTTCTCCAGAACGGGTCAGAACCTGCTGAATATTACCTCTGCTGTGTATGTATGTTAGAAGAATAGATATTCTATAGATATCAACCATATATCGCAGGACTTTTGATGATTTTGATGTTTTATGTGTGCACTTTAATTGTATTTTAACTATTTCACTGTTGGTGATTTTAGCCAATTAACTCAGTCAGCATGGATTAAAAGCATAGATGTAATTTAATTAATGCAATGATGTTTCATTTAGCTTGCCCCTCCTTCTTTCTAGTTTCAATTGCTCCAATTGTTTTATTCTGATTCACTCTCAATTTTACAATATAATCATATTAATTGAGATGTGTGGAAATTAAGGAAAGCAACACTAACTAAATACGAATTTCTTATTTTTAAAAGGCAACCAGCATGGTCGAAGAAGTCTATATTTCAAAAAGGGTGAAATATTCCAGGTACTGTAAAGGTAGCAAATGTTCCAACATGGTTAGAAATTCCCATTTTAGAAAACAGCAGTTAAATGTTGAATATATAAAATACAGATGTGTGTGAGGATAAATAATATGCTTCATTATGAAGGTTATTTTCCACTACACAAGTATACAAGGAAAGAACAAAGGAAACCAATGGTTTCAAGTTGTGCATTTCTAGGAAGACATAGCAAAAGTGGCTGTTTGCCAAGGAGAACACCAGACGTTTCATGTTTACTCCAGTTAATGTAATTCTGTCTCAAGCATTACATTTTAAATTATGTTACAGCGTAAGATTACCTGGAAATGTTGAATGCTTTCACTACAAAAGGGCAGAAAATCTACTATATAAACCAGACTATTTTCTAAAATAAAACCCTGCACCATTATTAAAGCAGTTGGACTTGATCAAGTTCACGTGCAGGCAGTAGTGCCTCATTGGGAAAATAACATATATTTTAAGCCACATATAGTGTGTTTGTTTGTTTGCTTAAATAATCTATGTTTATGTCTCTTATTTGTATTTTGCCCCACCTTATGTGACTTTGTATGCAAACTATAAATTGCAGTACATTTATTTAAGTCATTCATTCCTTTAGAATAGATAGATAATAGGTACTAGACAGAGACAATTATCTAGGGAAAAACTACATTGCTCTTCCCAAATCGAATTAATAGGACAAACAATTATTTTTAGTGAAAATGCATTTGGAGTTGGACTAAGTTAATGATGAAGATAGCATTGTTTTAACATTTTTACAGGCCTTGTGTATAATACTTGATACTGGTCTCTAATTTTAAAGTTAGTGTCTGGTTTTACTATATAAAACAGTGTTCAGTTTTAAGTTTCTAATAGTTTGAAGCTTTTTTTAGTTCTTTTGTTAATACATCACCTCAAATGCTTATTGAGCAGACGGAAAAGCTAAAAATAATCGACATTTTTAAAAGGACATGACAATTGAAGCAATCATTTTTTTCATAAAGTTCTCATTGTTTGAAGAACATGGATTTTGCTGCTGCGCTATGTGGCATGACTGTGTGTCTGAAAGACACTTCCTGGGCTTCAGAAAAGGAAAACAACCCTTAGCAACATCAAAGGTGCTAATGTCACAATGTCATAATTCAGAGATTTTGTCCTCAGTGTCATCCAGTACTATCTACACTGATGCCAAAATGATGAAACATGATTTGTGACATCATGACACAACTTCAGGTTTTCATACTTATATTGTAACATTGCACACTGACACTTAAGGCCAGAGACAGCTTGTTGTGGTGATGAAAGCCACTGGAGTAGATAGCAGGAGACTCAAACTTAGCTACTTTAAGACTTGTGGATTTCAACTCCCAGAATTCTGGGAGTTGAAGTCCACAAGTCTTAAAGTAGCTAAGTTTGAGAACCCCTGTCTTAGGCCAAAAACCAGCTGGGTGACCTGGGAAGGAGGCAATGGAAGATCACTCCTGAAAACATTGCCAAGAAACCTGGAGAGTTATCGGGAGTCATTAAGGAGCAGAGTCTGCACTGTGGCCTTTCATTGTAGGTTTGACATTTGTCTTTCCTTGCCCCTTCTAAATGTCCATGTTCATATAATGTGGTCCTCAAATCTTCAGCCACACTCTTTGTAACTAATACCATTTCTCCTTTCCCACCCCAATTCCAGTTGCCTGTCTCTGAGCTAAAGCTATTTTAAAAATAACTTCACAGTATAGTTGTGGAAGAAATCTTTAAAGTAAACATAGAGTTTTTAATTGTATGTGCATATTTCAATATTTTAAGGTCAGTTTTTTCCTTTTTTCTTTTGCTATTTAAATCAGTATTTTTTTAATGTACAGAAAAGTAAATATATGTTATACTAAAGAAGTACAACTAATTGGTTGATAGATACTGTAAAGTGAAATGCTATAATAACTGTGTGAGTCCATGAACGTTTAAGAGAAATCAATGTTTCAGAAAATAACTGAACTGAACCGGACATCCGTACTACAAAGCACGCATCACTGTTTAACATATATAACCACTTAGGTTAGTCTGATGTCCCCAGAAAACCTCTGTGTCCTCTGTTCAGCTGGGCACATGACATGAAATTCTAGCTCATTTAACAGGAAGATGCTAGGAATAGTCTCTTGTGGTAATGTAACAACATTGAGCCTTCAACACTTAGCTTTAATTAAATTTATTTATTTTCATGAAAGTATCTTACATCTGCATTTTGCTGAGAAGTTTAAACCCATGAAATCAGACATGGGAAACTCCAAATGTTATTGGAGTTTTCTCTCCAGTTAGATTGCCCAGTGATTAGAAGGTAATGGAAAATTGTATGTTAAAGCATACAGAAGCCACAGGTTTCCCACATCTTTGCTTTAATTGATTTTTCTCATGGCAGTGATGGTGGTAGGAAAGGACTGGTATAATTTGCATTAAGATTCTGCAATTGGAAAAATGAAGTATGTTAGAATCCATAATGCTTCTCCTAAGTGAAGTAAGCCAAATGGCTTAGGTGACAGAGGGAATGAAAACAGAATCATATAACTGGTCTAGGTCATGCAGTTCTTGAAGTATAGTAAACAGCAGATTGGATTTCAGCTAAAGAAAAACTAAAGAACACATTGTGGAAAACCTAGAGACCATATTTGGTTTGGTTTTTGCTTCGAGGGAGAGAGAAAACTGTATCACCCACTCACTGTGGTGAATCACATTAGAATGATTTGATCCTTTTTCCAAAAGGAAGAAGAATTGGCAAGATTCTAACAACACAATCCATTTTGCACAAGAAAAAACAAACAAACCATCCAGGCCTTAGTCCTACATACATATTTAGGTAATTCATGCAGAGCAATAAGAACGGATAACATATACCTGACTTATTTGCATATTACTGAGAATCAGAAGATGTTTCTTTAGCGCAGAGGTGTCCATGGGCTAGATGCGTCATGCACAGGCCCTGCCCACCCCAGCTCCACAAAAGGAAAAAATATTGTGATACGTCACATGATGGCAACACGACACAGCGAGTTTGACACCCTTGCTTTAGCTGATAACTCTTTACACACTGCTGTGTTTATATCAAATATAGCCTAATTTTCCCCCAAACCCACACATATATGAAATATATTTGCATGGTGGTGCACAAATGTACTTCCCACTATACTTTATTATATCTACAATTCTGTCCAGAATGACCACCACATGAATTCTGTGGTCAAGCAAAAACAGGAACCTTTCCAATCCAAGTCCAGGTTCTTAAATATCAAACAACTGATATTGATTAAACTAGACATCAGGGCGGTCTCAACAAGCAGAGTCTAAAGTCTTCTCCATGTGTTGGGTAGTGGGACTAATGGGAGCTGACCAGCCCTATAATTTATCTGCTATATCTATCTTTCAACCTCAGACCTAATTTTATAAATGATCGATTTCTTTCTGAATGCAAAGAAACATCAGTCCAGAATTTTTTTCCACAATAATTTCCAGACATCCTCCAAACTGGATAGAAGCCAAAACACAAGAGGATGTATCTGCTGATCTATTCAAAGCAGTCATTACCTTGTTGCTTCAATAGAACAGAGATGCTTGCTTTCCTTTAATTGTGTTAAGCAATAAATCTATTTGATTCTTTTTCATACCATTAATTTTGTCCTAAATTCACTTTTCAAAGGAGCAGCTGGAACAGACTGCAGGCTGTCTCTATTGTGACCATATAAAAATAGAACAGAATTATTCAAACCCCATGGATATCTGTCTTTTTTCCCCTTGTCATATAATGGTGTCAGATAAACTTCATTGATTTATCTGCTATAATAAAAAAAATAACGAAACCAATCTAAATGATTTTTAATAAAATTAAAAGAGCTTACTCACTCTTTAAAACATACAACTTCCAAACACCAATAGCTATACTGTGGAGCAGAAATTAAAACCGCTGATAAGTGGAGAATGTTCTCTTTGTTCAATCTATCAAGGCCATGGGACAAGGGCAATGATTCTAAGTTTGTTTGCCAGCCCATATAGTATTGGCAACCCAATAATACATTAATAGTTTTCTCAATTTCCCCACCAGGCAGAGGCAGCAATATGTTTGTGTTCGCATAGTATTATATCTCCACATCATTACCATGTACAGTGCAGCATGAAAGGTGGCCAAAGAAAAGGCAAATCAAGATAGTAATTAGATAATTATAGCAGTTCGAAAGTTATTTAGGATTTTATAGAAGACAATAGAGAACTAGAAACCCCGTGTCTACCACAAACCCATGAACATGGACAAGATCTTCTCAAGCAATCACCTTAGTGTTGTGGTGCTGCAGTGTGTCCTGACCCTTCTGCAGGGGCACACAAAATAAGCTGTGTCCAGAGCCTGTTCTGAAGGGCTAGGACACACTGCAGCACCACAACAATAAGAAAAGCAGAACAGCTGCTTAATGTCTTTCTCTGTTAACGGTATCCAAAAAACTTCAAAATCAACTGTAACCATTGCAACCAATTCTACGTGGGACAAACATCATGTCAATTAAAAAGCAGGAGCCACAAACACCAGCTGGCAGTCAAGTGCCATGATCCCAAATCCTTAATCTCTACCCAACCAACACCAAACAGCACCAGTTCGATTGGAGCAACATAAAAATCATCAGCCATGCTACCACTATGCTCATGAGTTCAACAAAGCCTGTCACTCCACAAGAATTTATCAGCAGACACATTGACCTACAACCAGCCTATGAACCCATTAGAATCCAAATCAATGGCACAGCCAACCAGAGACAGTACCAACCCACAGCTAACCCACGCACCCCCCCAACTCATCTCCCAATGACTCTGACCTGATGTAATGTTCTTATCACAAGACCCAATAAAAGACTCACTAATGACTCCCAGTTGACTCATCACAAGATCTTCACTTGACACCCCCACTGTCAGGATTCCAGCAGTGGCCCTAATTAAAGCCCTTAAAAATAGAAGAACACTGACATTCCTTAAACCCTGCTGAAGAGGTTACCTAGCCTAGTAACAAAACGTTCGGAAACCAACCTACAAGGTTGAAGAATGAACCCTCACCCTCATTTTATACAATCTATTTCATGAATGTAAAGTTATTTGAATTCACTAAGAACTTTATAGAGATCTGAGAACAGCTTTTTTTTTCTGTGCACCTTCTAGCAGGTTTTGACAATTAATGCCATAAATCTTAGCAGGTCCTTACTACTGTGAACATGAAGTAGTACAACACAAGAAAAATGGATTTACAGTAAAATATATAGTGAAATTATAGTGAAAATGGATTAATAGTGAAATATAGATTTCATATTAGTCCCAGACTCAGGAAAGTGATCAATCTACACAAGGTAGGAATCACTGCACAAAATCCATTAAAAGAAAAAAGAAAAGACTCTGGTTTTGTTACTATATTCTAGGTTAGTTTGTCTCTAAAGTAGAAATACACATCCTGAAATCTTAAGAAACCCTTGCCTTTGGATTGCCATTTTTCATATCACAGCATGAGGAATCCAATATAAGAAAAGAAATGCTACCTGTAATTTAAGTCATGGGGAGTAAAATCATTTTTTGTTTTTATGTTGGTCTTCTTCACCTTTTAAATATGGTCAGGTACTCTACTCAAGTTGTGATCCTTGGCCTGAAAAAAGATAGGGAGAGTCCATTCTAGGGAAATAATATTCCTTAATTCCTAATGCTGGAGGGGAATTCTGGAAAGTTGCCAAGTTTGAGAAACATTGCATTAACTCCTGAACCACAAACACCCAGTTCCCCATTTCCCTCCTCTATTTATTTGTCCAAGAATTATGAATTCTGGTAAAGAAAAAAATACATCTATTTCTGACTGATTAGAGATTTTGCAATTAAATTTCAAGTCATTGGTATTCTGAGATCCCTCTTCGTAATCTTTCTAGTCCATTCATTATTAATTTATGTTCATTTTTCCAGATCCTCAATAACTACGATGTTTCATTTGTATTCCTATTCATAATAATGGCAGGCATAGGATGGTAATTGGATGCAATTAAAATCTAACTACAGACACACTCAGAGATATTAAACAACTGTACATATGTTTATCATACTGCCATCCTGTAATACCCATCATTCAATTTCTTATCATTACATCGTTAGAATTATGGATTATCAGTGACAATACTTGGATGCTTTCAAGGTTTAAAAACTGTTCCCTGAATCATGGCTCGTTGCAGTTATGGGTTTGTCCACCTGTGTGTTTTCAGAAAAAATGAGGGCGGTTTCATTCAAGTACTGACATTAAGATTCAAAACCTGAAGTTCCTCATGTAAAATCCCTACCAAATGACTCATCTGCAGGAAGTCCTCCACTTTTAATCACAATTGAGCCCCAAATTTCTGTTGCTAAGCAAGTGAGTTTTGCCCTCACTTTAGTTAAGTGTTTTGCCCCATTTTATGACTTCTTTTGTAACAGTTGTTAAGTGAGTCACTGCAGTTGATCAGTTATTAACATGGTTATTAAGTGACAACCATTGACTTTCCTTGTCAGAAAGTAGCACAAAGGGCTTACATGATCCGGGGACACAGCAACCGTCATATAAATATGGACCTGTTGCCAAGTATCCAAATTTTGATCACTAGACCATGAGGATGTTGCAATGTCATAAATGTGAAAAACAGTTGTAAGTCACTTCTTCAGTGTATAATTTCAAATGATTGTTAAATGAATACTTGTAAGTTGAGAATTACCTATACTGAAAAATAATAGGGGAAATGCAGAGTTGTTGGTGTTTTCTGAGCTTGGTTATTTTCTTGCAGACATTTCATTACCAAACTAGGTAATGTTATCATTGCTACTATTGATACTATCTAGTTTGATAATGAAATGCATGCAAGGAAACAACCAAGTTCAGAGAGCACCAAGGACTCTGCAGTTCAATCCTGAGCTACAAATATTTTTTTCTATCAAAAGTGGAAATTTTAGCCATTCTTCTAGCTTCATGCACATCTATTTACTTGATTTCATGTACTATGTGTTATAATATAGTATGCCTCCAGAATCATTGTCAAAAATACTTATATTGCTTTCAAAAGCCTTGTACAAGAGACATTCCTCTACAGAGGTTTTTAACCAGACAATTTGCCTAATGCTAAATATGTTGCTTGGCACGTCTCCTAGTGAAGTATGCATTATGTCATTGTGGGGACAATGACATGATTTCTACTATGATTTTTAAAAGCCTTATTTTAGAAGCAACATAAAGGAAGAGTGTATTTGGGGTCAAGGAACATTATGTTCAACAGACTGGAACAGTTGCTTGATAGGTAAGTCTGAACATAATAGAATGGCAATAATATATTAAGCAGTGGGGTTTTTTTTTTCATTTAGTGGCAGAGCAAAAGAAAGAGACAGAGAAAAAAATGTATCCCTGCACACATATGATTACAAGGCATATCCCAAACTTTTTCTGCAGAAGACAAAATATAGTCCCTTCCTCTTTTTTTAATTTTATCTCATTATGACTTTGCCTTTTCTATGAGCTACACACACACACACACACACACACACACACACACACACACACAGTCGTAACTTCATTTATCCCAATGAACCTGCAGGAGATGAATTTTTAGAAAATTATTTGGATGCACTCCAACAGCCTAGCAACAAAATGAACATGTAATATTGTAGCAACAATTCAATTGTATTTCTAATACTAATAGTTAGTGATGATAGTGGACCTCATATATTTCATTTAAAGAGATATGAAGATTACAGAGAAACCACAAGGCCATGTTCAAACCAGCACATATCTTCAATGGTTCCTATCCCTGGAAACATGAAATTTGGTTTTACGGAAGCTTCTTAAACTACATTATTAATAGAAAAGGCATAGAGTTTTTAGAAAATTGTACATTTATAATACAGATTTTTTGCATGTTGTCCATTCCATAAATTTAATCAGAGCTTGGCAAATATGAAAAGATATATTTATATATACATCTTCAAAATATATTTATGTCTTCAAAATATATTTGTTTTAGATTTCAGCCTTATAACACATTAGAGAATTAAGTCCCATGAAGAAATGATAGAATGGCTAAACGAAAACTTTCTCTATATGAAGCAAAATGTAAATATTAAATAATACATTTGTTCTGGTGTTATTTAAACAATCATAACCATACTGGGTGTAATATAATTTGATTGCCTTTTGCTGTAGGTATACATTAACGCATATAGGGCAACATTGTATGGATAGAATCACTACAGCTTGCTCTTAAAAACAACATGAATTAAGTTAAGAGGAGTAACTGGCCTTGTATTGTAAAATTACCTGGAATTTGCTTTAGCTGGCCAGCTCTGAGGGAGTAGATTAGATTAT
This sequence comes from Pseudonaja textilis, assembly GCF_049901715.1. Taxonomy (NCBI): domain Eukaryota; kingdom Metazoa; phylum Chordata; class Lepidosauria; order Squamata; family Elapidae; genus Pseudonaja; species Pseudonaja textilis. The sequence goes on from NC_141993.1 coordinate 34,902,204, forward strand.
TTTGGATGGATTCAAACATTTGTAGGCTAAACTCGTGTCCTACTCCTTAAGGAAATTAGGAAGAATGTGAGAAGATAGTGGGGGATCTATGCTCACTGTCTTGAAGAGGCCCTCTAAAAATACTTTCCTGAATCCAGTGAATCTTGACAACTATAAGTTGGTCTTTAGATTTCATAGAGAAAGTAGAATATCTAGGCCTATTTTAGCTAGGGGTCAGGCCTGGACGTGACAGAGATTACGTAGGTCACTTTAGTGGATAACCTTCCTTTGACCATGCATAAGGATGTTTCTCCTGGTCTTTTTAGAACTTCTTGTACATCTTTGATATCATGAACCATGGAATCCTTCTGGTCTGTCTAGAGTTAAAAGTTGGGGGCCATTGTTCCACTTTTTCCTCAAGTGTGCAATACCAATCAGTAGTAATGGGGGAAGAAAAGTTATCCAGACGGTTACTTATGAGGTACCATAAGATTCATCTACTTCTGCTACTTGCACTACTAAACATGTATACATGAAGTGACTGTTGGTGTAACATCCTTAATATCCTGATTATACCAAATTATACATTCCCATGCTAGGCTAGAATAGCAGAATATATCCTTCCCTCTTTCTGGAGGCTATTAGAATGTAAAGGTGATGAAATGAGCTGAAACTGAATGGCTGGTTTCTGAAGGGCCACATATTCCCATTCTTGGTATAAAGCAATGATTTATCAGATCTCCTGGAATGAAGCATGATCTATGCATGTATGGGTGTGGGTATGGGTGTGTGTGTGTGCATTTGTATATGTGTATATATTCTACATCACTTTCTGCAGAGGTAAGATGCCTGATAGCCCTGATGTCTTTTGAAGTTTAGTGATGATCACACTGTGCCATTTCAAAAATACTGCACTGAAAAATTGCTAGTTTTAAGTGATTTAAGCTGTCATGAACCAATTATGGTAACCAATGCAAAGATCTGGTAGACTTAACAAAATACTGAAACATTTATTTGAAGGAGTCAGAGGAACCAGGAACCATTTCATTTCTTCTTGTTGCTAACAAAGTGTGTGTGTGTGTGTGTGTGTGTGTGTGTGTGTGTGTGAGACACACACACACACACACACACACACACACACACACACAGAGAGACAGGGAGGGAGTCAGAATAAGACAATTTTTGTTCCCTTTCTCTCCAATATGGTTCCCTTTCTACATTAAACTCATCTAGCAGGAGGGAAGAAAATAATACAAAAAATATATATACCATCTAAAGGAATAACTCAGAAGGAAAAAAATTGATTTTCTTTCTTGAGTGTTAAGTCGATTCTGCAGCAATATAACAAGGTTCTTTGCCATTTAGGCATTTCACTTTATCTGTATTAAAATTGCAACATCTTGAGTCATAAATTATGAGGCTGCACTCTCAATTCGGAAGAAAGGGTGAGCTTATAAGAACCAAGAAATATCCACTGGAACCTATCAATGAACTAAAGTTGCTGAAAGTGATGACTCATTATACTGTACAGAAGAAAAGGAGCACTCAGCAGAGGTTGGTTGTTAGGATCTAGACTACATCAGTAGTAGACCAGATAGGTCCTCGAGTTTGGAAACTGCTTATTAGATAAGCAACAAACTTATGAACTGATGACAGATGTGCTATATGGAAAGGAATAATTGGGAATCCTGATGGAAACTTGAGTTTATAAAGGGTTAATCATCAAGCCACAAAAATAAAAATTAAAAATAGAAAAAATAAAGTTACACCTATGTAAGACAATCTGTAATGTTGAACGTATTTAAGGTAAAGAAACCTTTACAAAAAAAATTAACTATTTTTGCTAAGCATCTAATAACACTAGGTTGAGGATTAGGATAATTTAGAGATACTTCCCCCCTCTTTCTTCCCTTTTCTAATTGTTCATATTGATGGCATTGTACCAATGCTGCATAAACATCGAACAAAATAATTTACTTTCCTGTTTTTAGCCTAGCTGTAATAAACTATCCTGCCTTTACAGTTGCAGACAAAGTGATTTATGACCCAGGAGGCTTGTTATGAATGAATCTTGTATGTGTCCCGCTGAGTTGATAGTGGCATCATATTTGTTGTTCTTGGCACCCTAATATTTAGAAACTAACCAAATCAAGATTGACTTTCCCATTTTCAATCTGCTATGTACATTCATATCATAATATGGCAATTACTCTGGGGTTGCCATAGTAATATAAGAGGTACAGTTACCAAGTAATGTAATAATTCAGAGTTAAAATCTATGGGAGAGTGTAGAGACTTTGTTGATTGCAACTATATCATTAAATACAGTAGCTCTTCAATTTTCTGTGCCAAGGTCAATCCCCTTTTTCCAAAGAAAAAGTAGAGGAGCAGCATTTCCTATATTTTGATGTCGTGTTAAGATATAAATAAGTGCATATATAAGTTTTTAAAATGGCATGAGATTAGGATGACTAGTAATTCAAGAGATGGTCAATGTGTGTTCATTATGGCTACAGTACTAAGTCACATGAATTTTTATAGATCCACTAATTTAAGGCATCTTATCTTTAATTGAGAATAGAGTCAGGAAAGAAGAAAATGCCACTTTCCTTTGATTTAGCAAAATACTGATTTTAATTACAAAAAATAGAAATTTGAAAATACTAACAAAATTCTGTATAAAGCTGATACCTTTAAAAACCCAAATATAATTTAAAATATTTTCAGAATTCATAATTTTCACCTGCGTGTTTTATTAAGTATTTTATCAGTTAGTTTATATTTGTTTTTCACAAGCCTTCATATCTATTCATGCCAAGAAAATTAATCTGGGTCTTATTTTCATAGATGCAAACATTAATGCAAACATTGCTATAATGATATTCAACACTTATTTGAGAAGTCCATATTGATTAGTTTTTGTTGTTGAGTGTTAAACATAGACTACAGTGTAAAGTACTTAAACCTAGACCAAAAACAGCTGCCTTCCTTTTATTCTTATTTCTTTAACAATCTAGCTGCCTTTTTATGAACTAATTTAATAAAGTCAGTAGGGCCTCCTTTTATTACGTTAAAGCTTTTTCTATGAATACAGGCCTGAAATCTAGACTCTCAGTATTCCAATAGAATTAACTTATTGACAATCATGTTTCTATTTTCTTATGGTCCAAAAATAACAAGAAGGTAAGCCAGCACATAAATCTTTACAATAAAACTGCAAAGAATGATCCTTTCAATTCAAGCCAGATGCTGCTTACAGGGAGAAATAGACTGATGAGTAGATTGTAAGAAACAGAAGAATAACAAGGTAAAAAGAAATGTACTTAGCTGAGGAAGACAACTGTTGATTTTTAGCAATTACCTCTCAATAATGGAGAATCCCAGGAAATCTCATACAGAGCACTCTGAAATCTCTGTGGATCTGTGCCCAGTCTTGGCTAAGCACCAGATGTTTTTGTGTTTTAAGTAGTTGTGATAGGGATTGCTTGCAACTCTTAATGCAAATGGGGACTATATATGGGGCAGGATAGATTATGGGGTTTTAAGTGCCATGCATGGTAGGAGGCAAGCAGGGGACAAGAAAGGTTGTTCTATACTCATTATCAGCTGTTTTGGGGTTCAGACATTATGCTCTGCCCTCAGGTGGTCTTTTTGATCTGTTCTTAACAGGATGTTTTAATGCAGCCATTGCAACACTGGAACCTTGCTTTACAGTTTAGTATTATGTGTGAACTATTTTAAAACAAACCAGGACTTAAACAAGATATGTGAACCATGACATTTGTTTTATATAACAGAATTATCCTGTTGAAATTAAATAGACCTAAGGCAAGTCATTGCTTGAATGATAAACATGGACATTCCTGTAAATGCTGAGAAGCTTTTTTTTTTTAAGTGGGGCTTTGATCTTCCTTTTTTAAAATAAACAATTAACAATCTTTCTAATAGAAAAAGATCATTTTGAATTGTCTATAGAACACTTATTATATTTCCATTTACTGTATAATATGTTTCAGATGATACATTAAGGATCCAGGCAGATGAAAATGATCTGCCACCATGGTAACAAGGTAGAACATAATTCAAATCCTTTTGATTATTTCTTTCGTACTGATAAGGAGCAATTGTAAGGGGATTTTTTTCTCTTATAATTTGTTTTTAAACAACATCAGTTAAAAATTATATGAATTGTTGAAGAGGCAATTAATGAAGAAAGGTTGAATAAATTCTCCAGTTTAAAACACACAGAATAAAAGTCATTTATACAGATTTACTGTATCAAATTCTCATTCTCAAGTGTCTGGTTACCGGTAGGACTGAAGGAACATAATTATACTGTAGAATTATGGAGTTGAAAGGGACCACACAGATCTAGTCCAACCCTTTGTAATGTTCAAGAAGACTGGTTAAACCATCCAAGAGAGTTGCTTTCTAGCCTCCTGTTAAAAATGTGAAAAGAACTTCCAGAGTGAGACTGTTCCACCATTGTACAGTACTTATTATCAGTACGTTTTTTTTCTTATTATATTTAAATAAAATATAGGTAGCTGCAACTTAGAGCGGCATAGTTGCCTAGAAATGGAGTTCTCACCTGACAATCAGGAGGCTGTGAATTCTATCCTTGGTAGTGGCAGATATTTCTCTCTCTGGGCACAGTAACTGTCTGCTGCAAACACTACGTAGGCGTCAGGAAGGGTATCCGGCCAGTAAATGCTCAGTTTCATTCTGTTGATGAGATGCCACCCCAATGCAAAGGATTACAGGGTCATTAAAGGAAAAAAATAGTTAGCTGCTACTTATATCTTATAACTTATACTATTTATTATACAGTTGGTGATTGAGCAGGCCATTCTGCAATCAATAACTGAGGAGACAAAAAATGTTGCTTTTCTTGGAAGTAATAAATTCTAAATTCAGTTTTATCCTGTGGAGCTCCATTGTTAAAGATAAATTTATAAAGGAAGAAAGAGTCATGTGGCAGATGGTAAGCTAATTACCTATCAGTTTTACTATTTCTTTCAAATAATAATATGACTGCTTAATAGACTTCTGGCACATAGGCTAATCTAATGGACAAGTTATGTGAGTTTTGGGTTTTTTTGGTAGAAATCTAACACTTTCAATTTTTCTTTTTGTTTTACATAATTTCTCCCCAGTTCCTATCAAAGGATCTGGATGGCTCACATATGTAAATCCCATAAAACTAGTATTATTAATAATACAATTAGATAGTAATATTAGGTTTATCCCAAACAAGATCTGAAAGCCTATTTCTCCAATTAATGTGTTTCCCATTTACCACTAAAACTATTGCTTCATTGCCTGAAAGCATTAGTTTAGGATTTGATGTCTATCTTGTCTACATATTTTGGAGTGAGAAGACAAAGATGCATTATCTTTTCTACAGTCTCCTTATTGTTGTCTGTATTCATTTAACACCCCCCACCCCCCTGCCGAGATATGGTGGACTAAGTGCTTTCCATATCATTTCTATTTTATTTTTCAGCTCTATTTTAATGTCTCCCAAAATACTTTTGTACCATTTGCTATCTAGCTTTCTTTGTTTTTTCCCCTCTTGGATAACATTTTCAATGTCTGAAGAAATCTTCCAATGTATCGAGTTATTACACAGAATCATAGTTGAATAGAATAATAGAGTTGAAATGGAATATTTAGGCTGGTACTTCTCAATCTTAGTGACTTAAAGCCGTGTGGTCTTCAATCCCCAGAATCCCACAACAACATGAAGTCCACACAGCTTAGAGTTGCCGAAATTAAGAAACATTGGTTTCGGTTACTGAGAGAAATTTTGTACTCAATGTAGGAATCCAAATTAAAACATCTTCAATGGATACCTATGAAGCTCATGTTTAAGCATGTTCACTGAACGTACCATTTGAGTAGTTAGTTCCACTAAGATCGTTTCCTATTTTTTTTTCCTTAAAATTCAAGCAGACTCCATATTTCTTGTATCTTAAATCTATTTCTCACTGCCCTGCATTTTAGAGTAATGGAGGAAATATTTTGATTGGCTTTGACTTTTGTTTAAGTACTTCCAAAACATGTTGTCATGTTGCTATCTTAGTTTTCTCTTTTCAGATCTAAATAATTCCTTCAGTTTCTCTTACGTTCTCTATTATAATCATTTTGGTAGTAGAGGGATCAGGAGTGAATTCTGTAACATTTATTTTACAACTAACTCAATTTTAATGAGGAATTACTGATTATTCTTGAATAGGATTTCAAAACCTGCATTAGAAATGCAATAGCTATTATATAGACATTTCAAATTCTGCTACTGAAAAAACATCTATCTCCTGGGTTCACTGAAGTCTTCACCCTCATAAATCTTGAAGAGTCCTTCAAACATTTAAAAAACAGGATAGAAATTCCACATCTTGTTTCAGAGTCAAGACAGATGCTACAGCTGTCTTTAAAAAAAGGTTTAGATTGCTTTTGATTACTATATTCAGTAACTAAGAGTTTGGGATTTACTTTCTTGAGCAGTAATTTAATTAATGGGATTGTAAGAAATCAGAAGTTGGAGAACTACACTTTTTTATGACTCCAGAGTTTGCTGGGGATTTGAAAAGAAATGTTGATGTATTGTTCAAGCTCTACACATAATTAGGACAAGTATAGGTATAGGTAATCTTCAACTTCTGACAATATTGGAACTCGGAGTTTAGTTGTAAATCATGTGACTGATGTGATTTTACTAGCATTTTTTGTGGTGGACATATAATGAATGCAGTGATTGTAAAGCAAGACTATTCATGCCTATGGCCATTTTTTTTGCTTTGGTTCCAAAGGCCAAAATCAGCAAAAGTAATAAATTGTGGTCACTGCAGAATGCTGCAACCAGCTGTAGAAGTGAGCCAGTTGCCAATTGCTCCAAAACTGGTCATATGGCCAGGGGTTCCAATGCCTGATCCATGGAGTGGCACCAGGCCACAGCATGCCCGAAACTGGGCCACGCAAACAAGTGAAGCCCCATCCAAGGATGTAGGCAGTACACAAAACGTCTTTTCATGGAACCAGTCCTTGGTGCCCAAAAGGTTGGGGGGCCGCTGTGCTAAGCAACCAGTCATTAAGTGAGTATTACCTGTTGTCCTTGACTTATAACTACTAGATCAACAACTGTTCAAAGTTACAACAGTGCTGAACAAGAATTTACAATTGGTCCTCAAAGTTACAGCTATTATAACATGTCATCATAGTTTTAATTCCAACTTAACCTCTGTGGACCTTACCCCATATTTAAGAGATCCTTAAGAGAGCATGCATAAGTGCACTAGCATGCCTATCATCCTGTCACATTTTAATTTTGTTCATTTTGCTTGTTTGAATATGTACTTTTTGTATGGCAATACTCACAATGGTTGCAGCAAATGCAACCACAAGGATGGCTATACAATTACTCTTTGCAACCTTCCCTGCTGGTTTCCCACCAACTAAGTCAATGGTGAGGCTGGAAGGGAAGGTTGCAAATTACTCCTCCCCGCTTTTTATTCTGAAGAGCCACCCCCCTCTAGCACACCTCCACATGAATGCACTGCAGTGCCAGTGTGGGAGAACAGGCAGAACCTGGAATCATGGGTAAATGCCATACTCCAGGAGATAGGTTAATAAAATCTTTTTACTGTCCACACCTGCTTCAAACAATTTAAGTACAGACTTTTATGATCTCACCAGATGGACACAGATTACCTCATAAGAAAAATGCCAGGATACATCCACGTTCATATTGTGGAATGGACCATGAATTATTCATTACAAATATGCACATACAATCTAGAAAAATTAAGGAGAACAGAGATGCTAGAAAAAAATATAATGGGAAAAGACAATAAAAAACAAAATCAATGAAAAGAACAGATTTAGTAGGTGAAAACTGAGGCCGAGATCTTCCCCAACGTTAAAAATATCTTTTAGAAAAAATATGGCGGAACATTGGGGAAGAGTATGATGATTGAATGTAGATTATATCAGCAGGATAGACGAGAAAAATATTGCAATGAAAAATGAAAATGAAGGGTAAAGCAAAAAAAGAGAGAGAACCTTTTACGATTATTAGAAAAGTTTCAGGAAAATGTATAGCTAGGGTAGGAGGATAGGAATACTAAAAATTAATCATGAAAGAGTTTTCACAGAAGCAAACAATGTTAAAGGAAGATAAAGACATATACTGAAATGTTTTAACTACATAAATGACTTTATAGAATTATACAAACATTTGCAGACAGGATATATTCTGAAACAACTACGTCTAGAAAGTGAGTTACGATAGGCAATTCAGCAGCTGTCAAATAGAAAAGGACTAAGCACAGATGATACTAAGCTGGCAGGAATAGCAACACCCTAGAATAGGGGTGTCAAACTCACGTCATCATGGTGGCATCATGTGATGTATTGTGACTTTTTCCCCCTTTGATAAACCGGGCATGGGAGTGGCCAGCGCCTGACACATCCAGCCCACAGGCCACGAATTTGACTGCGCTGCCCTAGATGGTAGGCTCAAGATCCAGTTGGATCTTGACAGACTTGAACACTATCTAACAAAATGAAATTCAACCTAGAGAAAAGTAAAGTCTTACACTTAGGCAAGAAAAACTAAAAGCATACGTAAAGATTAGGTGAATCCTGGCTTAATAGCAGTAACTGTGAGAGGGATCTTGGAGTCCTGCTGGACAATCAATTAAATATGAGCCAGCAGTGTGTGGCAGCAGCCCCAAAAGCCAATGCAATCCTAAATTGCATTAACAGAGGGACTGAATCCAAATCACGTGAAGTTCAGTACTAGTACTGCTCTATAAGGGCTTAGTAAGACCACATCTAGTACATTGCATCCAGTTTTGGTCACCACACTATAAAAAAAGACGTTGAGACTCTAGAAAGAATGCAGACAAGTGCAACAAAGATGATTAGGGCCCAGGGACGGTTGCAAGAACTGGGCATGGTTAGTCTAGTGAACAGAAGGACCAAGGGTGACATGATAGCAGCGTTCCAATATTTGGAGAGGCTATCACAGATAGGAGAGGGACAGCTTATTTTCCAAAACACCTGAAGGTCAGACAAGGAACAATGGATGGAAACTGATCAAGGACAGACACAATCTAGAAATAAGAACTTTTTTGACAGTGAGAACCATCAATCAATGGAACAGCTTGCCTCCAGAAGTTGTGGATACTTCATCACAGGAAGCTTTCAGAAAAGACTGAACAGCCACTTGTTAGAAATGGCTGCTTGAGCAGGGTGCTGGACCAGATGACCTACAAGGTCTTTTCCAACTCTCTTTAAAGCTGCAGGAAAAGAAAAAGCTTCAGGAGAAAAAAGTGGTTAAAATGATAATAGCTCTGCCTCCAACTTTAGAATAAGACATTGTGGTCTGGAGACTTGAAAGGGTCATAACTGTATATTCCTACATTAAAAAAGAAAGATGCATGAATTACCAATAGTTTGTGCTTATTCTTCAGTTGCACAAAATTTTGTTTATTAGCTTACAAGAAAATAAAGATAGGGAAATGTCAGATAAATTAGATTTTAGGAAAGGCAGACATATGAGATCATATAGCCAATGAGAACTGGAAAGCCGAAGGAACAAAAGAATACAAGGAAGTTTACCTTTGCTGCATTGACTGCACCAAATCTTTGTGTACATTATGTAAGAATGTGGAACCTATTAAGTCTAACGGGTGTGCCAGAACGCTGGACACTGCAAAAAACAAAACAAGTATTGTGACAGACCATACTGCCTCAGTTAGATTCAAAAGAAGTTGGAAGGAATACTTTTATAGGTCTGATATATGCCAAATGCTTTTCTAAACAGCTCAGTTGTCATGCACACACATTTCTTTCTTTCTAATTGTTTTGAACTGACAACTTTGAAAATATAATTTAGGAGTATTTTTTGAGAAAGATAATTTAAATGCATAGCAGATCAGTTGAAGATAAAAATTAGTTAAAATATTCGTTTCTGAATTGCAAAATGTAATTTTACCTGTTTTTTTAATATAAAATTCATACACTTAAAAAAAATATAATTCAAAGAAAATGTATGTTGGATTACTTACCAGTTTCATTTAAGAACTTCTATAAAGATGAGAATTGGATTTAATAAACCTTTAAAATTTTAAATTGGGATATGACAATGAATAATGACTATTCCTTAAGAATTATTTTCTCTTTCATAATACAAATCTAGAATTCTGAGGAGTGCAAAGACTTTTGGTAAATATCTAGAAGACATCACATTCTTTCAAGTTTATAATTAAACTTTTCATAAGCTTTTCATAATCATTTCATATTAAGGCCATGATAAAATCACAAAAGTACGAGAAGGATACTCAGTGAAGGGTGGTCCCCTTAAAGAATTGATAGTTTTATAAATTCTGCACCTATCAGATCGATTACTTTGCCCTGATTATAATTACACTTGGGTAAGGTCAGATTCTAGGCAATCCGTGTATTTCAGAAAGTATTTCAGCAAAACAGACATTTAACACTACGAAATAAGATGAATCTAGTCATGTCAATTAAGACTCACAATAGGAAATGCCCAACATGCACTCATAAGAAATATTTTAACATAAAGGAGGCTTGTTTACTGTATACTCTTGCTTTTAAGGACAATATTTATAACTTAACTGTATGTTTGGTCCTATAGACTTGGTCATTGACAGTATATATTGCTTGATATATTTTTCATGTTGCTCTGACAATAATATTCATGTTGCTCTGACAATAATATTCAGTATTTTATTTAGGACTCAAATTATTTCTTCGAAGGGAAGAACAATTTCTTATAAACTGCATATTGTAATAAACTGGATACTCTATTTCTTTATTTATTTCTTTTTCACGTTTCAGTGCCTGTATGAAGGTTATGATGTGTACACCATAGTTTCAAACCAGCTGTTTGTAATTTAGTTCTTTGTTGGCGAGCACATCAATGGCGAGCACGTCTGGAATGCTACTCAACAGGACACACTATAAAGAAATGCAAACTCAGACATCACTTGTAAAATAGAACATAGAAAGAAACCAGCATTTTACAATACATTATCTAAATCCTCTTTCAGATATAGGGTCCTTATCCGTGCAAAGGGCCTTTATTGCTTGAACAGTCAATCCAGACCAGGAGCAGATCTGGAATTTTTGGAGCATGTGAATGCCTGCACTCAGAAAAATTAGTCATGAGAGACATGCCTATTCACAAAAGGGGCATTTACCAGAGGATGAACTAGGTTCTCAGGATGCCCATTGGCAGCCCCGTGGGGTCAAAGCCATTCCTTACGTAAATATGGTCTCAGAGTTTGGTGCTTTCTGACCCACCAGCTGCTTAGAGTTTGCTAAAAGAACTTTTTTTAGTATTGAGTGAGCCAGAGACCTTGGTGATTAATGGAGATACAGGGAGTACACTGGTAACAGAGCACTTGCATTCCCCTGCTTCAGAGTCAGAAAGATGGACTACATTGAGAGTAGAGTTAAATGGACAGATTCAGAGCCCAGATGGATTTGTATTGGCTTTTCACTAGCAACATCTGAGAGAGAAATCCAGGGCTCATTGTAGCTCAGCTTTATTTCTATCATGTTTGAGCTGGGCATTGCATTCCAGTAAACAAGTTGGGAATGACAAAAAAACTAAATTTGATTTAGATTACTCCGTGTAGTTAATTAAGCTTAACTTGATAAGTTTTTGGAAAGGCTATACACAAAGCTTTTCCAGAGCACATATAGTCCTGATTTCTTGCTTTCCAGCCTCAAACAATCAAGAGTGTTTTTTAAAAGGGGTTGTTTCATGTTGTATTATTGTGGTTATGGTACCCTATATGTATTACTTTTGCTTCTGGAATATATCTCTGGCTTGAATTTGGGATTATTATTTTTTTCCCATCAGAAAGGCTTGATATTTTCCTTGGGATCCGTTATACAAAAGCCAATGATTTGCAACATGTTCTTATATTTGGGATTCAATTATGGCAACTTTCTTTTACATTGTGTACTTTGGCATGTGTTCTATTTATAATTCCCAAAACTTCCATCCAATGTGAGAAAGAAGGCTCATTTAATTTCTATGTGCAATCTGTAGGCAGCTAAACATTGGCACCTCTGCATTAGATATAAAACTATTTTCAAATGCTTTTATGAACTATGAATAAAATTTGACAGAGTACAGGCAGTTCTCTACTTACTATTCATTTAATAATCATTTTTCATTCTTACAACCACTGCAGCATCCCCATGGTCACATGATCAAAATTTGGATACTCGGCAACTGGCATGTATGTATGACAGTCACCCTATCCTAGGGTCATTCATGACAGCTTCTGACAGACCAAGTCAATGGGGAAAGCCAAATTTGTTTAGCAACTGCATGGTACACATAACTGCATCAATTCTCTCAACGACCTTGGCAAAAAGGTCATAAAATGGGGCAAAACTCACTTTCCATTGCCTTGCTTGGCAATGGAAATTTTTGGGCTCAATTATGGTAGCAAGTCAAGGACTACTTATAAACGGAATCGGTCTCAGCTCAAGGAAAAACCACAGGGCCTTCTTCAGTTCAGACCGACTGATTTAAGAAATATAACTGAGCTCCAATGTGTGTTCAACCCCAATATTTACCTACTAAAGTGTTTCCTTGATCATATAAAAGCCAGTTAACAGAAACGTAGTTTTCTGACTTTGCAAAAAGTGCCTTTTAAGAGGCGATGCCATGATTCAACCGCTGTTTCAATAGCATGTATAGTAAATGAAAGTGTTCACAAAAACTGTTTGGGAATAGTACAGCAGTAAAAGTCACACTGGCCGCAAATAATTTTTGTAGTAGTTTGACATGAATAAATGAACATTTAAACACTGGTATGATTGTGCATATACTACAATCATGTGCATGTTTCCCTTTACTGTCTGCTAATGTAGGGACCCGTTTTTTTTTCATGTGAAAACAAAATAGCATAACTTTTTATTTGCAGAAACATGATTTTGCTATCATGGAACCCTGCTGACAAATAATAAAAGATAAAGGATTAAATAAGATTTTATTGTCACATTTACCTTTGTCAAAGATGTACATTTAAAAGTTTCTGAGCAAGATTAAAAATTTCTCAAATGAACTGATGTGATGGCAACAGCACTTATTGAACAAACTGCACTATAGTAGCTTGTATACCCAAAGTTAATAAAATCCAAATATTTTTTGTTAATTAGAACAGACTACAGCAATGAAAAAAATGCATCATGTTAAGGCCAAAGAATATATTAAGTAGTGGAATAGAAATGTTTTACAATCCCAAATATCCAAGGAGATAAATCATTTAAATGCTATTTTTATTAATTAGAGACACAGAAGACTAATAATAAATAGATCTCAGACTGTTTAGCTATTGAGATTTTAGCCCGAGGAAGTCTGACATCTTTAAAAAAAGAAGGGGGAAATCGGATATTAATGAGTAGAATTATGCATGATCAAAACACATTGTCATAGACTGAACAGTTCACTATTTGGTAATTGAAATAAAAGCCCAATTCGATGTTTAAATTATACTGGGTTTTTTTTTATCATGGGGGTTTAAAAAATACCCCCAAACCTCCACCAACCCTGCAAACATATAGTAAAGAAATAAGTGCATCCAAATATATTTTGAGCAGAGTCTGCTTCTTGTTTCCAAAAGCAGAGTCTCCCCCTTCCCAATAAGACACCCAATTTAAATTTAAGAGGAAACTTTCAAGTTAAGCGCAAAGTGTGGGCATTTTTGCAAGTAAGTTGCAAGAGCTTATTATCTTCATTAAATGTTCAGCATTTATAGTTTTCTAATACAAAACTCTGACATAACTGACCACTTTCACTATGTGCTTTCATGTGTTATGAACAAAACTGAGACAATAAGGATAGTGTGGCAAAGTCACATTAAATCCACCAACGTCAAAGTAGTATGCTTAGGACATTCACAGATGATTTACTGGTAATCGCTTTTCTACATAAAAAGGCAACCATAATGTTAAGTGATTTATATTAGGCCTGTAGAAAAAAAAGATTGAAACAAACCCCATCTCTATTGAAAGAGCATGCAGAGAGGATAATTCACATTTGTTCCAATCCCGGCTTCTTGGAAATAAAGGTTTGTTTGTTTTCCTGGCAATGATTTATTTGGCTTCATCATTAAAAAGCCTGCTGATTTAAGTCCTTTAGAAACAACCTCTCTAAAATTCAAGGCATGATAGTACACGAGGTAAGGTTTGATTTAAGATCATTAGAGACCATGCTAAGTTGCGAAATCCCTTTTTTCTTTCTTCCTTTTTTTTTTTTTTTTCTTTTGGAAGGTATGGCAACAAAAGTTACAACTGTTTCAAATTTCACTTTGCTATTTACCAGTACATCCTGAATCTAATCAATCAGTACAGGTTGATTATCTTCATGGTTCCATTACAAAACTTGTAAAACTGTATCAAAGTGAGTAAGCCATCTAAGTTCAAAGTCTTTTTATATCTGTTATGCACAATAATCCTCTTTCGTAGCTCATTTCCTCAAAGTTAAATTCCAAAATATTTCTGTAACAACTAGGAAAGCTAGCCCTATGTTAAGATCTACATTAAATCTGAGAGATCTGAGTGTTCCTGGAATCTCCATCCACATGTGCGAAGGATCGAGACTCTCTTGTTTGTGCATATTCACTGTCAGAAGACTCCGTAGGGTCAAGCGAATTCTCATAGTCACTGTCTTCTGATTCATTAACGTTCTCATCGGTGGTGGTGTGGGAACAAGGCTGCATGGACGTTCCACTGCCTGAATACTTCAATCCTGTGTTTGTGGAAGCATAACTAGAAGAGCCCACTGCTTGAGGCCGAGGCATAAAAACACTGCTTTCTAGAACCCCAGGACGTACAGCAATGTCATGATTGATCACACTGAAGTCAGCATAAGGAGGAGGAGGATCAGAAACATCCGATTCCTCAAGATTACTTTCCACAACAAATCCAGGATGTGCTATTTGTGGGATAAATATAGGCTCCATGGTATCATTTGACATTTGCCTGTTTAAGAGAGTCTGTTGTAATCCTAGAAAAGTGGAAAAGTAAATGTTGTAATACCAACTAGTTAAATCAAGACAATTAGTTTAGGCATCTTCTAACCTGTTAGTTGAAAAGTTTCTTCATATCAATGGGAAAGGAATTTAATATGTAGGTTGTATTCAATTGTTAAGCAAAGAATTTAAGTGAAAAGTTTATAAGCAAATATCAAATAGAAATGTAAATCCATTTTCTTATAAATTAGTTTGTTATTATTACCATGATTAATGTTTGTATGCTGTCTTTATTTTGTTGTCTAGCTTAACTATAGATTCTTAGGGTTCTCAAAGGATAG